>NW_022436951.1:35992075-36230193 GCF_009761245.1 Sapajus apella
TGACCTCCGGGCGCACCTGTCCTCGGCAGGCTGACCTCCGGGCGCACCTGTGCTCGGCAGGCTGACCTCCGGGTGCACCTGTCCTCAGCAGGCTAATCTCCAGTTCAAAGGGTTGTGCTCTGGACACAATTTGCCAAGAATGTTTGACATGACTAAATGGTGACTTGGTCTGCAATGGCGCTCCTTCTACATCAATCAGGCTGGCTGAGAGGAGGTCACGGCCAGGCCCAAGCTCAGTTCGTGAGGCCCAGTGAGGCCTGAGGGGGGTGTGGAGGTCAGGACTGAGAAGCACACAGGTGGGCTGTTTGAGACAGTGTCATGGTGATCACTGCCCCTGAGGGTGTGAGCACTGGTGTGGGCATGGGGGTGTGTGGAGGGTCCTCCTTGCTGTCCATGTGCCTCTCCAGGGCACCCTCATGTGACTGTGGACCTCCAGCACTGATGTGGGCTGGTGGTCTGTTGGTTCCCATGTGAGCCATCGTGGTGAGGATGGGGTGAAGGTGGCAATTTCAGGGTCCCCGGAGTTGGGGTCTAGTTTCCAAGGGGAAGGGGATGTTTCCACCTCTCTCTATGCCAAGAGGGGACCACTCCTGCCCTTGTGAATAGCAAATCGTTACTGGTGGCAGCTAGTGTCCAGTGAAGACATTGCAGTTTGCTTTTATATATCTCAACTACATTTTCCTGAATAAACCAATTAATTAGCAATGGGCATCTCTCACGTGACAGGACCGAAGGTCACTCCAGGCAGTGAAGGAAACCAAAGGGTCCTGGCACAAATCTGCCGTGCATTTGCAGGGTGCATTTCACTTCCTGCAGCAGTTCACAAATAATTATATGGTAAGCTTAGGAGCGGCAAAACACCGTATGCCTGAGAGGTGCTGTGTGTGGCTCTTCAACTGGGACATCCAGAGTTTCAGTTTTATGAGGTCATTCTGTTGTTGAGTCAGGACAGCACAGCCCTAGCAAAGCTTCTTCCTGCAGCAACACCCACCCAGAAGCTCTGTGACCCGGGGGCAAACCCAAATGTTTTTCCCCATGGGAAAATTAGATCTTTAAGTGCTGAAGAACTTTTAATAAGCAAACACCTCCTAATAAATGAGCCATGGTTAGTGCACCTGCCTTGAGGGCACCGCTTTGACCATTTTGTGCCTTGGCTGCTCCTGAGATGCAAGCTGCAGAGGCAGCGGGGCGTCCCATCTGCACAAACATCGGGACCCCTCACCTCCCTGCTCAGGCTCTGCCCTCTAGGAAGAAGGGACCCCCAGTGCCACTGGCTCCCTGAGCTTTCCAGATCCTCATCCATGACGAAGCAGCCATATCTCACTCTGATTTTGAAGTCCCCAAAGTGTTTTAGCCAGATCAATGGATGTGACAAACTTAATGCAAGTTATCCTAACATACTTGAAAAAATCAGTGTATTTCATAAAGCATTCTTTGCGACAGGTCTTGGGGTCAAATCAAACCTGTTAGCAGGGCCCAGGCCCTGGAGAGCCTGTGTATTTCTGCACCAGAGCCTGGTGGCTCTGACTGGTTCTCCAGCTTGCTCCACAGGGGTGGGGCTTGTCTTATGGGCAGGCTCGTCTTCCTCTCCAGCTGCAGGTTAGGGGGCCGTTCCTTTCCAGCACCAGGCGGAGCTCTGGCTTCAAGGCCAGAGTCTCATGCTCCCTTTATCATGCCCCTCCCTCCTCCAGCACCCCCCGCTCACACTTGCCCATCATCCAGCCCTGCCTTCCTACCCATCCTCGGCTTACAATGGTTTGTCAAATTAAGAGCTCAGAGTAAGAATCCACACAGCAGTGTGCTACAAATACTGGATAAAAGGAACAGACGGAAGCCATTTCAGGGCTACACAATATCATTCGCCTTTCCAGACTGGCTGGTGCTACACAGGTGGTGGTTCCAGTATAAATGAAACCCGTCACACGCTTTATGTTTGCTAGTAAACATGGGGCAAAGATACGGCATAAAATAGCTTACTCAGTGTAGACAAAGTGAGTTGGGAATCCTTATGGAAAATGCTGTGTTCTACCATCATAAAGTCTTAAGGATGTAATCGAGAAAGAAAGTGGATTCTAAATTCAAATTCCTAGTCTCTGGTTGAAAAGCTTAGAAAACTAAGGGACTGATTTTGATTGACCTAATAAAATTAACAAGAGATTTTCTATAAGCAACTATGATGGCTATTATTATTTTTAGGTCATTACTTTGGGAGATGTTCTGATTTTAATTCTTTTATTTGTATAAGGGCATTGCAATACAAGCTTTGCTTTTTCATTAAGTAAGAATCATAGTAACCAGAGAAAATAATTCAACCAGTGATTTTTACAAGCATCACTGGAAATCTTCAAACAGCATTTATTTTATGATAGAATAGAAGGAAAGCTGTGTCAGTCACTGCCTCAAGGACCTCACGTATATACACACATTCAGTCCTCACAAGGGAAAGACTGTTCCAGCCTCTCCTCATGATGGAGAAGCGGAGGCACAGATGTAAATTGCAGATGTCAATTGCACGATGCCACACTGCTGGTGGTCGCCGGAGGTGGGACGTGACCTGGTGGGACTCCAGCTGGGTTCTGGGGTCTGTGCTCACAGCCCCTTCTCACCACTTGTGGTGATGGAACCTCCGAGTGATGCCTCACAAGGTGTTATCCCAGTGCTCAAGTGCTCGTTACAAGCAGCACACCACTGCCCACCTGGCCCTCTTGGGTGCTCAAGCCTATTTACTGAGGAATGAATGACAGAGCTTGTGGGACTATCACTGAGTCTGAAGGCCCCTGTGCACCACAGTTAGAATTCCAAAGAAAGGATGGTACACATGTTGCCATTTTCCAAAATGTGTCCCACGCAGTATTTTACACGTTACATCACCTAATTCTCACCCAAGAGGGAGAGGCACTTGTGATTTTTCAAATAATCGAGCAAAGAATGGAAGAATGAAGGAACAAGTAACTTCTCCATGTGGTCCATTGTGGACCACGTAATTTCTCAAATGTTTGTCAAGAATTTTACTCTGAGCAGTGAACTCCTGTTTCCACATGAGGGTGTGCCCTGAAATCTCAGCAGTTTAACAGAGGAAAAGCATGTTCTGGCACCGAGTCTGCTACGGGCCAGTGTCTGCTCTCCATCTGGAGCACGCGGCTCCAGCCCCTCCTCATGATGGAGAAACGGAGGCACAGATATAAGCTGCACAATGCCGTGCAGCTGGTAGATGATGGAGGAGGGACGTGACCTGGAACTGGAGTCAGGAATTAGAGGCAGGAAGAGGTAATGCCTCAACCCAAGCCTCATCCCGGAACTGGGGCTGGAGCCCTGTGATGTCTGAACATTGGCAAGAAATATCAGCACCTTGCTGGCTCTGGGATTTTTTCAATAAGGCCACCTAAGCTGGGACTTCCCAACTTCTCTGGCCATAGACTGCCCCCCTCCCATGCCATGCATGTACTCCTAGTTATTAACGCGGGTGCTCCACGCCGCATGGGAAATCCACATGCAGGCACAGACGGCGGTGTGCCGGCTTCAGGTTGTACTGCTACGTACCATGTGCACAGGCAACATCATTTTAGCCCTATAGGCTTAAAGCTTCTGCCAGCGCTCAAATTCTGATCTCAGCTTCCCAATAAGTATCTTTTAGAGGTAACCATTTTCAGAAAACTGGACTTTCAAAGTACAATCTTTCAATTTTACTGAAAAGACTCTATGCAATATGCTATGTTTGCAGCCAATGATTTGCTGAAAACCAGTTGTGGAAGGTACTAACTCAGATATCAGACGGAGCTAAGAAGCAAGTTAGTAATGGAAAAGTTAATCCCAGGTGTAGTTTGTGATATTTTTAATGGCATAAGAACAATTTTACAGATTAATTTTCCTGGCTTTGCTATTGTGATATGCACATTGGCTTGTGGTAAAATTCAAAGGTAACAGAAATCAGGCTTCTTCAGTCCCCATATTTG
This sequence comes from Sapajus apella, assembly GCF_009761245.1. Lineage (NCBI taxonomy): Eukaryota > Metazoa > Chordata > Mammalia > Primates > Cebidae > Sapajus > Sapajus apella. Next base: position 35,996,029 of record NW_022436951.1, read on the forward strand.
AAGCAGCAAAATGTGCTGGCTTTGTTCGCCCGGCTCTCAAGGTGCTGTGTTTTTCTGCGTCACTGGGATGTGACTTTCTGTTGACCTCATTATTTGTAGATGCTAGAATTGCCTACATAGAAAATCCTAAAGGCTCAGCTATTTTTGAGGAACTGGATTTGGTAGAGAGCGTTAGTGCGCCACAAATAGCCATGTGTGTCCTTACATTTCTGCCCCCTTGCAGTCAGATGCGGGCCATGCAGCCAGTGCCGGCCAGTAAGTGGTGAGCAGGAGGAGGCGTGTGTGTTCCGGCGCTGATGCCGACCCGTCCCCTTGCCCTGCTGTCACCCACAGCTGCTGTGAACGTGGGGGTCGTGTGCTCCAGATGGAGAGCGGACACTGGCCCGTAGCAGACTCTCTGCCAGAACATACTTTACTTGTGTTAAACTGCTGAGATTTCAGTGTACACTCTCATGCAGAAATGAGAGTTCACCGCTCAGAGTAAAATTCTTGACAAATAATGGAAAAATTACATGGTCCACACAAAGGTAAGATGATTTTGAAAAGGAAGAGCAGAAGGGGTCATAGTCTATTGGCTTTTGCAAGAGGAGGCCACATTCCTAAAAGCAGTGTAATATTTGTACAGGAGCAGGAAAATCGGGGAACTGAGCAGAAAAGAGAATCGTATTTACGTGGGACTGTCATGGGGTAATGATGGCAGCAGAAAGCTGTGGGAAAGAACAGGTGGCTCAGACAGCGGGGTCAGGGAAAGTGCTGGGTGTCTACCTGGCACCTCGCATGGAGAAGGGCTAGAGATGGATGAAATCCAAAGTGCGAAAGGAAAAGCTCTAAGGCCAGTGGGAAAAGGCTCAGGAGGATGCCTTGTGATGGGATGGTGAGGAAATGGTCTTCCCAAACAGCCTTGATCACAATTTAACTTCTTCAAAATTAGGTATAGTTTTTTCCCCCAATAAAAGATAAGAAAGAGAAGAAGAGAAAGAACATTTGGGGAGAAAATATCTGTGATGTCTAACACCTGCACAAGGAGTTAATAGCCAGAGAAAAGAAAAATTTTCTGGAAATTGAGAAGAAAAAGCTAGACAACCAGGAAACAATGTAGGGAAGGGAGAGAACGTCAGCAGGACGTCTAAAGAAAAGACCTGGGCGGCCGATGAGTACGCAGCGTGCAGTCCAGATCCCAGTCATCAGCAAAGCGTGAGGACAGCAGCAGCTCGAGGCCTCTTGGGTCCCGTCAACGGGCAACACTGAGCGAGGAGGACGATCCCAGGTGTTTACAGGGAAATGTGTCAATTGGCTGCTTCCAGAATGTCAAAGGCATTCTGGAAGTTTCTGGCAATACCTCGAGACCATCAACATGCTGAGGCTCACGCGCTTGTGAGCTCACAGCTGGGCATCAAGCCCAGAAGACCTGCTTGCAGGTTAGTAGCCGTGTTCCTGTGACCACAGGGAGGTGGGAGATTGCCGGCATCACCGGGGAAGTGGATGAGCAGAATGTTATCAATTCACACCTTAAAAAACACGCAGGTGTAAAAAGCAATGGACCAGACGTCTAAACAGTGACATAGCTGGCTCACCAGCCCAAGTTCTGGGTGAAATAACTAAGATTTGGAGCAAGGCACAGAGGACAGCACTGGCTAGGCCGATTAAACACACATGTGCATGGGATGCCATCACACACCTGACAAGATGAAGCGTATTTAGCAATATCTGCTAGAAACAGAATGGACTCCCATGGGCCTTGCATGGATGGACTGGCGGGCTATCATTAACCTCTCCCTAATCCTGGGATGAAAAGTGAAAGTCACAATAAAAATGTGATTTATGTGAATGTGTATGCAAGAATTTATTATGCATGTGTAAAAATGTGGTAGTTTCTAGATACATCAATAATAACAGACTTGAACATACAATGAAAACAAGATCTCACCTATGGAATCAGCAAATATTATGCTACTGTGTCGGGCAGCCTCTAAGCTCTTCCCCAAGTGTCTCCAATTCCTGGTGTTCACTCCCTGTTTGACCTCCTTCCCCAGAGTGTGAGGGACCTGTGCTTGCTTCTATTGCATGGAGGATGGTGGAATGATGGAAAGTCACTTCTGAGATTAAGCTACAAAAGGCTGCAGCTTTGGTCCTGGGTGCCCCCCCACCCCCGTCCTAGCTCCCTCTGAGGGAGGCCAGCTGTCATGCTGTGAGCTGCCCCATGGAGAGGCCTACAGGCAATAAACTGAGGCCTTCAGCCAACACCACCCAGGGACTGAATCCTGCCCCCAGCATCTGAGTGTTCGTGGGAGCAAATCCTCCCCAGTCAGACCTCCAGATGACACAGCAGCCCTGGCCTACTATTCCCCTGCAGCTCTATGGCAGACCTCGAGTCACAGGCACCCAAGCATGCAGCACTCAGATTCCTCAACTACAAAAACAAACTGGGAGAGAAGAGATGTTGGTGGTTTCAAACCACTGAGTTTTAGAATAATGGGCTATGCTGCAAGAGATAACAAGTGCAGAGGCCTGGGAATCAACTTGACAAAAAATTTCTGAAGATAACAAAGTAGGCTAGGTGTGGTGGCTCATGCCTGTAATCCCAGCACTTTGGGAGGCTGAGGCAGGTGGAGATCACCAGGTCAAGAGATTGCCACCATCCTGGCCAACATGGTGAAACTCTGTCTCTATCAAAAATACAAAAATTAGCTGAGAGTGTGGCATGTGCCTGTAGTCCCAGATACTCAGCATGCTGAGGCAGGAGAATTGCTTGAACCTGAGAGGCAGAGGCTGCAGTGAGCTGAGATTGCACCACTGCACTCCAGCCTGGCAACAGAGCAAGATTCCGTCTCAAAAAAACCCAAAAAAACAAAAAAACAAATAAATAAAAGATAAGATAAATAACAATCAAACGAAAAATGGACCAAGGACAGAATGAGAAAGTCAAGTGGTCAAAACCCACTCCCCAAATCCCAAAGAAACAAATACAAAAACCCCAACTGTATGAAAGATGCCACACCTGAATAAAATAGAAAGTATGTAAGCTAAAAAAGATGAGATATTCTTTGCCAGTGAGATTCGGAAGTCCTGAAATCATCAGGTTTGGAGAGGCCTGGGAGGTTTCCAGCCTCCTTCTGCTGATGGGACTGGAACCCTGGGTAACCTGAAAGGCAAACTGGCAGCACTGTATCCAATCAATTTGGAGGGTGTTCCCGCCTTTCGATCCAGTACCCCGCCTCTGGGAGTTTCCCATGGTTTTAGAGCACAAGGAGCAGACATGATGTATGGCTCTTCCCTCCCTAAACAACGCATGTCCTCATGGGTTCTTTAGGGAGGGAGGAACTGGAGGCCTCCTAACTGTCACCCTACAGGGCTGGCTCAGTCATCCACAGCACCCTGCACCCTTGGGGGCTCAGCAGCCTTTTGAAGATTTAGTTGACCAGGAAGATGTCCAGGGACCTTATAAGAAAAGAAGTGCATGCCTCAGACCATCCTGAAGGGCACCGGCCCACTGCTGAAAAAATCATGTTTACGTGTGTGCACGTGTGTGTGTGCATGTGTGTGTGTTCACAGGTGCAGAAAAACAGCCAGTATCTCTAACAGGTGGAATCATAAAACTTCATTCTCTACCTCAGCATGTACCATTTTCTATAATCAGAAAAAATTCTCATGAGTTTTACAGGTTAGACAATATGGCACATGCCATTATAATTCTGTGCACTCCACAAAATTCGTGCTTTTCCCAGCCTCTTCATGAAATACCAAAGCACTGATCATCATGGCAGGAATTGTAAAATGGTAACAGTAATAGTAAGAGCTATCATAGCATTATACAGTTGGCTTGTTCCAGGCCGGGACACACATGGATCAGCTGGAGGTGCCCAAATGCATAAGCCCTCTGGGAAGCACCAGGCTTCCGGGGGTCCAGCCTTGATTTAGAGGTCAAAGCCATCACCCCATGTTCCGCTCTCTAACCCTGAGCCTCTGGAGGAACTGTGCGCTCAGTGCTGGTCCACACAACAGAGCCGCTGCTGGGCTTGGTACACCACGGCTCCTGCATCGTTGTGGTCTCAGTCGGCAATGGCCAGAGACCACTGCAGGGTCCTGCCTGGCGCCGTCACAGAACGTCCTCTGTGTTCACTCTTACCGCGGACAGGCGTCTGATTCCAATGGAATAACATTTGTTCACCTGAACCGAATTAGAGCAATCTCCTCCTCTAATAAATTGTTATCATCATGAGGGCAGATCAAAGTTGGCAGCAACAGAGGAAATCTATTTATATTGTTCTCCATTTAATTGGCTTTTTTGGGTTAAGTGCACTTAGAGGAAGAAAAAAATCTCTACAGATCATTTAAATTATGACATTGTGAAAGTCAGGGGTGTCATCCTGAAATTAAGATGTAAACATCTAAGTGATACTGTTTGAATAAAAAAATTTATATAACTACTTTAAACATACATCTTCATTTTACAAAGATCCTTAGTGTGTGTATATAAACACATATATATGCAAAATCTAAGGATATACACATACATAATTACATATACATAAAATATAATCTGAACACTACAGTTCAACACCATAGCTTGTGTGTGTGTGTGTATATATATATATAAGCCAGCCTTAGAGCATAAAATATGCATAGATATAAAATATAGATTACAATATTTAGATATAAATACAAAGATATAAAATACAGATTGTGTTTATATACATATATGTAATAACCCAGCCTTATATTTTGATGGACTCTGATATCTTTGAAGTTTATGGAAAATCCCTCAACTCATGAAGCCTCTGGGATGGGCTGGCCTGGGTGCCTGAGCGTGGGAATGATGCTTATGTAGCTGCCCAGCTAGGCACCTGGACACATGAAGGTAACAAGCGATATGGAGAAGAAGCCAAGGCTCAGGCAGCTTTGCTGCCCTCCATCAGTGCTGGTGGAGGAAACCAAGTCGGCCCTGCTCTTGCAGAGGGCAAAATTCCAAGAGGGCAAAAGACAGGAGGCCGGGCAAACAAGAAGGACACAAAAGATGCAGAGGCGGTGGGCTGGCGGCGTGCACCTGTCCGCCAGCCTCTGCGGGAGTCACCGCGAAGCCCGCACCTGTCTGCCAGCCTCTGCGGGAATCACCTCGAAGCCTGTCCTACCCTCTCCTCAAGTCTTGTGGCAGACTGGTGGTGATAGCTGAGCACATTTTAATGAATCTGTCTACTTCTGAGTAAAATAAGAAGAATACATGTAAAGTGCAAATGATGGAAGGCGACTGCTCTCTCTGATGCCCCTGTGACTGGTCTGGTGTCTCATCCCAACTCGGGGTAGGTACTTGTTCAAACAGTTTGATCAATCAAATTAACAATTAATAATCATTTTCTGAAGTGACTCTAAGTCGAATGAGTAAAATTCTCATAAAAAGTAGAAGTGAAGGCTTTCAGAAAGCATTTTCCACCTCAATTTGGCAAGACATTTAAAATGATGAAAATGATTACAAAAAAGCATCAACTTGGTACATCAGCATCAAAACCAACAGAAGGAAAACATTCCCCATGATCACGTCAGCTTCTGCTCCTCACTGGAGGGCCACTCTTCAAGGCTCACTGATGCTCCAGGCGGTTGTTTGAAATAAGAATGCACCAGTCAGCCCCTGTCTCCGCCCCGCCTGAATGTCTACACTGCCTGCCTGACACCACCCCCACCACATTCGCACTTTGCCAGGCGCCCCTTTCACTGTCCTCAGGCCAGTGCACACAGCAGGGTCATCTGTTCACCCACCCCGCCCCCCACTCCAGCTCCAGGGAGGATGACTGCGTTCCCTGAGCAGTTAGCAGTGGTGGGCGAGACCATGCTCTGAACCCGAGCGAGGGGCCAGGGCAGGGGGCTCGCCCAGCCAGGACAGGGCATTTTCAAGCAGGGCTGGAAAGGAAGGAGAGAAAGGAACACTGGAAACCTTGGCCACGTGCAGAGGAGCAGCAAGAGAACAGGGACGGGAGACTTATAGAGACGGTGACAAGGTAAAGCGAGACAAAAAATAGTGTCATCCAGGGATAACAGGGAAACGGGAAAAGTGCCAAAGAAGACGGATTGAGCCCCTGCTCATTGACCTGGATGAGAGCAAGGAGAGAGGACCAGCAGGCAAGGCAGGAAGAGTCCCGCAGGCGGAGGGAGGGTCAGGGAGGAAGTAGAGGTGAGCCGGTGATCTGAAAAAGGAAGAAAAGAAAATTCCAAGACAGCTAAGAACAGAGAAACCTGCAAAAGCTAAAGTCTGTGAGGAGGGATGTGTTGATGCTGCAGGAACGAAGGGGCTGGGAAGTAACACAGTCCGGGGCTGGTGGGGCCGGCAGGCCGCAGGTGGAGAGGCTGGGGCGCAGGTGCGGCAGGGCAGACAGACAGGGGGACGTGTCTAAAGATAGGCAGGGGACATCTGAGATGCAAAAGCCACAGCAAGGAAGACAAATGACACCAACTCATGTGCTTGGAAAGCAAGACTCTCCTGTGGGCTGAGCTGAGTCCTCCCAGATTCCTACGCTGAAGTCCTAGTCATCAGCACCTCAGAACGACGCTGTTTTTGGAAATGGAGTCTTTATAGAGATGATTACCATAAAATGAGGTCATCAGGGTGGGGGCTAATCCAATGGGAACGTGTCCCTCCAGGAAGAGGAAATCCAGACACAGGTAGAGGGGAGAAGATGACATCTACAAGCCAAGGAGAGAGGCCTGGGGCTCCAGCCCTGCCCACGCCTTGGTCTCAGGCCTCCCATGGAGAACGCATTTCTGCTGTTTAGGCCCCAGCCTGTGGGTACTTTGTCTCAGCAGCTCTCAAGTAATAATATAGACTAATGCAGGCTCCAAGAATTAAAGTCACAGCTGAGTGGAAGTAGGAAAGGGGAGGAGAGGGAGGGAAAGAGAGCAGGGAAAGAGAGAGAAAGAGAGAGAGATTGTGAGGAGAGAATGAATTTACACAGTAGCATGCAGAGCTCCAGTCAGGGGAGGACCACAGTGAAATAAAAGAGAAGACATTTACAGAGAAGTTCTTTAAATGACACCCTTAACACCAAAGTACTCAACAATGTAAAGACCAAAGCCTCATGTGCCAGGTGACAGTCCCAGCCCCAGGACGGTCAGCAGGCTCCTCCACTCACCACCTCTCCACTCAAACACAAACCTCTCAAACTCCTGCCAGGTGGATCTTCTGGCAAATGGTATGATGACATTTCAAGGGCATGCGATTAAAAACAAAACCCCATAAAGCTTATTCTCACGTACCCAAACACTCTGACCAATGAATTCAGTGTTTGGAAAAAGAATTCACATGATTTAGGGCTGGAATGACATGCCTTTGGCAGTCAGCATCATGAGAAAGCCCTTTGACGGCGCTGGCGTTGTGGCTAAAAATGTCCACTTTCCTGACACTGCAGTTATGGTGCACTCCACACCCTTTGCCTTTCTTTCTCTGATAACTCTTGATCTTGCAGTCACTGAAGGACATCCATTCAAACTCATTTTACAACAGGTGCTGGTGCCTACTAGGTGCGGGGTGGGGAAGGGTGGCTGTTCTTACAGGCCCCTCGTTCCCACCCCACAGGGGCCACACTGCCCAGCCCCACCTGGGGGAGCATTCAGCCCAGGATGGAGAGACAAGACACAGCCCCCCAGGAGGCCCACTGGCCACAGCCAGCTGCAGGTGGCATGCTCTCGGCTGGGGAAGGGACGAGCAGCCTGGCAGAGGCAAGGGCAGGGGCGGATGGGTGGGGCGCGGGGGGCTCCAACAGGACAGCTGGCCTTAGGGTGCGAGGGGGTTCATAGCCAGCTCACCCTGAGTGCCGAGCAGACAGCTCCCCATGATGGCTGCCTGGTGCTGACAAGGACTGGAGGTGACCCTCGTTCCAGTTTTTGGAAGAGGAAACAGGGAGGGGAAGAAGTGGCTGCTTCCACTGTGAAGACATTGGGCGCGGCACTGCCCTGGCTTCTGAGCCAGAGGGGAGGGCTCAGCCCCTCCATGCCTTCCCGCACTGCTCAGGGCCCTGGGAGGGCGTTGGAGGCAGAGGGAAGGAAAGGGAAGGGACAGGAAGGGAGGATAGAGGGTGCAAGGGGAGTGTGAGGGGAGGGAGGCCACCTGGGCCCCAACAGCAGAGGGAGACAGGCTGGTGAAGGAAACAAGCAAATACACAGAAAGGAAAAAGTGGAGGCCAGGTGTGGTGGCTCATGCCTGTAATCCCAGCACTTTGGGAGGTCGAGGTGGGTGCATCACCTGAGGTCAGAAGTTCAAGACCAGCCTGAGCAACATGGTGAAACCCTGTCTCTACTAAAAAAAAAAAAAAAAAAAAAAAAATAAAAAAAAAAAAAATTATCGGGCCTTGGTGGTTCATGCCTGTAATCCCAGTTACTCGGGAGGCTGAAGCAGGAGAATTGCTTGGACCGGGGGATGGAGGTTGCAGTGTGCCAGGATTGTGCCATTGCATTCCAGCCCGGGCAAGCAAAGCAAAACTCTGTCTCTGAAAAAAAAAAAATGTGGCAATGCTCTGCACAGTGTAAAAAGCAAAAGTGGAAATGCAGGAAGGGCGAGGAGTCCAGGTTCCATCCTCCTGGAGGCGGATACAGGTTTAAGGTGAGGCAGGAGCTCTTCTGCTGCACCTGGGGCTGGCCGTGGGAAGCTCAGACTCTCAGGGTCCGTTTCCAACAGCGATTCCCACGATTCCCATGCAGGAAGTGAGCAAAGGGTCAACCCAGGGAGGGAGGGTGGCTCTTTCCTCTCCAGGACAAAGAGCATCTGTGTGTGGATTGCTGACGGCAGAGAGGGGCACCCTGAAGCATCCTACAGCCCCCAACAGAGTCCCTGTCAAAACGAGGTGCAAAGTACCCTCCACTCCCAGGCCCTGGGGAGTGGAAACTGAGGTTGAGAACCACTGGATCCTGGGACTGAGTCTTGGAGAAAATTTCTTTTTGCTCATCTCCCAGGTTTCTGTTAGGAAATTAAAATATTCACTCCTGTTTAGACTCAGTCTTATTACTGCCTGTCACTTCCATTGGCTCTACAATCCATTAAGAAAAAGTTCAAGAAAACTAAATCGTTTTCAGCTGTTTCCCAACTCTGCTTAATTATGTAATTCTAAATATTCATTGTTTCTTTTAAAGGCCTAAGAAAACTAAAATGCTCGCTGGGTGCAGTGGCTCATTCTTGTTATCCCAGGACTTTAGGAGGCCAAGGAGGGTAGATCACCTGAAATCAAAAGTTCGAGACCAGCCCGGCCAAGATGGTGAAACCCTGTCTCTACTGAAATTATAAAACTTAGCCAGGCGTGGTGGTGCACGCCTGGCGTCCCAGCCGCCTGGGGGCTCTGAGGCTCGGGAGTCACTTGGACCCAGGAGGCAGAGGTTGCAGTGGCTGAGATTGTACCACTGCACTCCAGTCTGGGTGGCAGAGTGAGGCTCTGTCTAAATAAAAAACTGAAATGCTAGTTACAGTTAAAAAGTGCCTGAGCCTGGTGACAGTGCCTCTGTAGTCATACATGAGGATGCCATTGATAACCCATTGAGTTGTAGCTTCTTATCAAGGGACCAGCACAGATGGCCCTGCAGAGCTATGAATGCCATTGACTGCAAGAGGTTAAAATACCCGGAGCAGAAATTAGCTGTGCTCTAAGTCCCAATGAATCTCTTGTTCTGAAACATCATTAAGGCATTTAAAATCCTACTGAGGGTGACCTGAGGCACTCGCTGTCACCGGCCATTGAAGCCCAGTGAAGGCAGACACCGCCCTCCCTGCCACCCCTTTCACACCTGCTGGCTGCCAGGATGTGACTGACTCTGAGCTCCGTAAGTCTTCTCCTTGTTTTTTCTCTCCGACCTCCACAAACTGTTCAAGTCCTCCTCTAATTGAGAAGTGCAGCCAGCAGTGGCCAAAACCCTCAACTACAAAGCACTGAAATCAGCTACTTCAGATAAAGACCTTCAGAATCTAATCAGACACAGGAACAAACACAGCCACCACGTATGTGCTATGATTCTACAGGAACTCACTGGGAGCCATTTCCCCTTCCTTTTCAACCATCTTGCCATCTTGAATTTGGGATTGCTTTTTGAGATGGAATTGTAAATCTTTTCTAGTTCCGTTATTCCTACTGCAGAAGTTAAAACAATCGTGTAGCGGGAAGAGGATTTTCTCTGAGTGGTTAGCAGGTGTCAAATGTTATCACAACTCAAAAGCATCACTGAGGTCTTGGCTTACAAGTAACCTTGTTCGCTAGGCCTGTTTCCCAGTTCTGCTGAATTATGTAAGTCTCAATATTTGTGTTTGTGTTTTTAAAAAAGCCATTAGAAGGCAGAAGCATCACTTGAATCTGTGAGGCCAAGGTTGCAGTGAGCCGATCTCATGCCACAGCACCCCAGACTGGGCCAAAAGAGCAAAACTCCATCTTAAAAAAAAAAAAAAAAAACCTCTTAGAATAATCTGGAAAGAATATTTGGTGCAAAATAACAGCACAAACCTGAAGCCTACCTGGGTTATGGAAGACCTTCGGACAGAGGCATGGTTCCCAGTCCTGCTGCTCACAGAGTGTGGGAGGGAGTGGTAGTCACAAAAGTCACAAAAATCAAGGACTTCTGCACCACACAGAAAAGTGAGGGCATTACCCTGCTCCTCAGTGCCTTCCTCACCCAAGGCCCTACACCAACGATATGCCAGGCTCCACTTCACCTGTTCACGTGGCCCTCTGTTCACTGCCATCCTCCAAACACAAATTCTTTCCCCAGCCTTTCCTTAGAATCCCTGTATTGTACACTTAAAACATGTTGTCAAGCTCTGGAATAAATCAAAGAATTTACTCACCCCATTTCAGGGTGAAACCTTCCAGAACAATTAGAAATATTAAAAAAAATACTATCAATCTGTAAATATCGTGATTTACTGGTTTAAAGGAATAGCAGGTAATAGTGAAATATAGGAGACTGAAGGGAAATAAAGAAAATTAAGATTGGGAGCAATGTACCAATCTTCACTGTGATTATGTCAAGAAAATAACAGCATCAAAAGAAAGGAAGAGTCAGTAGCAAAGAAAGGGATGATTTAGAGATGCGGGCTTCTGAAAGCTTTGACTGATGAAAAATGCTGTCTTCCATTTACCATTTACTCAAACTGTGCTTGACTCGTAAGACTAGTTAATTGCACAACATTATTTTTGTGAAGACCAAACAAATTACAAAATAGCCTTTCACACTCGGTTCAGAAGCTGGAAAGGTCAGAATCATTTTCCTGCAGCAGAAATCTTACATTTCCTCCAACTTCCCTGGGCAACTTAATTTAATGGCAACGTATGGAAGTTTCCATAGAATTATATGGGGAAAGTCCCACAGGGATTTTGGGTGAGGCTTATTCTGCCCTAAGTGCATGCTGAGTGATGGTGGCCTTTTTCTTTCTCCAGCCCTTGTCCAGCCCTGCGGTTAGCAGCCTCTCATGCCTGGTACTTGGCAACTCCCTGCACACATGAGGCAGCATGGGGATGATGCCCCGGGGAGTTCTCACTAAGAAGGAGTAAGAGGAGCCAGGCCCTGGCAGCTCCTTGAGGAGCACTGGTCTGCTTCAGCCTTGTCACCCTCGGGAGCTTGAGAACACAGGAACTGGCCTCACTCCTCAGTCCAGGACCCCTCCCTGGCCTGGACTTCTGGGAAAGCTCACATGCCCTGTGCATTGGAGAGCTGAATGCAATCACGGGGTGAGGACCCTGCCTGGCCCTTGCCCTCAACCTCAGTGGCGGCCCCACAGCTGCTGACAGATCCCCCTCCTTTCTTGATCTCAGGCTCCTGGCTCTTGGGGCAGCCACTGGCTGCTTTGTTCACACACTTTCTCCCACATCTCGGTGTTGAGTCCTAGGTTGAGACTGTCTTTCCTGGTAGAGTCCTGACCAAGTCCCAGTTCTGAAGTCTTGGAGCATCTTCTGGCCAGAGTCAGCATGAGGTGGTCTGAAAGGCCTGTAAAGTTTAAATGGCCGTCACCCTGGCTTGGGCTTGTCCAGTCTGCTGGCCCCCATCAAGGGCAATAAGGTCAAGTGCTGACCAACAGCTGCTGCAGAACCTGCTGTGTTCACCTTTCCAACAAAGCTGGGGGTGCTGAGGGCTGGGAGAGCCCCAGCTTATCCAAATGGGACATCTGGTGGAGCTGGGAAACCAGTGGGTCTCTGAGACCTCCAAACAGTGTGTGGCTGGAGCCAAGGTGGGGATGGAGGACCTTTAAGATTTTTCTGAGGATAGGGAGATCTGAATCATCTCCACCAAAAGATTACACAACAGCTAAATAATGTGTTTAACAGGAGCAAAAAAGAGACATAAATAAATATGAACAAATGGTCTGAGCACTGGAGGGCAGGTCGGCTTCTATTTGCTGACTATGATGCTGATATTACAAACCCAGAGCAGTAGTTATGGCAGCACTACCCATGCCCAGGAACTGATTTAGATATTGTTGTGGGCTCCATTTCCACGTAAAGTATAATACTTCTTCTTAGAATGATATGCAGGGGTGCTGAAAAACACTGGGCACAGAAGGATGCTTTCTGCCTGTAATGGTCTCAGATGAGGAAATTCTGATATTTCTAAACTATGGGAAAATCACTGGGAGTACAACAAAACAGCATAGACATCCCAGAGGATCAATGAACTGCATCCCACACCCTGTCCTGTGAGAATGCAGATTCTACCCACGTGAGTCTTCAGACTGGGGGAGAACCCTAGAGATAGCTATTCAGTCTCTCCCCAAATGCAGAAAGCCTCAGCCTAGAGTTTGGGCCAGTGCTCAAGGCCCCAGCTGACTGAGCAGTTAAGAGAACATGAAGCAGGCATTGGTATTCCACTGTGGAGTGGCCTCCAATTGCCATAAGATTATACATCATATCACAGATTTTTCTGAGAAACTTGGCAATTTCCGCAAGTCGAATATTTCAGCGAGGTTTCTCTTAAATTCTTCTAAAGAAAGGGCCTTTCCTAAAAGTATGAATATTAGAAAGGATCCATGAAATTGACTACAGTGAATTTCCCTTTCAATTGTACTGAAACAGTTTATGTTCATTCTGTGTAACTTGTGATAATTGCTGGAGTCCACAACTTTTTACAGATTTTAAAATTTGATTCATGAACCAGTTTTTCACCTTGAAGCAAAATGGTATCCAAGAAGTTTTCAAGTGGGCATTGCATTCTGTAACAAAGAATGAATATCAACAACACTGAATGGCTAACAAGGACATTGGGTGTGCACTTAGAGATCATAGAGGTAAATGTTTTAAATAAGAATATTCTTCTATGTAATTTGCTAACCAGCAAAAGAAATGAAGCTAATTTAAAGATGCTACTGATGTAATGGAATTCTTATGATACCAAAGTTGAAGAGGTTAAAAAAATCCATATATAAATCTGCACTAGGAAAATAACAGAATCCCAGAAACCAGCCCCTGATGGTACAAAATCATTTGATGATAGAAAGTCAGCAAAGACAGCAAGAAGTGTCCACAGCAGTAGATTCAAGAGGGCAAAAAGGAGGCTCTTCTGGGTTCCCTGTGAATATCTGTAACAATACAGTCATGTATGGAAGCATCTGAGCCACCTGGGGGTGAACATTGCCATAAAACACACATCGTTATGAAAGCACATCTCTGTGTGCATTGGATACTGCTGCGTCTTGGTCACACGTTTCTGTGCATTTAATTCAATAAATCTTCTTCTTTAGAAACAGGAACATCTATCGATCACCTCCTCTATGCAAGGAGCACAGGCACATCATTTCCTTTGATCCTTGTGATTCATGTGAGCAGTGGGGTTTATGCTTCTCACCGTTAAGGGAGGCCCCTGATGCTCAGGGCGGTGGGGGGCCTGTCCAGGAGTGAGCAATGCTCAGGAGGGAGAAGGGGCTGAAGTCTTGCCTCTGCATCCAGATCCCCGGCTTTATCCCAGCCCCACCCAACAATAACATGGGAGAACTGAGACACCTGTTGGGCTCCTAAATCTTCATCCCAATTGTTCCCGCCCTGAGCTGCAGAATAAGATTTAAGAGCTTTCCCAAACAGCTGTCACCACCTGGAGCCATGAGCAATACCTCCAGTTCTCAACCTGGGGCCCATGCACCCCTTGGGGTATATACATTTGGATGGGAAAGATGTCTCCATTTTCACTAACTTCAAACTGCAATTCAGCACTTCCTGTAATTAGGATTGAAAGTTAAGAAACCACAGCAGTATCAGCAATGCCTTGGGTTTGTCACCAATAGATATCCCAAATGTTTAAAAATCGCATTACAGTTGTTGTAGATTATTTTGAAATGTCACTGATGTTCATTATTGTCAGATTAGGAGAGTTGTTAGACCTGCCTCCAGATCTTAATATTTAATGTGTTAATAAGGTGCTTTTTAAATTTTAGTTTATTACTTTTTTTGAAAAGTTCTGATAACTGTATTTAAGTATAATTGGTTTCCTTTGAAATCCTATGCATTCTGTTTTGTGCAACTAAAGACATTCTGGGAGGAGTCCACAGGTGTCCCCAGATGCCTCGAGGCCATGCAGTCCTCCAGGTGGCTTCGAGGGGTTTGGGGCAGCAGGAGGGGACTCCTGTGGTTGGTCTCCTCTTTCTCTCCGATGGATCATTGAGAATAACCAAGAGCCCTCCATCTCCCTAATTTATGAAAAGGCAGATGCCAGGATATCCTTTTAAATGAAATTACTAATAAAATAAGTACTTTAATTCTATTCAGTAGAATTCAAACTCACTTTTTATTAGATCAGTTTTATTTGTGAACTATGATAATGCCCTTTAAGCTCTGTAAAATTCTGATCTTTATAGTTAGAGTAGCCATCCTGCATGAGTTCTCTAAGAGGATGATGTTTCATAGTGTACGTTATAAAGAGATCAAAAGAAGTCAGCAGGGCGCTGGAGGGGTGCGCTCGAAGCCACCAGTCTCTGCAGCTCACCTGCATTAGTTTTAGGCATCGTTCACATTGGATGAAGGCACTTCCCCTGGAGGATCCTAACCTGCTGCTGTGGATGAGTCTCCTGGCTTTGCTGTGCCCTTCTTTCCCAGCCAACCTGGAGGAGGAGGGCTCCCTCCCCAGGGGCGCTGTCAGATGCAGGCACGCGTGAACTGCCGGGGAGGGCTCTGATAACCAACAGCCTTCTTGCACAAAGCCAGGTTAAGTACTTTATAATTCATTTAGTATTTCAATGACTCTTAAAAAGTTATATTTTAAAGGCTTCTAATACTCAACTAGTTACAGTTAATTTAAGCTTGTAACATACTCAATTCTGGTGAAGTTTCCACTACAATATTTTTACTTTTCCTTGGTGGAGAAGCAGAGTTGAAGAGGTACGTCATGAATCATGGAGAACTCCATTACAAATTAATCCTTGCAGCAACTGATGTTTACTTGGCACAGTTATATATAGTTATATATAATTCCTGACAGACATCTTCTGGGAAGCAATATGGGCACCCAATCTGACACTAAGAAAGCAACCTTATACACACGTATCTATCTGTAAGGCAAAAGTATTTGGTTTAATACTTTTGTGCACAAAATGTCCAAATTCATAAAATATTAATCACAGCGTTTAAGTAGGCCCAATACATAATATGTTCCATAACTCCATTTTCTGATATTTGGAAATGTCTGATCTTCAAGATCGAAAAATGAAAAGTACACTTAAAATATTTTTATGGAAATTTTCCCTTCAACTCTCAAGTGAGCTGAGGACAATTCAACTTTACGTGTAACTGATCCTTTACCAAACAGTATTTCCTTAGCTTCTTCATCAAAGAACTCAGTGAAAGACCTCGAGAATGCCTGCCAAATACTGTGATGAAGAAATTAGTATTTGTTTTAGAGAAATTATTTTAACGTAGCCATTTCTTCAACTGAGTGATTTTACCAATGTAACAATTATGTTCAAAAAGCATTTCTTTCTTGAGTTATTTTCAGAATCTCTAAATGCCTTTCCCTTTCCTTTACAGAATAAATAAACACATAATAATTATCTTTCTCCTACAGTTTGAAGAAATTAAGACATTCGTCCATTTTGCACAATCAGTACAAGAAGCCTATAACAAATCTGGGCCAACATACTTGTCCAACATTGCTGAAAATTCCGTACCACGTGTCAGATTTGACAGATGCACCATTTGTCCTGTTGTGGATTTATTCTGAGTATTGCAGCAAAACCATGCACCATGGAACTACAAAGGCACCCCTAACATCCACATGTAACATGAAGAACAATCATACTACACATGGTACTTGGTTGGGGTGGCTTTTACGTGCCAACTAGACACCTCCTCAGAACCAGGTGGCTCTGGCACTGGACTGGTTTCCTGGTGACAGCTCAGCTCTGTGCATGATTCAACCTCCACAAGCCTCAGTTTCTTCCTCTGTACAATGGGAATAACCACAGCACCCACTTCATAGGCTGCTTCAAGGATTTAATCAAATCATTCACATAAAGCATTCTGCACAGCAGCTGACCCACGGTTAGCTCTTATATTTCATCGCAAGAAGGGCAAAACGAGGAGGATGGGGAGTCAGTTCACAGAAACAGATCTTGTGGCAAACATGTATTTGGCACACACAAGGTGTTGGATATTTAGCAAAGGGAAGGGGCAATAAAGTTGTAAATATGTAAACTGGCAGGATAAGCACAGAAATGAACATTTCCTAGACAATGCAGAACTTCCTACTCTGAACTGCAGAAATCATTGCTTTTATTGAAGGAGTGGTTGAGGGGCTGTTTGGGGAGAAGTTGGGGCACCTGGGCAGGGTTTTGAAGGATGGCCAGGAACTCACCTGGGAAACATGGGCAAGAGGGGCTTCCAGGCAGGAAGGGCTGGTGGAAGAGGGGCCTCTGTGGGGGCTGTAGCAGATGTAGGAATACCATCACGGCTGGACAGTGCTGGGAAACTTAAGCTCTATTTCATAAGGTTCATAACAAAATATGATAAAGCCTGGTCTGCATTTTAGAGTGGCCATGCAGGTGGCATCAGGGAGGATGGATGATGGGGACAGAGAGACTGGATGGGGTTACTGCAGGAATCCAAGCAGATGACAGGCACCCATGAGGCAGGAGTGCAGGGCTGGAGAGGAGGAGAGCTGGAGAGGAGCGCCTAGCACTGAAGAACAGGAACGGAACAGCCTCTGCGAGTGTGGCTCCCTGATCTCGACCAGACCTGCTGGCTGGGTAAGGGGCAAGGGTAGGCAGCTTCTTCCGGCTTCTTCAGACACACCTGCCCTCATCTCTCAATCCTTTGCCACCTGATTGGTGGTCCCAAATCTGCTCTCCCAGTCTGGTGTCCTCCTCACACTCAGCTGGCTATCCTCCTATCCTCGTGGGATTAGCGGACCAAGGAGAGGACCAGGAGAGTGCTGTGGACAATGCACAGAATGGGGAAGGGTCGTCATGGGAATGCCAAGGGCCATGTCACTACAGTGCTCAGTGAATGAATGAATGAATGAATGATGTATGTAACAACAAGAAAATAACTGAACAATTAAACATTAGCATAGCTTGCCGACTTACTGAGTAGGGAAGTGTAGGCGTTACTGGAAACATTTCTGCCATTACTACAACTCCTTGTTTGGTGTGGGGGCATGCCTGACCTCTCCATCTATCAGCAATGAAACCGTATTCAAAAATACACTGAGTGACTAATGCCCATCTTAACGTCGAGTCTCAACCTCCCTTAAGGACTGTGCTCCCTCTAAGAACATCATTCGGAATTTCTGAAGACCCTGCGACCCTGGGACCCCACTGTGCTCATGTCCCCACTGCACACCCAGGCCACTGTCTATTGTCAGATCCACAGATATTTCCTAAATATTAACAAAAATATACTTGTGAGGCTGCCTGGCATGTCAAAAGGAAATGTGAAGGGTTTTATCTTTTCTCCATAGAAGGTACATTCTCTGTGGCAGGCACTTGATGTGTATCTAATCCACCAATGATGCCTAGGAAGTTCCTGCATGATGGGACCACTTGAATCCCACGCTGTATTAATTAGCCAGGGCTCTGGAGGGTCTGCTCACACCACTCTCCGCAGCTGCGTCTCATTGAGGGTGGAGTGAATCATCCCTACATTTTTTTTTCAGGGTTTACACTGCCTCGTAGTCTGCGAGAGCAGTCCAGGGAGGCAGGCTGGCTTTAGGATGGCACCTCCATAGAAGTCGGGCTTTGAAGGAGCTGAGTCAGGGTTGACCTAGGAGAGGGAGTCTGATCCAGGTGGGGAAGGGAGGTTGAGGGATTAATTACCAGCGCTTCTGAAGCTCTGAGCTGTGGTTACTGGTGGGTGAGGCTGTGCCCTGCCAGGTGGAGAGGGAGAAGGTGGACTATGCCCAGCATCAGGCAGTTTTTCCAACCTGGACTACCCATTAGAATCACGAGGAGCTCCTCCTACCAGCCTCTGCCAGGGCCTGATCCTAGACCTCAAAGTCTGAGTCTCTGAGGGGATGGCCCTGGTATTAAAATAATTTGCATACTCCCTGGGACATCTAATGTGCTGCCAGGGTTGGGAACCACTGGCAGAGAAGGAAGGACTAACACTTTGACCAGCCATCCTCTCCCCTCCTGACTTCCACATCAACACGTCTAGGGCAGCAACAACCTCTGATTCCAGGAGATCTGAAATGTGGCTCAAAACCCGGCCACGAGTGGCAGTTTTGTTTCCTTAACTATAAAAGCCATTTCGGCTGCTGCCTCATCTGCCCTTGACATGGTACTAGTGAGGCTGGTGTGGACAAGTCTGTTTCTGGGTAGAGAAAGGAGGCACTGAGCAGGCTGTGGGTGTCAGGCTTTCATTCAGACTTCAGCTCATTGCCCACGTAGGCACATTCCACCAAGAAACAGCCACGAACCTACACTGTCCTTACAGAGAAAACCAGATCTTCCCCGTCACTTAAAGGAAATCAGAAAAGTACACAAAAATACACTACACCCTCTTCCTGCAAGTTCAGATTCTCAAAGTCTCATGGTGAAGTAAAAGTGGCTCCTGCCTTGAGCTGCCAGGCACCCGGGCTGAGCTGCCGGAGCTCTCCAAATGGGTGTGGGGCTATTTTTAGGATGCAGTCCTGCCTGCGTCCTCCTGCCTGCCCTACTTGATAGAAGAACAAGTAGCTATTTTTTCCTCTGAACAGTCCAGCATATCGATACCTCAACCTGCAGAGTCATCGGTGGTGGCAATAATCCCCGTCCCCTGTACACAGCGCAGGACAAAACACAGTGACTCATAAGCATGCTACCAAAAATCTACCTCTCCCCCGACAAACCAGACGGCACAACCCACCCCTGCTGGTCACTGTTTTTGCTCTAGGCTGTTGGAGCTTCCCTCTGGGTGTGCAGCCATTTCTCTACTCAAAGCTGCGGGCAACGTTCTCCATCCAGTGCCTCGCTCCGCGCGGCTTCATCTACTGCTTTTCAAACTAGCACAGCAGCTACAGAAACAAGATGCCCAACTGGTTAAGAAATTCCTGTTTGGATTCCTTGTGGGCTCAATTGTTTCTCCTCCAGTCCCCAAGGTACATGGTGAACTCCTGACCCACAGTACCTCAGAGTGCGACCTTATTTGGAGATAGGGTTTTGAAGAGGTAATTAAGTTAAAGTCAGGTCAGGAGGATGGGCCCTAATCCAATCTGGCTGTGTTCTTACAAGAAGAGGGGATTAGGACACAGACACACATAGGAGGAAGGCCATGTGAGGACACAGGGAGGACACAGCGTCTACAAGCCGAGCAGGGAGGACTCAGGAGGAATGAGCCTTGTGACACCTTGATCTGGGACTTCCAGGTCCTCTGTTATGGCAGCCCCAGCAACCTGATACAGGGCCTTTAAAAATTTTGTGTGATGTATGTCTGGGTGAGGTGGTTCACACCTGTAATTCCAATACTCTGGGAGGCTGAGGTGGGAGGACTCTTGGAGCCCAGGAGTTCGAGACCAGCCTGGGCAACACAGTGAGATCCACATCTCTACAAAAATAAAAAAAATTAGCTGGGTATGGTGGTGTGCTCCTGTAGTCCCAGCTACTTGGGAGGCTGAGATGGAGGATTGCTTGAGCCCAGGAATTAAAGATTGCAGTGAGCTATGATCATGCCACTGCGCTCCAGCCTGGGTGATAGAGGGGACTCTGTCTCAAAAAAAAAAAAAAAAAAAAATCTGTGTGTTATAGCAGGTAAGAAGCCCACAGATTTCAGGAGCCCAAAGGGCTGCTCATCTTTGTCACCCTTTCTGATGAGACTGCTGGTTTTATAAACATAAGTAAAGTGCTATTTCTAGGCCTAGTATTCTGGAAGATGGGCTTTAGGTTGTCTGTGCATGTCTGTGTGGGCATGTGCCTTCACTGCACTTCCCAATCACAGCATGGTAGAGCCCCTTTCAGACCTAGGTGGATTTTAGTGACATCACTGAATATCATTTCATAAAGCTGACTGCAGAGCCCTTTACTCTTTCATTACACTACGACAAGTTTCCTTTATTAAAAAAGCATCCAGTAACCATCAGGTAAACAGAACTTGTCCTGAAATTGCTGGGCAATTTTAAATTCAAACACTAAGACCCGAGGACACTTTAGTCCTGATGTTCTGTGCATCTTCTGCGGATAGCTGGCTAAGCATCTCTCCTCTGTGGACAGAAAGGATTATCACAATGGCCACAGTTCATAAACCACCACCTGGAAACAGCAAGGTGCTTGGATGGAGTCTGGCATGATTGCCATTTCCAACAGCTTTTACTCATGCTGATGAGATTTCAGAGCGTTGCCACTCATGAGCTGTTACAAGAACAGGAGGCTGGGCCAGGCGCTGTGGCTCAAGCCTGTAATCCCAGCACTTTGGGAGGCCGAGGCGGGTGGATCACAAGGTCAAGAGATCGAGACCATCCTGGTCAATATGGTGAAACCCCATCTCTACTAAAAATACAAAAAATTAGCTGGGCATGGTGGTGCGTGCCTGTAATCCCAGCTACTCAGGAGGCTGAGGCAGGAGAATTGCCTGAACCCAGGAGGCGGAGGTTGCAGTGAGCCGAGATTGCGCCATTGCACTCCAGCCTGGGTAACATGAGTGAAACTCCGTCTCAAAAAAAAAAAAAAAAGAACAGGAGGCTGTATAAACTCCACCTGACTCTGTGAAGCTACGATTTCCTCACCTGTACAGCAACCATCAGAAGAGCAGAACCAGTGAGGGTCACACATCCCGCGTTGTTCGCTGGCCCAGGGCTTGGCACAGCAAGTGGGAAAGGCGCCCTGCTGCCGCTGCAGTTATCATCACACTGTGTGCATGCCGAATTGTACGGTTGGCTCTGAAAGGCCAGGGGAGGAGTGAGGAACTGTCACGCAACTGCCATCTGGTTCCCTGCCCCTGGCGATGCCTAATTAACTAAAAAGGGACACTCAGGAGGTGAGCCACAGTGGAAGCAGGGCTTGGAGTCAAGCAGCTTTTGGGGACCCAGCTGCTCACACAACTGCAAGAACAAGGTCCCTGGCCAGTCACACCATCGTCTCACGCTCCAAGCCTGGAGTAGGAGCCAGTGCAGTCTGATGCTCTTCATGGCCAGGACCCCCTAGTTCTGGTGCTACTTTGTCTAGGTTTACAGAGTCTGAAAATGCGGTTTTTGTGGGTTAAGCTACCTACTAGGTGCAAGCACTGTGCTGGCATGACAGGCTACTTTCATTTCAAAACCAACATCTTCCAGCTTTTGAATGCCAAAAATCTTACACTGGAGCTACGGGTTATGTTCTTTTGGCTCAGTAAATAATAAAGGATGCAAATAATTATCTAAAAGTATACTCTCAACACTTTTGCCACTTTCCTCTGAAGTACAGAGTTTTAAAATCCAATTATAAAAACCTAAGAGTTACCTAAAAATGCTCCAAGTCAAAAGAAGGTTTAGTAATAGACAAAGGGGGAAGATATGTATATCATTACTTCTACACAGAATATATCACACAGGAAATTTATATATTCATTTAAGACAAGCACAATTCATAAAGCAACATGCAAGAGATTTTGGCCAGTCAGTGAAAAGCCTCCTCAAATGACTGAATTTATCATATCATGTGATAAACCTAAGCTTTTTATTGTACACAAAACTGTTAAGCAGATATTTTTATGTGACACACAAAAACTCTTAAAATTGTTTCATGATTTCTCTAGAGGTATAGAAACAGCGTATCCTCAATTCAGAAAGTTCAGCTGAGCAGTAAGTGTTTTCCTCTATGAAAGCTCTTCTAACTCTGTAGCTTACGAAGATGAACCCTACAAAAGAAATCCCAACAAGTATCAGAACATAACTGGAATATAATGACTCTCCCTTTTAAAGTAATTATCGGTTTGGTAGCTGTCCCAGTTCTCCTTGAATACATGATCAAGTATTTTGATTGCTTTCCCAAAGCACATTACCTCTAACTGAGGAAATAATTTGGTAACTACCATATGTACTCTGAAGAACCAGTAGGTAGTGAATTTGCAAGAGTGCGTAAAGGGACAATCAAGCACAGGTTACCTGAAACACTGTCAGAATCCTTTTGTGCACAGAATCCTAAAACATTAATGACTGTTCATTTCTTCCTTTCTTTCATTGCATTTTGAATATTTTATGTATGCTGCACATTACTCTCTCTCGGACAGCTATATGTTGGAAGCAGCATGAAAAAATGCAAAGAAATTGAACTGGTACTTTAAAAAGTGCTGAGTTTTTACCTCTATTTCAGATGTGGAATAGACACCATAACATGATATGCTAAGTGGAGGGCAATGGGTTCATTCAGGATTTTATCAAAATCAGAAATGAAGAAGTTGATCGTTACTTTCAATAAAGAAATCTCTGACTTGCAAACTGTATGTGAGAATCTCAATTTTAAATACAGAGAAAAGGAAATATACTTGTAAGGACCTGTGTATTTTATACATTGCCCATTGGTATACGGCCCATTGACATACAGGCACCAAAGGAACTATTATTATTCACGGCATTAATGTAAAAATGGAAAACATTTCATTTCCTAAGCTCTCTCTCTCTCTCTTTAAAAAAAATTCCCCCTTTTTCATTTCAAACCTTTATTTTCCTGCATCTTTCAAAATATAGGCAGTGGTCCAGTTGACCTCTAAGATCTCTTCCAAGCCTAAAATGTGAAGATCCTATGATCCCAGAAGGAATACCACATTCCTCCTCCCCTGATCCCCAATGTCATCTTGACTGTGAAGACCGAAAAACAGTAACAGACTGTTCTGAAGAGTTCTGATTAGCAAGGATGCAAGAAGCAAATAACCAAGGCATTTCTGCACAGAATTCTTCCACATCATTTGTATAAATCCTGCTTGAAAAATAAAACTAAGATCCTCTAACCCCCATGCTGGTATTCTAACACATGAACCTTTGATCAGACTCAACATTTAACTGCAGGATGGAGAATAAACCCCTGATATGAGAGCACTAAGCCTCCCTCTGCTGCAGATGTTTTTCTAGAGTTGTTACATCCACGCTATTTCTAACTCGGGAAATATGTGGAACCTAAACCCTAGAAAAGAGGGACTCACAGGACAGATCAGGAATTACCTGACCTTCTCTTCTGGAGTTAGGATGCTATTTGCTTGGAATCCCAGGGGTTCCAGCTTCAGTAAAATTGGCAGAACAAGCATTATTTGATTAGTGTGAAAGAGCCTGCAGTGAAGGGGACAGAGAAACAGGCCACGCAGGGAGGAAGTGATGGCTTCTGATGGGCCGCCTGTAGAAAGATCAAGCCGAGGTCATTTGGGGTCTTCTTAAGAAAACAATGATTTTTCATAAATCAAAAAGATGCCCATATAACAATGTAATTTTCTTAAATGACGCTTAGTATTGGTTCAGGAAAACACCAGAGAACTAGACCGCAGTCGACAGCGTAGAATTTGAGCAGATAACACCATCAGGCACTCACCCTGCTCCCAAGTACTTTGGAGTTTCTCTGCGTAAAGCTGCCATCTGATGCAATAGGTGGGAAGGCTCATGCGAGCTGTTTAGCCCTACTTTGGTATTAAGTTAAAATATTTAGCCCTAATAAAGGATTTAATTGCTTGGGGCAGTGGGGTGGGGGGATGAGAAAACAGAAACAGGATCTGAAAGAGACCAAGACCTGGAACCTCGACCCCAGCGGTGGTGGCCGTAAGGGGTTCCGGGAGGGAAGGAGGAGGCTGCTGAGGGGAGAACAGGCATTTCCAAGACGGGCTGGTCTTGTCCCTTAAGGGAGTGCCCAAACCACACCTCTGCCTGTCTAGAGTGAGCTCCCAAGAGTGAAATTTCCACCTTTCCAGTAGAGGCAGTCCAGAAGAAGGCAGGGAGCCGGTTTACAAGCAGGCAGCTGGCTCTCCCTAGGCCAATCACCTGCAGACCTCCCACCCGGGACCTCTGCGGAGGATCCTTGTGTGTGTGTGGGGGGTGGGGGAGAGTTGGGGGTTTGGGGAGTTTGGGAGAGCAGCTAGGTTGAACACTTAAATCCTTAGGTCCAGGAAGAGTTCTCACCTTCATAGAGATTATAGGAACAGGAGACTGAGGAGCAGACAAGGGAGGGAGAGCAAACGGGAGAGGAGGGGAAAGAAGAGTGGGGAGATAGGGAGGGTGGAGAAGGAAAAAAAGAAAAAGGAATGGGGGTGGGAAGAGAAGCGGAGACAGAGAAACGGGTGAGAGGAGAAAGAGTCCAGGAGGAAAGGGAGAGGAGGATTGGGGAGGGAGGCTAAGGAAGAGGGGTGGGAGAGAATTATGAAAGGGATGAGGAGAGAATGAGCCAGATAGACCAGAGGGACCGGCAGGGGCAGAGATCGAGACTAGACGCTGGGCCGGGAGAGACCGGACGGAAAGCAGGGGCAGGAAGAAAACACTCATAGAAAAGAGGCGGAGGTGCTCAGAGCATCCCCGTGGGGCGCTGGTGTAGACAGAGCCGGGAGTGAGATGGCCGGAAGGGCCCTCACCTCGGGGCCCTCACCTCACCTAAAGCGCCTAGCGGCACTTTAGACCCGACCACAGCCCCACGCCCCCAGCCCCGCCGCAGCGGTGCGCGCCTTACCTGGCCCTTGACCAGGCTGGCCGCGAACTGGCGCATGACGGCCTCCACGGTGTAGGCGCTGGACCAGCCGCGCGGCGTGAGCAGCTCCATGCAGATGGCGCCGCCGTCCAGCACGTAGCCGTTCTCCAGGCGCGGGCTGAGCACCCGCATGAAGGGCGGCGAGAAAGGGAAGTTGTCGGGGAAGGTGAGGTTGAGCAGGATGAACTCGGTGTTGGTCTCCTTCATGTCCTGCCACAGCACCGAGTCCTTGTCCACCTGGTGCAGCTTCACGTTCCAGTCG
Organism: Sapajus apella; assembly: GCF_009761245.1. NCBI lineage: Eukaryota > Metazoa > Chordata > Mammalia > Primates > Cebidae > Sapajus > Sapajus apella. The sequence goes on from NW_022436951.1 coordinate 36,021,330, forward strand.
AACAGGCTCTCGTCCACCAGCTCCACTGAGATGAAGCGGTCGCTGAGGCGCGCGATGTCCTGCAGCTCCTTCATGAGCCGCCGGCTGCGCACCTGCGTGCAGTGCTGCTGGCGCGCCGCGGGGACCAGGCTGCCTCCCGTCGCCGCCGCCACCGCCGGGCCCGGCCCCGCCCTGGCTCCAGCCGCCCGATCGCGGGGTCCCCCGGCCCCAGCCGCCCCCGCCGCCGCAGCCGCTGCCGCCGGCGCCTTGTCGCGCGGGGCCACCTCCGCCGCGCGCTTGCCCTTGCCCTTGCCCGGTCCCGGGCTGGCGTCGCCCGCGCCCCCGGGGTGCTGCTGCTGCTGCTGCTGCTGCTGCTGCTGCTTGTGGCCGCCGCTCTTGGCGCCGCCCTTGCCTCGCAGAGACGCGCTCTGCTGGCCGCCGCCGCGGTGGTTGTGGTGGTGCTTGGGGTCCTCGGTGTCCCGGTTGTGCAGGCGGATGAGCCCGATCTTCCGCAGCAGCGTGGCCATTTTAGTCTCGGCGCCGACGGGCGGGCTCCCTTCTGCTCCTCCCCCGGAGCCCGGGAGCCCGGGAGCTGGGGGCGCGGGGCGGCGGCGACTGGCGACCGCTCAGTGGGGCGCGGCAAGGGCCACCCCAGGCGCCGGCGGCTGTGGCGCAGCGGAGCGGGCAGCAGCACGCGCGCTCGCCGGCTGCGGCGTAGCCGCTGTCATATGACGGGGCCCGTTCCGGTTCGCGTTCGGGCCGCTCGCGGAGGGGAGGCTCGGAGGAGACGCGGCGCGGCCGTCTGTCCCCGGGCCAGTCCCCAGGCACAGCCCGTGAAGTCCCGGCGTCCGCTGTTCTTTGTGCGCGGCGGTGGCCGCGCTGGCCCCGGGTCGGAACGCCGCGCCTGGGCGCGCAGAGCCGCCCGCAGTGCCCCGGAGGCAGCCAGTGGCCGCGGGCTCGCGCCTGGCGCTCCTGCGGGCTGTGCCGCGCTGGCGGCTATCGCGGGGCCCGGGCCGCTGCAGCTCGCGTCGCCGCCGCCGCTGCGGCTGCTGACATTGCAGAGGCGGCTGCTCCGTCTGAGCCGAGCGCTGCGCGGAGGGGGCGGCCCTGCCGGCCGGGAGAGGGGGCGCGGGGCGGAGCCGCTGGCTTGCCTGCGCCGAGCCGCCCCCGCCGCCCGCTCCCGCCGCGACACGCGCGCGGCCGCTTGGGGGAGACAGCGGTGCGCGCCCGGCGGGCCGGGCTGGGGTCTGCGGGGGGCGCAGGCTAGGCCAGGGAGCCCGGCGGGGGCGAGGCACGGGGCGTGAGCCTGGCGCGCTCGCTGGGGTCTCAGGCACCGGGCCCTCCTGCCCGGATCTCTGTTCTCCGCGACCCCCAGCCCGAGCCTCAGACCCCACTTAAGCCGGTGAGCGCAATCGGGGGAAGGGTGGGAGGCAGCCTTTGACGCCTTCGGGTCGGAAGGAGCCCGGCGTTCCGGCACAGCTCGGGGCCGACGGGGACCGCTTTCTAAAGGACGGATCCAAGAATCAGGGCCGGGGAGTGGGATGCCCGGAGTGTGCCCGCCGCGACGCCCGAAGAGAAGCCCGTAGGGTCACTACTTTGCCGGTTCACCCCCTCCTCGCCCGCCCCGCTCCCCTTCCGCCCGCCGCGGGCCTCCGCGTTCCCAAGAGGGGTCCCCGGAGGAGGGGCCAGCGGAGCACTGCCCGGTGACTCCTTAGGGAAGGCTGCGGAGAAGCTCGCCCAGCGCGGGCGGCCGGGGCTCGGGGCAGAGCACCCCCTCTGCGGACCCCGGAGTGTCCGCTGCACCGGATCGGTTCGCCTTCCACTGGGATGCTCGCATCCTCGCCCTCCCTTCCTTACTTGAACCCATTAAACTCTCTCTCTCTCTTTTTAATCTGGTGAAATTTCAAGCAAAAAGCAAGTTTAGATCCCTAGGAGCTGGAAGGATTGGGAACCGCAAAGCTTGCACGTTTGCAGGAAGCATCCTGCTCTGCACTGTGGTGTGTGTGTGTGTGTGTGTGTGTGTGAGTGGTGTGTGTGGTGTGAGTGTAGTGTGTGTGTTGTGTGTGGTGTGTTGTGTGTGAGTGTGGTATGTGTGTGGTGTGTGTGAAGGTGTGGTGTGTGGTGTCTGAGTGTGGTATGGTTGTGTGGTGTGTGAATTTCTGATGTGTGTGAGTGTGTGATGTGTGTGTGCAGTGGAGTGGGCTGCACATATCCTGTGTGGTGTGCGTGTGTGTGTGTGTGAATGTGTGTCTGAGTGTGGTGTATGGTTTGTGTGTGATGTGTGTGAGCGTGGTATATGAGAGTGTGTGGTGTGTGTGTGGTGTGTATGTGTGAGTGTATGTGAGCATGTGAGTGTGTGGTGTGTGTGGTATGTTTGAGAGTGGTGTATGAGTGTGTGGTGTGTATGTGATGTGTGTGTGAGTATGAGTGGTATGTGAATGTGTGATGTGTGTGGTTATGTGGTATGTGTGAGAGTGTGTGGTGTGTGTGAGCGTGTGTGGTGTGTGTGTGTGTGTGTGTGAGTGCATGATGTGTGTGTGCGGCCGAGCTGCCCAGTGGTGAAGCTGTAGTGATGGTGAAGTACGGGGGAGCTGACCCCGGAAGCCTAAATGGTTTAGGATTGTAAACCTGGCTGCTGCTGCTGCTGGTGGTTTGGCTTTGAACTTGAGGAGCCTCCCAGTTCGCCAGGGAAGCCTTTCATTCTGGGAGCCTTCATGGTGACTTCTTGTTTTTAACTTCTTTTACAATTTTTACCTTTTCTAAATCAATAGAAATTTTCACTGAAAAATAACTCTTCTGGCCACTGTGGAGACAGTTACGGGCCTGCAGGATCTGGGTTCGGGTGTTTGTTTTGGGGTTGTTTGGGGGAGAGACAATTGACAATATGAGCTAAAAGAGCAGGAGTGCCTGCATGCATGGGTCCCCGCGAGGCGACCGGACAGACAGGTGTGTCTGCGGAGGCCTGGGGGCCTCTGCTCTCAGGTGGGTGCCGTGCGAGGGGGAATCTCAGCTGCGACAGTAGGGCCTATTTGTCCTGGTTTCATGGTTGGTTTTGTTTTGTTTTGAGACCCTGCTCTATCCAGCCCTTTCGTTTTATCTTTTCTTTTTCTCAGACAGGGCGAGAAGGAAGATGACAGTGTCTCTCTGTAAAGTCCTGTGAGCTCATCTAACATGAGGGACGGGACCGGTTGGCAGGTACTACATGTTTTATTATTTAACTTCCACAGAGACCCTCTCAGGTTTCATTTGACCCCTTTTATTGGTGTAGAAACGAGTTTCGGGGGGCCCAGCAGCTTCCCCCGCTCCGCCACGTGCTGAGAGGCCCAGCTGGGGTCCACACCCAGCAGAGACACCCTGTGCTAGCTCTGTGCTCCTTTACCTGATATCCTGCTGCGAGGCTGCAGTACTGGGGCTCAGATGCAGGCACAGCCTCTGTCCTGCCCCAGGAGGTGAGAACGCGTCTCCTGGGCTGATTGTCCGGGTTTACAGAACCCACTGACCTGGGCCTAGGCTTCAGAAACTCTTTGTAGCAGTGACAGCAACTGATCCCACTTGAAACAGAGACATCATCAGATGTGGTTTGGCAATGGTTTAGCTGAAATTGCAGGCAGCTCTCTGTGAGGCCTCTTCCAATAACTCTTGAATGGAGTTATTGCTAGGGAGATCATATACCTTACTGTGTGTTTGTAGATTTTTTTTGTAAGTCGAAGGATCACAATACTGATGCTGAGACTGGGCTCACGCCTGTAATTCTTGCACTTTGGGAGGCTGAGGCGGGCAGATCACTTGAGGTCAGGAGTTCGAGACCAACCTGGCCAACATGGTGAAACCCCGTCTCTACTAAAAATACAAAAAATTAGCTGAGTGTCGTGGTGCACACCTGTAATCCCAGCCACTTGGGTGACTGAGGTGGGAGAATCACTTGAACCCAGCAGGCGAAGGCTGCAGTGAGCTGAGATTGGGCCATTGCACTCCAGTCTGAGTGACAGGGCAAGACCCTCTCTCAAGAAAAAATCTTTTGCTGGGACAAGAGGCCAAGCCAGAGTGAGCTGGTGTAGAGATGGTCATCACGTCCCTTGTTACCGTCCCTCACTCTTAGATCACCTTGGATCAACTCTTAAAAAGGCTGAAGCCAAATGTTAAAGATTGGAAACAAATCTACAAGAAGAGGGGAAGTGTTAAGTAAATCATACTGAATCTGCTTAGAGTATATTTTGCAGCAAGAGCGTCACAGTTATCAAGATTATATCGTAAAAATGGATAGAATTCATGATCTACATAATAATTGTAAGTGAGAAAGTAGAGTGAAAATTATGTCCATACAGCAGCTTCAACTACATAGAGCTATGCACAGGGGAAAAGACTAGAAGGAGAAATTTTGAATGGTATTATCATGTTAGTACAGGTAGAAAATCTCAATGTAGTCCTTCCTCAGTTGCCTCCAGCCCGTGGATCCAAACATTTGCTTACATGACAGGACGCTCATGTCAGGAGTGAGCAGAAGGACCTGTGTGGTTTGCAAACCCTCCTCCTTCTATCCCAGAAGATTCTAGAGAGTTCTGCTTTACCCATGGCATGAACGGATATTTACCTAGCCCGGCAGTATGTAGAGGTTACATTGTGTTATAGTTATTCCATTATATTTGATTTTCAAATATTCTAAAATGGAATGTATACCAGTAAAAATGAAAATAAATTGTTACCAAATGTTGTCATTTTATTGAAGACTGGACTTATAATATTGAGACAGTTGAATTAAGTTCATTTATCATAGTTAAATAAAATAATTTCTAAGGACAACTGTGGGTATCTAGCTCCTGCTATGCTCTCGAGTACTGAGGGGTGGGGAAGGGGAGTGGTTGGGGAATCTGCAGACAACCTGCACCAATCTAGCATCGAAGGAAGGGAGAGAGGGATGCTGGCCATCACAAGAGTTCCATCATTCAAGAATAAGTCCTATCTGCCAATGACTCTTCCCGTGAGCATTCACTCAGTGGTCCCCGGTGCCACTATCTCCAGCTGCAGTTTGCCCATTCGTTATCTGTCTCAAAATCTACCTCCCAGTATTTCAGTTGGTCCTATTTGCTCATGAGCCCCAATCTCCTAAAGTCACCAAGACCTTGCCTCAAAATACCTTCCTTAAATGTGTACAGATTATTTACTCGCCTGAACTAAGGTATGAAGATTACTGCCTAAATTAAAAAAAAATATTTTCTGCTAAAATAAATCACTGCAAGGGAGCATAGTGTGGGTCTGTGATGTTACCAGGTCATGTGTCCTTTGATGCCATTCACTTCTGATCACCAAGCCTGACACTTAGATGGCACTTATATATCTTGAGCCCTATCCCAAGCACTTTACATATATGGACCCATTAAATCTTTGTGACAGCCCTATTAAGTAGGTACCATGCTTATCCTTACTTTATAGATGAATAAACTGTAGCAGGGAGAAATTAAGCAAATGGGGTGAAATAATGCAGTAAACAGCAGAGCCTGGATTCAGACCTGGCTTTGGCTCCAGACAGAGCTTGTAGCCACTGCTCCAAGAGCACTCACTGCATGCAGTCGCTGCAGAGACAGCAGTGAAGAGATCCTAGCCTCCTGGAGCTGGGGTGCTAGGGAGGATGCCTTTTTCATCCTCTAATCACTCTGCAGCAAATGGCTCCAGATGCTGAAGGAAAGAGCTTGGGGATGTCAAGGGATGTCTCAGGCTTACCTCTGCGTTTGCTCAAGACACACGATGGGCACACACATTTTTGTCGTTGAATTGAAAACCCAACCCAATCTTTATTTCATAGCACAGACATCTGAGGTTCCAGCAGTGAGTCTTGCTCAGAGTCACATAGAAGGTTGTGGGAGAGGAAGCTGGGCCCCTGGTCCTAACACCTTGTCCAAGGTTATTCTCATGGCACCACAGTGCACAGGCTGCTGGGCCCCTATGAGGGGAAGGGCAGAAGGGAAGAGAAGAAGAAGATGAAGAGGGCTCGAAAAGAGGGAAGGGTGGCAGGGAAGGAGGTCGGGCAAGTGCTGCAACCTGACATAGGTGGTGAGGACTTCTGTCACGCTTGTCATCCACTGGCACCATTGGCACACGCTTTCTGTGCTTGCAGAATTTCCCTCCTGAGACAGGTTGTCTTTTCCAAAGATGGCCATGCTAACTTTGACTGCAGCTCTCATGGAAGGCTGCGCTCTATGTTCTGAGCAGCTGCTCAGACTACTCTGGCCAGTGTGGGGACACACGGAAGCCATGTGACTTCCAAGACTAGGTCATCATAGGACACTGCTCTCCTCAGCTTTCTCTCAGGATATTTTCAGAAAAAAACCCAGCCACCATGTTGAGAGGAAGCCCAAATCACATAGAATGGGTACATGTGTGGGTGTTCTAGCATCAGCCCAGTTGAGGTATTTGCAGACAGCCCACAGCACCCACCAGACATATGGGTGAGTGGGTCTTCAGATGATTCTGAATCCCAGTCTTTGAGTCTTAGCAGCTGAGGTCCCAGTCATTGTAGAACAAAAACAATTAATCCTACTGTGCCCTGACTGAATTCCTCACCCACAGATACTGTGAAAGATCAAAAAGAATATTGCAGATTTAGATCGGGCAAGAGAAAGAAATAAAGAGCATACATATAGAAAGAGAGGAAGTCAAACTATTCCTGTTTGCAGATGACATGATTCTATATCTAGAAAACTCCATATTCTTGGCCCAAAACCTCCTTCAACTGATGAAACAGCTTCAGCAAAGTTTCAGAATACAAAATAAATGTACAAAAATCACTAGCATTCCTATACACCAACCACCATCAAGCCAAGAACCAAATCAGGAATGTAATCCCATTCATAATTACCACAAAAAGAATGAAATGCCTAGGAATACAGCTAACCAGGAAGTGAAAGATCTCTATAATGAGAATTACAAAACATTGTAATCAGAGATGGCACTAACAAATGAAAAACATCCCATGTTCATGGATAGGAAGAACCAATATCATTAGAATGGTCATACTGCCCAAAGCAATTCACAGATTCAATGCTGTTCCTATCAAACTACCAATGACATTCTTCACAGAACTAGAAAGAAACTATTCTAAAATTATATGGAATCAAAAAAGGGCCTGAATAGCCAAAGTAATCCTAAGCAAAATGAACAAAGGTGGAAGCATCACGTTACCTGACTTCAAACTATATTGTAGTGGTACAGTATGGTACTGGTACAAAAAACAGGCACATAGACCAATGGAACAGAATAGAGAGTCCAGATGTAATGCTGTACACCTACAGCCATAGGATCTTCAACAAATCTGACAAAAACAAGCAATGGTGGCCGGGCAAGGTGGCTCATACCTGTAATCCCAACACTTTTGGAGGCCAAGGTGGGCGAATCACGAGGTCAGGAGTTTGAGACCAGCCTGGCCAACATGGTGAAACCCCGTCTCTACTAAGAATATAAAAAATTAGCTGGCCATGGTGGTGGCCACTGTAATCCCAGCTACTCTGGAGGCTGAGGCAGAGGTTGCAATGAGCTGAGATTGCGCCTGGGAGGCAGGAGCAATCTCAGCTCATTGAACCTGGGAGGCAGAGGTTGCAATGAGCTGAGATTGCGTCACTGCACTCCAGCCTGGGTGATAGTGTGAGAGTCTGTCTCAAACAACAACAACAACAACAACAACAACAAGAAAAAACCAAGCAATGGGGAAATGACTCCCAATTTAATAAATGGTGCTGGGATAACAGGCCACCCACATATAGAAGATTGAAACTGGACCTCTTCCTTATAGCATATACAAAAGTTAACTCAAGATGGTTTAAAGACTTAAAGATAAAACCTAAAACTACAAAAACCTTGGAATATAACCTAGAGAATGCCATTCTGGACATAGGAAAGTTAAGAGCTTCTACACAACGAAAGAAATAATCAACAGAGTAACAGACAGCCTACAGAATGGGAGAAAATATATGCAAACTGTGCATCTGACAAAGGTCTAATATTCAGCATCTATAAGGAACTTAAACAAATTTACAGGAGAAAAACAACCCCATTAAAAAATGGGCAGAGGACATGAATAAATACTTTTCAAAAGAAGACATACATGCAGCCAAAGAGCATATGAGAAGCTCAACATCACTGATCATTAGTGAAATGCAAATCAAAACAACAATCAGACACCATCCCATACCAGTCAAAACGGCTATGATTAAAAAGTCAAAAAATAACAGATGCTGGCTAGGTTGTTGAGAAAAATGAACACTTATACACGGTTGGTGGGAGTGTGAATTAGTTTGACCATTGTGGAAAGCAGTATGGTGATTCCTCAAAGAGCTAAAAACAGAACTACCATTTGACCCAGCAATCCCATTACTGGCTATATATCCAGAGGAATAGAAATCATTCTTCCATAAAGGCACATGCATGCAAATGTTCATTGCAGCAGTATTCACAATAACAGAGACATAAAATCAACCTAAAATGCCCATCTAGGACAGATTGGATAAAGAAAATGTACATATACATCATGGAATACTATATAGCCATGAAAAAGAATAAGATCATGTCTTTTGCAAGACCATGGATGAAGCTGGAGGCCATTATCCTGAGAAAACTAACACAGGAACAGAAAACCAAATACTGCATGTTCTCATTTTTAAGTGGGAGCTAAATGATGAGAACACATGGACACAAAGAAGGGAACAACAGACACTGGGACCTATTGGAGGGTGGAGGGTGGGAGGAGGGAGAGTATCAGGAAAAATAACTACTGGGTACTAGGCTTATGATACAGTTTGGCTGTGTCCCCATCCAAATCTTAGCTTGAATTGTACTTCTCAGAATTCCCACGTGTTGTGGGAGGAACCCAGGGGGAGGTAATTGAATCATGGGGCCCAGTCTTTCCTGTGCTGTTCTCCTGATGATGATTAAGTCTCATGAGATCTGATGGGCTTATCAGGGTTTTATGCTTTTGCTTCTTCCCCAGTTTTCTCTCGCTGGCGCCATGTAAAAAGTGCCTTTCATCTCCCACCATGATTCTGAGGCCTCCTCAGCCATGTGGAACTGTAAGTCTAATTAAACCTCTTTTTCTTCCCAGTCTCGTTATGCCTTTATCAGCAGTGTGTAAATGGACTAATACAGCTTAGTACCTGAGTAATGAAATAATCTGTACAAGAAACCCCTGTGACAAGAGTTTACCTATATAACAAGCCTGCACATGTGCCCCTGAATCTAAAACAAAAGTTAAAAAAATATATCACTGATTTAGGCCATTGTACTTTAGGGTAATTTGCAATACAGCAATAGGTAACCAACACAGCTCGTCATAATCCTTGCTTCCTTGAAGCCAGAAACTTGCTTTCTCAGACTCCCTTGCAGCCAGGCACAGGCATGAGACCTGGTTTCAGCCCATCAGACACCCCTGAGCAGAGCTGTAGGCTGGAAGAGGGAAGCCCAAGGAAAGATCCTTCTTGTGAGTAGGTGGGGAGCCACAGAAGCGTCTAAGGTCCCCATAGGACTTCCGAGCCCAAGGTCTAGAGTGCCTGTACCTGGCTAAAGCTGGGGGGTCTTCCCTGGGGCGGTTCAGTGGTATAATCTTAATTATACCACTTCGATTATATGAGTGCCATTCTAGGCTGTGTAGATTCCTAGTCAAATTTCTGACCCTCCTTTTTCAAGTGACCTCTCTATATTCCTTTTGGTTGAGCTGGGTTGAACTCTGTTGTTTGTAAGCAAGAACTCTGATTTATATACCTGCTAGCCAGTTTAGACTGCCCTTGCTTGGAACAGCTCCTGACACAGAGTGCATACTCCAGACATTTTGTTGTTATTTGCTGTCTGGTGCTCCCTCACTCATGGACCCTCTGGCTCCTCTTACTGTTTCAAAGTCTTCACTTTAGTGACCACCCCAGTTTGCTGTTTTTCATACAGCCCTCAGGGTGGCAAGTAGGTCTTATCTCTTCACCAAATTGGGTCAATTAGTGGAAGCTGCCAGCAGAGAAGCACTGTGTTAAGGATTGTTGTTGACTTAGAGGAGAGTGTGGTCATCGATGAAGAATGTCTGCTCTAAGTGCAGGGGTGGGGTTTGGTGTTTCAAATACCTTGCTGCCTTTGACTTAACTTCAAGGAGTCTGGAACAAAATAATTCGGGGAAACTAATTCACATAGGAATTTAAATAACATGTAGTTCCCTAGGAGCCTATTTATTTTAAAATAATACATCTTGCATTCACCGGTCCTTTAACAGAAAGCCATCCGGAGGATCAAGTAGGAAGTTTCTCTTTATGGAAGAGGACACGCAGTTAACTCATGGCTTCCATGGTGGCTCCAGTGCTGCCTTTTCCAGATTCCGGAAGTGACTGTAATGGAATGACCTGGAAATTACACACACCACCTTTACTCATAGCCCATTCCACAGTAGCTCCAAGGGGTCCTTGAAACGTAGTCTTCAGCTAGACAGTGTGTGCCCAGATTAGACCCACTAGAAATAAACAGAGACATGTGGACACTGGGGACCAGTTAGGAGTCTTTACTACATGCATTTTCCTGAGTGGATCATAATAGCTCAGTTTTGGAGAGTGAAACTGTAAAATCAAGGATTTCGGATTCTGCGTGGATGCATGTGATCTTTATTAAGCTTTTTTTCTAGCCTGCATCTGGGCAATCTTCTACTCTGCCCTTCTGATTGGGAAACAGTTTCCTGCCCTTATAAATTAACACCATCTTGCAATCTCTGGGGGTATAAACTATCTTCTCTTGGGTTAGACGTGGCATATCCCCTTAGGGTGTGTCGGGCTCTGGTTTGGTGGCCACGAGAGGTATTACTGGGTGAGTGTTGAGGAGAACCAGTGTTCCTTTGCAAGGCAGCTTCTGGGTAAGAGCAGCATGAGGGCTTCAGGCAAAGGGAGGCCAGTCTCCCAGCCAGGCCAAGAGAAATGACAGCTATGGGTGAGGGAGGCAAAGGAGGTGAGGGATGTAGGTCCTCAAAGGTTTCTGAGTCGACCCAAATGGACTCATTTCAGTTCTCAGGGTCTGACTTATTTTCAATCCGTCCTCTGATTCTCACATGGGAGGTTTGGCATGACTGCGAATTCAATGCACTTTATAATTCTGCAACCGCAACAGTCAGACTTTTGGACTGATTTTCAGCAGTATCAGTCCCTCTAGAAGAGCTTTGGTAACCTTTTAGGGCTTTCATGGAGTGTTTAACCTGTTCTGACTCTTTTTAGTTATTTATCGGCTCTCTTATGGTTGCAAGACGACTTCCATACGTCAACAATTACAGCTGTTCTTCCTGTGTGCTTTTTAAAAATTAAATAATTTTTTTAAATTGGCAAATAAAAATTGTTTCTCTGACTCTTGTTGAGATTTTCAACCTTGGATCTTGTCCTTTCCACAGCAGTCAGAAGCAGCCCAACCCCCTGCCTTCCCCTTCTGCTCATCCTTGCTACCATAATGGTTGAGTTCAGCCGTGACTTGCTCCCTCAAAGCTTTCCTTTCCCTGTGTCCTCTGCCTCAGGCAACCACAGCTGGTGATAATTGTGGAATTACCATGGTATGGCTTTACACTAATGTTTTTCCCATTTTCCGCGGACTCCAACACCATTACTAAGTTCAAGGTCAAAGTCGATTAATCATCTCAATCTTCAAACCCACTCTGGCACTGAGCCCTAAGCCAATATGCTAAGTGTTTCAACCGAAGGGCTGTTGTTGTTTTTAAGAGACAGGGTCTTGCTTTGTTGCCTAGACTGGAGTGCAGCGGCACCATCATAGCTTGCTACAGCCTGGGCTCAAGCAATCCTCCTGCCTCAGCCTCCTGAATAGCTGGAACTACAGGCTCAAGCCACCATGCTCAGTCGCTAGAAAATATTATGCTTTGGATAACTTGTTATAAAGATGTGGAAATGTTAAAGGAGCAGAAGAAGAAAGTCGGGCATTAGCCTGAGGTCCCAGAGCAGGAGCTTGCCCCTGACCTGGGCTGCTGCTGATACTCGCATGGCTGCAGAGGCGTTGTCAACATGGGCTGCTCAAATCCATGGTGGCTTCACGTCCACGGTCATGGCAGCAACTGCCAGGAGCTGGTGTAATATCATGACTCGTTTGTGAATTCATGACCTCCAAGTGTCGGGTGTTCAAATCCAACATGGTGGGTTTGTGGGCTGCCTGGAACCGTCTTCGTGCAAATCTCTGAATGACTGCTCTCGACCTATACCGCACTGAGCTTTCTTAGCAGAGAAGAGGGAACCTGAGATGGCTTTTGTAATTATGGAGTATAGATTTTCTCTGGCAGTTGAAGGAATTCTTGAGTGATGAAATGAGTCATGAATTCCTTTCTGAAGAAGAAACTGCTTGGTCCTAAAGAGATTTCCAGAGATAATAATCTAATTTTTCCTGTCCTTTCATCTTTGCTTGAGGCAAAGACAGTTACTTTCTGGTTGTGTGGAAGTGTAAAATGACAGCTGATATTGCATGTCAAGGTAGCGTCTCTATTCAATGCTACCTCAAATATTAGGTCTAAATATAGGTCCAAATATAGTATTCTGAGAGAGAAAAAGTCAATTCTGCTTCCTGACATGGCTGTGGGGTGGTGAGTGAAATAGTATAATTAGTCGAAACTGAGAACGTGTATTATATTTATAGTAAGCATTTTTAAAGCAGTACAATGTAATGAAATCTTTTGAATCTTTTTGCCAGCAGTTTATGACAGTAAATGCCTTCTTGCTCCCATGTCGATCTAGAAGAATATAATTAGGCTGAGTGTGGTGGCTCACGCCTGCAATCCCAGCACTTTGGGAGGCCAAGGCGGCAGATCACATCAGGCCAGTAGTTCGAGACCAGCCTGGCCAACATGATGAAACCCCATCTCTACTAAAAATGCAAAAAATTAACCAGGGATGGCGGCGTGCATCTGTAGTGTCAGCTACTTGAGAGGCTGAGGCAAGAGAATCGCTTGAACACGATAGGTGGAGGTTGCAGTGAACTGAGATTGCACCACTGCACTCCAGCCTGGGCAACAGAGAGAGACTCCATCTCAAAAAGAAAAAAAGATAGTATCTGATTTTAAAAACTATTTTAAATAGAGAGTTAATTTACATATAGTGAAGCGCACACATCTTAGTTGTACAACTCAGTGGCTTTGAAAAATGGTTTTCACTTGTGTAACTTATCCCAATCAAGGCATAGGATATTTCCATCGCTCTAGAAAGTTCTCCATGTTCCTCTCTGGTCATGCTCACCCCATCCCTCCACCACAGGCACCCTCTGTTTTGATTTCTCTCATCAAAAAGCAGTTTTGCTTTTTTCTGAACTTCGCATGAATGGAATGATAACAGTACATACTCTTATATCTGGCTGCCATTAATCCATACATAATCTCACGATAACATTGCTGTTGCATTGGTCAGTCATTTCTTGTTATTGGCCAGTAGTATTTATTGTATGGATATTCACGTCCATCCTGTTTATCCATCCTCCTTTTGAAGAACATTGGGTTACTTTGGTTCTGACCATTATGCAGATGAACAACGAACACTGGTGTGCAAGTCTTTGTAGACACTTATTTTCTTCTGCCTTGGGTAAAAGGCAAGGAGTGGAATTGTTGCATCAAAGGCTAGGTCTGTGTTTAAATTTATAAGAAACTCCGCAACTCTTTTCTAAGCTGGCTGCACCATTTTACATTCCCAACTGTAAAACTTAGAAAATGAGAAAAAGGATCACCAGTGGACCTGGCATTGGGAGACATCCGTGAAAGATGGTGGTAGATAGCAGCAGATGGGCAGACAGGTGTGGCCTACCACAGAGCTTGGAGCTATTCCAGAGGAAGCAGGAATGAACAGCAGGGCACGGACTGCAGATTGTCACCGTGGTGAACCTGGCTGGGCCAGCAGGAGGCAGCACTGGGAGAAGCACCCAGGCTCAGGACAAAGGCTGGGTGCAGCCAAGGACCCCACGGGTTGAACTGGGAGCTGCTAACCTTGATGGGAAGTACCCTTCCTTCCTTCTGGAAGTGTGCACTTCATTCTCAACCAAAGGTTTGAGGAAAAGCAACCTTAAGCAAAGAATTAACACCCAAGGAAACAAAGTTAAAAGAATGAGAGAGAGGGGGTGTGTGTGTCGGGGGGAGACAGAGAAAGAGAGACACAGAGAGAGAGTCAAATATAAAATATATACAATGAATGTCTTCAAGAGAGATGAGATAAATGTGGTCACTCTCAGTGCATAGATTACTGAATACATTCATACTGAATGATATTATATGTGCATAAATAAATTAGTCCAGGAATGGAAAGTGGGGAGCAGAGAGAGAGGAAGTCAAATATAAAATACATACTATGAATGTCTTCAAAAGAGATGAGATAAACCTGGTCACTGGATGCATAGATTACTGAATACATTCTTACTGAATGATAGAATATATGCATAAATAAATTAGTCCTGGAATGGAAATTTAGACGGGAAAGCTTGTGCCCTAATCAAAGCAATCCCCACTGGTGATACCACCTTTCCAGGAACATATGTGTGCAGCTTTTCCTGTGCAGATCCAGGTGCTACAGATAGGGAGGAAGAACAGTCAGGCGGCTGACCCTGGGGCAGTCCCACATTGCTTTGAGAGATGTGACCGCAAACCGTCAGGTGATACCTGGAAGAGAAACCGCTGCTAATTGCCACCACGGTGGAACGAGTCGTGACTGCAGCAAAGACCGTGATGCTGCTGCAGCTGCCCTGAACTCGGAATCCCTGACATGGGGCTCAGGGAACGGTTTGACCCTTAGTGTGCGAAATAAATTCACCCACAGGAGAGCCCCGGCACAGAGTTCTTTCAAATGCAAGGCAAATGGCTGAGGTTAGAAAAGAATAAATGCTATTCTAGCTTAATTTAGGTTGTTTACTAGGAAAAAAAAAGATGGGAAAAACTTAATGTGTCAAACATGACAGCGATTTCAGTGGAATGCAGAGTCATAATAATTAAGGTGGGCGCTCTCCCATCCCATCATGGCTTTAGAATGTGATACTATTCTGAAGTGCAAGAGTATTAATTTAGCTGAAAGAAGGCCAGATAGAGGGGGTAGGAGGCACTGGTGATTAGGGACCCCAAATATTTATTTTAGGGGTCAGCGATATTTTTGGTCTGAGTTGTCTGAATGCCTCTATACCCATGTTTAAGCTTCACTTTGTCTTTTGTTTAAAATATACATTTTTGATTTGTTTTGTTTTTTGAGACAGAGTCTCGCCCTGTCACCAGGTGCCAGGCTGGAGTGCAGTGGTGCAATCTCGGCTCACCGCAACCTCCATCACCCGGGTTCAAGCAATTCTCCTGTCTCAGCCTCCTGAGTAGCTGGGACTACAGGCGTGTGCCACCACGCCCAGCTAAATTTTGTATTTTATTAGAGATGGGGTTTCACCATGTTGGCCAGGATGGTTTCAATCTCTTGACCTTGTGATCCATCTGCCTCGGCCTCCCAGAGTGCTGGGATTACAGGCATGAGCCACCGCGTCCAGTCTAAAATGTACATTTTAATGATAGCTATTTCTACGAAAAGTGTATGTGTTTGGACACATGGGATATGTGAGTGGGCTTTCACACACACACAGGCACAAGGACAAGAAAAATCTGTAGTACTTTACTTGAAGTGACTCAACTGTTTTTGAAAATGTCTACAACATCCCATTTTCACACTGGAGAAGGTGGTCTGCTTCCGTGCACGTCGATACTGTGGTGTTCCTTTCCTCTTCGCCTCCAGGTCGCCTCTTTATCGAAATCCGCTCAGGAGACAACAGAACTAGACTGGCCTGTTGGTTGCTCTGTGGGCCAAGCAGAGGCACTGCGGCTTTACCATCTGATCATGGCCCTCCCATCCCACAGAGCTTCCCGGTCCTCCCTGGGATGTCACACTTGCTCGTGTGAGTCACTCTCCAGATCTTCCCTATGCTTTCTCTCTTAGCCAAAAATGCCACCAGGAGCATTAACCCTTTCTGCCAAGAGGGTGAGTGATGGGCGAGCGAACGACAGAGTAACTGCTGTTTGACCCTGAAAGAGTTCAAGTTTAACCCGATATTTACCCTCCCTATGTTTATAGCGCTGGGATATTTTCTCGTTTCTCCTATCCTAATCCAGTCTAAGGCATCCTAGTATTTCATTTTTTAGAAAATGCTAAATTGGGCCAGGATCAGTGGCTCAAGTCTGTAATCCCAACACTTTGGGAGGCCAAGGCAGGTGGATCACTTGAGGTCAGGGCTTCGTGACCAGTCTGGCCAACATGGTGAAACCCCATCTCTACCAAAAATATGAAAATTAGCCAGGTGTTGTGGTGCACACCTGTAATCCCAGCTACTCGGGAGAATGAGGCAGGAGAATCGCTTGAACCCTGGAGGTCTCCACCTTGCAGTGAGCCAAGATCATGCCACTGCATTCCAGCCAGGGCAACAAGAGTGAGACTCTGACTCAAAAAAAAAAAAAAAAAAAAAAAGCTAAATTGATTTCACTTCTTTCTAATAGGCTTTGATTTGCAGTGTTAAAATTCTACTCTATATCATCTTCTACTGATAAAATGGAACTTCCTCTCCATCCACACATCACAAAATATTTGTTTCATTGAAACCGTTGATAGGTAGGAAAGCGGTATTCTGGGCTATGACTGGAATACTCGATATGAAGCCGTCTTTCAAAGAAAGAGAGTAGACCTACCAAGACTTCAGGAGAAATCACACTCAGTTATTGCCCACTGGGGTGTGAACCAGCCTGGAGCTCACCCTGTCCTAACCTGCCTGTGTGCACGTGTGGGCGGAACAGCCAGGAAACCTTCCTTTGCGCTTTGCGTTCACAAGTAGCCGCAGAGGGAGCGCGTGTAAGACTTTTCTCCAAAGCTTATCACTTTGCAATCTCATCTTTTCTGAGAAAATATTCTATTTTTTTAGTGCTGCTTTTTTGTCTATGTCGGCAACTTTTTTTTGAAGAGAGATTTATTCAGAGTTATCCTCTGCAGAATAAAAATTTACGCAATTTAAAAAGATAGATACTACTTTCTCAAAACAGATAAGACACAAGTTGTACATATATATTTTTTAAAAGCAATTACCATCTGCCTGATAGAGAAGAATGACTCTGTTGGAATTGAGGTTTATTGTATAGCTTTATAATTAGGATGCATCTGAACAGAATAATATCCTTATCAGAATTCATGAGGAATGCCTTTTAATATTTTCCTTTTATTTTCAAACCCATTATGTAAACGGCACTTTGCTTTTCAGCTACAGGAATTTAGAATGCAGAAGGTTGTCCTGCAGGGCAGAGCATTTGCAAAGATGTTTGTGTTTTCTAAAGGGATTTGAGAGGTGGAGGAGCTACTCCAGAAAGCCGACAGCCAGGTCCTTTTGATCGATATCATCCATGTCAGTCATCAAGGGTGAGCACTGAACTAGCTGGTGGCTCCCAACCCCAAGGCCAGCTCCTGGCTGCATGAGATGTGGGTGGGACCCAGCCAGCAAGGCTGCCCTGTGGCCCCCAGTGCCCCTACCTCCTGCAGGGTTCCCCCACCTTCTCAGTTCTACCTGTCTCTGGACCACTTACATGCTCTGATCTGGGACATGGCTGCTCTCGGGCCACCGGTCAAGAGCCTCTCCTGTCCCTGAGATGCCCTTGCCTCCCCTTCCTCAGTTACCCATGGTCTCCCAGCAGTGTGGATTATTTGGATTATTCAACAGGGTTTAAATGAGCATGGGCTGGGGGTCAGGAAAATGCCGTGTCCTTCCCAGACACACACACAGAATTTACCCTGTTTAGCGCTGAATTGTGTCTCCTATAAATCTATACATTGATGCCCTAACCTCCAGTGCTTCAGAAGGTGACTGCACTGGAAATAGGGCCTTTAAAGAGATAACTAAGGTGAAACAAGGTCATTGAGGTGGGCCCTAGCCCAGTATGACTGGTGTCCTTACCATAAGAGGTAATTAGGAGGACATAGGAGGACTCTCAGGAGAAAGGCCTCAGAAAAAGCCACCCTGCCAATGCCTTGATCTTGGAACTTCAGCTTTCAGAATGGCGAGACAATACATTTCTGCAGTTGAAGCCCCCAGCCTGTGGTACTTCATGATGGCAGCCCTTGCAGACTGGCACAACCCCACTCCAGGAATCTGTTCGCCCAAGTGGCATTTCGCACAACACAGAGGGGAGCTGTCTTTGAGAACTTCCTTGCCAAGTCTAGACGGCAGTGGCTTCTGTTTCCAGCCTCCTTCCCTGAGCTAGTTGTAGTTGATGGTGTAAAATACAGGTAGACCCTGACTTTGGGAAGGGCTGTGTCCCCAAGGCTCACTTTTAAGTCTGTTAGAAAACAAACTGGATTTGTCCTAAAAACACTACTCTGCACAGCACTTAGGTCCCCAAAGCACTACACAGTGGCTTTAAAGATCCGTATATATAGAACTATTTCCTCGCTCACAACCCATCAGACAGACTGACCTAGCCCAGCCCACAGAAGGCTACATTGCTTTCAGCTTTGCTGGTGCCACCTGGGCTTTCCCTGGGCTTATCCAGCACAGGTGCTAGGACCCGGGATGGTGGGGAGAGGTCCTTAAAGTCCTCCATTCCTGTATTTGAAAACTCTTGCTTAATAGCTAGCTTTGCTTATTCTTTCCTGCCAAGTAGGTTATGAACAGCCTGTAAGCGGGGTTCTCACTTTCTCCTCTCCTGCACCCCTCAATGGCCAGCAAAGCCTGGCATCTGTAGGTGCTTGAAAACAACCTCTGAGATTTTGCAGATGGAGGAGGCTGTGGTCTCAGTGGAGGATGTTGCGGGCCCGAGGGAAGGGGACATGGCCTCCTCCTCCCTTCCCTGTCCCTCCGCTCCCAGATGGGCCTTGGGGAATTGCAGCTGGGGAGATAGAAAGGTCTTCCCTCCCCTGTCCCCCTCTCTGTCTTATTGAAGGTGGAAGGGTTGGGCCCCAAGGGCTCTGGGAGAGGAGAGGAGAAGAAGATGGCAAGATCAGGAAAGGAGCAGCCCTGGGCTGCGGCTGGCCACCTGCCAGCAAGGAGAGTCTGCTTTGCTCTCCCATCTCCTGGCAGGAAGAGCCTCGGAAAGCATCCAGTCCATCACTGGATTCAGAGACAGGCTCCTAAGTGACCACACTGTCACAGAAAGGCTTCAAAGGCTGCAACGAAAGCAGTTCCATGGACCCCTGGGGCCCAGCAGACTCCTAAGCCTGGTGCCCTTCTGCTTGGCCGGTTCCCCAGCTCCTCCATGTCCCCACCAGCCCCCAGCCTGGGAACCTCTCCAAGGAAAGACAGAGCAGTGATGAGCTAGCCCAGGCTGGGAACCAGAAAGGGCTATTTTTAAAAGTCATACACAGAAGCTGAATCTGTGACATAGAACAAGTCTGCATGTAAAGAGGAAATGTGATCCATCTGGTGACGACTTTCAAACGTCACAGAGTCCGAGGTCATGATGGTGTATGAAAGGAATGTTTCTTAAAGGTCTAGGATCTGGTGAATTTTATAAAATAATAAAGTTTGGAAATATTCAAATTTGGGAATAGTTTATTAAAAAATCCACACTTGAAAATAGTGTCAAATTAGAAATACAAATACATGACAAACTGCCTAATATCACTAATCACTAGGGAAATGCAAATCAAAGCCACGGTGAGGCCTCATCTCATGCCAGTTAGAATGGTCTTTATCAAAAAGACAAAAATGAGCGAATGCTGACCAGGCTGCCGAGGGAGGGAACTCCTCACGGGGCGCAGGAACGTGACCCAGCACAGCCACTTGGGGAACAGCATGGAGGCTCCTCAAAACACTGCAAATAGGAATATCACATGATCCGGCAGCCCCACTAGTAGATGTTTATCCAAAGGAAAGGAAATCAGTATACCCAAGAGACATTGCACCCTCATGTTTACTGCAGTACTTTTCACACTTGCCAAGGTATGGAATCCACCTCGATGTCCAACAACAAACAGATGGATAAAGAAAATGTGGTACATATGCACCATGGGCCACTATTCAGCTCTAACAGAGAATGAAATTGGGAGGCTGAGGCAGGTGGATCACCTGAGGCCAGGAGTTCGAGACTAGCCTGGCCAACATGGTAAAACCTCATCGTTACTAAAAATACAAAAAAAATTAGCCAGGCGTGATGGCAGGTGCCTGTAATCCTAGGTTCTCAGGAGGCTGAGGCAGGAGAATAGCTTGAACTAGGGACGTGGAGGTTGCAGTGAGCTGAGAGCACCCCACTGCACACCAGCCTGAGGGACAGAGCGAGACACTGTCTTAAAAAAAAAGAATGAAATTCTGTCATTTCTGGCAACATGGATGGAACTGGAGAATGTTAAGTAAAATAAACCGGGTTACACATTGCCTGTTCTCATTCATATGTGGAAGCTTAAAAAAGTTGATCTCACAGAATTGAAGAGCAGAACAGAGGGAACTAGAGGTTGGGAGGGGAAGGCAGATAAGGAGAGATTTGCTGAAGAACACAAAGTTACAGGTGCACAGATTGTAGGGATGTCCTGGTGTTCTACACCAGCAGTCCCCAAACTTTTTGGCAGCAGGGACTGGTTTTGTGGAAGGTGAATTTTTTCATGGACCAAAGTAGGAGGTGGGGGCAGCTTCTGGATGAAACTGTTGCATCTCAGATCATCAGGCATTAGATTCTCATAAGGAGTGTTCAACCTAGATCCCTGGCACACGCAGTTCACAGCAGGGTTCACACTCCTTTGAGAATCTAATGCTGCCGCAGAACTGATGGAGGTGATGCTGGGGCACTCTGCCCTCCATTCATCTATTCCTCTGAATTGCTGGCTGGTCGCTTACCTCCTGCTGTGCAGTTGGTTCCTAACAGGCCATGGTACTGATCCATGGCCCGGGGTTGGGGACCCCTGTTCTATACCACTGTGGGATGAAGCTAGTTAACAATAATATGTAGTTTCAAACAGCTAGAAGGAGGATATTGAATGTTCACAACACAAAAATAAGTGCTAAATATTTGCGACGAAGGATATGCTGATCTGATTACTATATATCTTGTTATATATATTGAAACGTACAATTTTGTGAAATTCAGCAAACCCTAGGACCCATAAACATGTACAATTGTTATGTGTCAATTAAAATGCACGAATAGGGAGTGTCTTCAAAACAAGCCTGAGAGTATTACCCTGTCTCAAGGAGAGCTCCCTGAAATGGTGGGGAAACTCGTTTATTTATTCTGAAGCACAAGTCTCCAATGTCCTACTGCCTCCTAGGCTGAACTCAACTGATAACAGTTTAATCCCGCTCCCTCTCTCCCTCTCTTTTCCTCTCTTTCGTTCTCTGTCTCTCTCTCTTCTCAAACAAGAACATCTGAATGTGGAAATTGTCAAGCCTGGAAAAATCCATGACCCACTCAACCAACTTTTGTCTTTGACCACTGCACCAAGATTTTTCAGACTATTTGGACAAGCAATTGTCGAGCAATGATTGAAGATGAGACACAATATTGGGCCTAGTCTCAAGGGGGTTTCCAGAAAGATGTGATTGTCCTTTTGGGTGGCAGTTGCATAAATGTGCTCCAGACAGCCCACTTTCCCATGAGAATGGCACGGAAAGCATTGCTCAGGACCTCATGCAGCATCTTGTGGCTGAAATGTATTCTCAGCTTGGATTGACTTTTGTGAGTATGGAGTTTCACAGGTTTGCCCACAGCTGAGAGGCTGCTCTTTCTTTTGCTTTAGGCTTGCTTCTCTCATGCTGTGGCGAAGCTGTTTTATTTCAGTAGAGATTTTGGAGAGTGGTCTGTTGGGTTGATTTTCTGGGCACCACCAAAAGAATTACTTAATTGGGAGTAAGCTGTTTAACTTCTGTGAAATGTGTGTTCTCATCGATACAATGAGGAAAGTACCTCCTCATAATGATTGCTAGATTAGATGTAACATTTCCAGAATTCCTAGCACATATGAGTCACTCAAATATCTGTGATCTGAAAGACATTAATAATGGTTCCCTTCGGCTTTATTCTCATCTCAGATGTCTGTGGCATCATGATTCAACCAGGGGATTTTTGACTTTGGCACTGCCAACATTTTGGGCCGAGTGAGTCTTGGTGGTGGGGGTTGTCCTGCACATTCTGGGATGTTGAGCGGTACCCCTGGCCTCTACCCTCTGGATGCCAGGAGCGCCCCCTATGCCAGGTGTGATAGTAAAAAAATGTCTCCAGATGTTGCCTACCATCCCTGTGGGGGCAAAATCACCCCTGGTTGAGAATCACTGATTTAACCTAAAAGGATAGACTTTTTAGTTATGAACTTCAGACTCAGTGAGTTTAGGGGGTTCTCCAGATGCCACCCCGCAGTTTTCTGACATGTCTCCAATGCATGCTAGCCCACCTCAGCCTCCCTAGTAGCTGGGATTATAGGCATGCACCACCACGCACTGCTAATCTTTGCATTCTTTGCAGGGGCAGGGTTTTGCTATGCTACCCCGGCTGGTCTTTAACTCCTTGGCATAAGCAATCTGCCCACCTCAGCCTCCCACGGTGCTTGAGAGAACCCAGGCTGTCCGTGCGAAGAGGAAGAGGTGCTTGAACAGAAAAGAGACGCTGCTCAGAACTGCTTAGGGACTGAATGGTGTTGTGAGAAATCTGAGTAAAAGGATGTGGTTTTGAGGCTGTGACTACCGCTAAAGAGGAGAACTGGTACTGGGAGTTTGCCACGTCCTTAATTCCTGTGACCACCATTAATTTTCTGTCTGCTTCTAAAGAAATGTTGGAAAAATTGTATGAACAGTGACTGTACCAAGCATGATAAATTTTATTTTATTTTTATTTTTTTTAATGTTTTTGAGATGCAATTTCACTCTGTCACCCAGGCTGGAGTGCAATGGCGTGATCTGGGCTCACTGCAACCTCTGCCTCCCAAGTTAAAGCAATTCTCCTGCCTCAACCTCCAGAGTAGCTGGGATTACAGGTGTGTACCACTGTATCTGGCTAGCTTTTGCATTTTTCATAAAGGCAAGGTTTCACCATGTTGGCCAGGTTGGTCTTGAACTTCTGACCTCAGGTTATCCACCTGCCTCGGCTTCCCAAAGTGTTGGGATTACAGGCATGGGCTACTGTGCCTGGCCATAGACTTTATATTGCTTCCACATTACAAATGTGATTAGATTCAAGATCTATGTTTATACATCAATAGATGCATTCATGCTCCCACCTATTCATTCGTTCTTCCATCCATTTATCTGTTCATCTGTCAGAGCCCCTTAGGGATAACCTGTCTCAAAAAGCAAAAAGCTAAATGTTTTCGGCAAGTGCAGAGAGAATCAGGATCTCCAGTGTGATCTGCTTTTAAAGATTATATATCTGCTCCCATGTGAAAGCTAGACCATAAAAAAAAGAAAAAAAATATATATGCATATATATACACATACATGTAAGTATATATATATTAAGTATGTACAGATATATGTAACATATAAAATATTTTAACATATGATATGCCTATATTAACACATATGTTATCATAAATGATGTAATTACAATCGGATACTCTACGTATATGTTCTTCAGTGAAGATGGCATCAGGCATAGAACTTGCATATTTAAGTGAGAGGGAAGACAATTCTGTTCTCAAGGACATTTTAAATTAGTGAAGCACAGCATATGAACTAACAGTATGTTTTTAACAAAAAGTTGCAGGAAATAACATTTATCATTATTATTATCTGAGACAGACTCTGGCTCTGTCACTCAGGCTGGAGTGTAGTGACGCCATCACAGCTCTCTGCAGCCTCAACCTCTCAGGCTCAAGTGATCCTCCCACCTCAGCCTCCCTAGTATCTGGGATTATAGGCATGTGTCACCATGCCTGGCTATTTTTTGTATTTTTTGCAGAGACAGGGTTTCACTATGTTACCCAGGCTGGTTTTGAACTCCTTGGTTCAAGCAATCTGTCCACCTCAGCCTCTCAAATGCTGGGATGACAGGCATGAACCGCTGCACCCCACCAAGATTACATTAGTACATATGTATTTTCTTGTGAAGGAGAAAGATGTATTGGTAATTGGGAGACTGTTATTTTCCTAATGAAAACTTATTTCTCTGTGTTGAGTTAGTGATTTCCTTTTGCTAAGCCTCAGTTTACTCACTTTTAAGGTGTTTTCATTTCTATCTGCTGGAAGTTTTTGTTAGGGCCTATTTCATGAGAAATTTGGAACTCTTACATTGGCTGATATCACCTAGTCAAGTCCTACTTTCCTTCATTACTTACACTTTTTCAAAATTACTTCTTAATCTCTTGCTTGTCTGCAGGATGTTTTTTCTACTGTGTAAATGTTTGAGTCTAGTTGGTTGATTTTTATGAGCTGTTTGTCTGAAGCTTGATAAATAAGCCATCATTTAAGCAGGTCTTTTACTTTATGTAGAATGAGGAAAGTTAAGCTGTAGTCCTGCCAAATTTGATCCACAGCACGCTCGATGCCCCAGGTACACTTCCAGATGTTGTTATTGGAAACCCCCTTTTATTTGCCAGTTTTCATCTGCTTTCCATCTTTACAAATTGTGACTTTTGTCCGCAACTCTCTAGATTTCCTCTGTTTCCAAAGTCAAATGATTTTTCATTTATTTGAATCAAATGAGGTCTGCTGTTAGTCAATTTTGCAGATGTGAAAAAGATATTGTTCATTTTTCATACAGCATTTCCCTTTCTTGTCAAATGACAAATTCTAGCAAATCAAAATTTGACAGTAAAGCAGTCTTTGTATTTACATATTCAAGATAAGCAATAAGCAGGTGACTTTTAAAACTCTTCCTTTTAACCTAAGAATTTAATTCTTTCTTTTAACATGAGTAATAAATAAAAGTTTCATTCATTATCTCTTCATTCAGTTAACATTTGTTGAATGTGACAGACTTTGCTAGGCTTTGATAGAAAAAGAAAGCAAAGAAGTGAGGAAGGAAGGAAGGAAGGAAGGAAGTGAGGAAGGAAGGAAGGAAGAAAGGAAGGAAAGGAGGGAGGGAGGGATGGAGGGAGGGAAGGGAAAGAGGAAAGGAGTGAGAAAGGGAGGGAAGAAGGAAGGAAAGAAAGAAGTAGAAGGAAAGAAGGAAGGAAGGAGAGAAGGAAGGAAGGAAGAACTGAAGGAAAGAAAAAAAAAGAAAGAGAGAAGGAAGAGAGGAAAGGAAGGAAGGCATGAAACATGCCACCGGAGATTTCTGGGTCTATCCTCTGGTTCAGCCATGCTTAATCTGTGCACACGCAGACTCACCGGCACAGGGGTGTGTGACTGTCTTGGAAAAATAACTGGTGCTCGGCTCTCTGAGGACCGATGAACTAGAACCTCTTGGGTGAGACTCCGACATGGGTAATTTGAAAATCTCCTAGGTGTAAAGTATGCAACGTTGGGATTGCTGGCCTAGTTAAATAGGCAGGTAAACAGATCTCTCTCTGTGATGCGCTGAGTGCCCTAACAGAGGCCAGTGCCAGTGCCAGGATGGAGGACACCCTTGGCTCTGACTGGTAGACAGCACACCCCGTGAGGGTTTGGGCCAGATTGGGAGGAGGAGCCCCTCACAGCTGTGCGTGAATGCCTGGTTCTTGGGAGCACAGCAGCCTTCCAAACGCATTCCTGCGGGGTGAGGCCCACACTGCGGTGCTGTGGACAGTGTCTGACGTGGCCAGTGTGGCTGATGTGTGTGGTCCAGGTGGCCGGTGCTCCCCTCCAGGGCCACACACTGACTCTGGATCTGCCAAGATAACTGGCTGGGCACCAGGACAGACTCAGACTCTGAGAGGGGGCGACACTGATACAACAATCCCATAAAATGAGGATGCTGGCCTGTCACCCGAGGGTCACTCCCCGGTCTGCATTCTCCATGGTGGTGAGTCAGAGGGAGATACGTCCTCCTGGATGGGGACAGAGGGCCTCCCACAGGATGGATTTGCCCAGCCGGGACACCATACCATGATGCCCACTTGTGCCCCAGTGATCCCAGACTGGAGGCAGAAATTCCATCAGGAAAAAGGCACTGCAGAGATGGCACCTCTGGTGACTGGTAGAGTTAAACGAAGTTAATCAGAATTCCTTCCTTCCTGTGTTTTTCCTCTCGATGGAAACTTTTTAAAGTTTCAATTCATCATTAAAGAATGTTGACAGATCTGCCCTTGCTCCATGCAACCCACCCTCCCTAGCACACCGCAGGGTCCCAAGTACTCCAAAGGGCGTCTGGTGGGAAGCATGACTGCAGGTGACTTTACAGCCAGCTTTAGTTTTTGCCTGTGTTCTCCGTGGCCCTCTCTAAGTCCCCCTCTGGCCCTTAGAGTGCGGTGCATATTCACTTTCGTGTCCATATCGCCTCTCTCTGGCGAGTGCTTTTTTTTGAACGGAGGAAGTTGGGCCAGGCAGAAACTCTGCGCCGTTCAGGTCAGCAGCGACTCCGGAGGATCCCGGAAGGACAGTGAGGCTGGGGCCACGGAGTCCAAGCGCACGAGGCGGGCGCTCTCGCCGTCACCTGCGCCTCCCACAGCCGGCTGTGGCCTGGGTCCCGCATCCCTCCCTCGGAGACTCCCTGTCGCCTTGCACACAGGCGTCCATTAAATCCCCAGCTCCCGGACAAAAAAGGTGGTCAACAGGGAGTGCTGGGAAAGTTGAGGAAATCATCCATCTTCAAATACCTTTTCTTCTTTTTTTTTAGTGAATTTGGCTTTCTGCCACTGGAGACACTTCTCGCGTTGACTTTCTCTTTTTTTGAGACGGGGTTTCACCAGGTTGGTCAGGCTGGCCTTGAACTCCTGACCTCGGGATCCGCCCGCCTCGGCCTCCCAAAGTGCCGGGATTACAGGCGTGAGCCCCGCGCGTGGACTTTGAACGAAGCGGCCTGCGCCTCCCTGTGGGAGGCCGGCGGAACCAGAACGCGCACCGGGAGTCACTGGTGGAAAACGGGCGCGGTTCCTGGAGCTGCCGTAAGGAGGCGCTGCACATGGCGGGGCTTAAAACGGGCCCCAGGTCATTGTCCCGCAGCTCTGGACGCGGCAAGTCGGGGATCAAGCTGTTGGGGAGCCACGCTCCCTCCGAAACCGGGAGGCTCCGTCTTCGCCTCCTCTGGCGGCCGGGGGCGCCCCGCCATCCTGGCGTTCCCAGGGTTGCGGCCGCGTCACTCTGACCTCCGCCTTCGCTGTCCCGCAGCCCGCTCCCCTGTGTGTCTCTGACCTTAGGTGGCATTCTCCTCCTCTTACAGGGACACCAGTCATGGGATTAGGGCCCACCGTGATGACTTCATCTTAACTTGATGATATCTGTATAAAAGCCTCTTTCCAAACAAGGCCACATTCACAGGTATCAGGGAGACTTCAACATGTCTTTTTAGGGGTACATCCAACCAGTCACAGAAGGTGAGAGGAAGTAAGTGTAAAAACGTGAGCCAGGAAGAAGGCGGTGGTGAAGGGGGACCACGATCTTGGAGGGGTCCCTGGAGGTATGAAGGTGGGCCAACGGCAAGTCCTCTGCCCTCCACCATCGCCCCACAAAACACCTTCCAGCTCCCATGGCAGTGGTTTTTCACTCATGAATATGGTGTTATGTCATTGACAGAAAGTAAACGGACAGAATTTAACCATGTTGATCTGTGGGGCAGAGTCCACAGCCGAGTTTCGGCTGGACTGGAATGGGGACCCTCAAGGTGGCAGACACAATGAAGAAGGCGGGCGATGATGTCATCTGTAGTTCTGACCTCAGGCACATGCTTTACTGCGGGCCTGGGCACCATGCCTCACCTCTGCGACCCCCTTCATGCCTGCTGCCCTGGGAGCTGTCCTGGCAGTGTGGGTGCGCCCTAGGAGCTGTGCAGCCCTGCCTCTGACTCCAAAACCAGGGAATTCTTCAGTTTGAAAAACGGAAAACAAATCATCAGATCCAAAGCCTCCAACACCGTAATCACCACACTTAGAAAAATAATCATAAAGCTGAAGTGTTTTACTTGTCCCCTAATTTAAAAATGTAAAATTGTAGAAGCGAGTTTTCCAGTGACACATTTGTGACACACAAGGGGTTTCTGGTTTTCTCTAGAGGAGCTGTAGGTCTCTTAGATGCCATAAGAGCTAAATTAAGACTGATTTACTTTAATTACAAGGATGAAGAGAAGCAGTAGGAAGTGACAGGTTGGAGTGGGAAGTGCATGAGATTCAGAATTGGCCAGACCCAGTTTTTAGTCCTGATTCTGTAAGTCCTAGTATGTGAACAGATCAAATCATTTAGGACAAACAGAAGCAAATTTAACCTTTGTCTTGAGCTTGTGGTAGTTTGTGTCTGAGAACGTGTACAAAGGACTTGGTGCAATGCCTGGGGCTGGGTGGGTTCTCAGCAAATGTGTCTCTGTACATTGACCAAGGATCAAATCTATGAATGCAGTACGTTATGCATGGAACTGCAGTCCCCCCAAAAAAGACATGTTGACACCCTGACCTTCCATACTTCAGAGTGTGACTTTATTTGGAGATAGGGTCCTTACAGAGGTGATTAAACTTAAAGCAAGGTCACAGGGTGGTCCCTAGCCCAATCTGAGCTGTGTCCTTGTAAAGGGAATGTGTGGACACAGAGACAGCCACGTATAGAAGGAAGGCATGCAGTGCAGTGGACGGGACACAGAGGGAAGACGGTCACCTACAAGCCAAGGAGGGTGGACAGGAGCAGAGCCTTTCCTGGCACCTTTAGAGGGAGCCTGGCCCTGCCAACATCTGAATCTTGGCTGTCTGGACTTTCCAAACTGTGAGCAATAAACGTCTGTTTTTTAAGCCCCCAGCCCATGGTACTTTGCCACATGTGCCAGGTCATTAATACACAAGGGTTGCATCATCAACACAGGAGACTGGGGACACAAGTTCAGTGGATGCTGCACAAGTTGGGGGCTGTTCGCACCGCAGGGTCCAGCCATACTCAGCACAAGATCTGCATCAGCTCCAGTAAATGCCAGAGCTGCCAAACACCAGCGCAAGCGCCAACATTCAACATAAAGACGCCCTTTATAGCAGCCGCCTTACAATTTCTTTCTCTATTTTTATTAGTTAGGTCTATAAAAAGACTAGAACATCTTGAAGATTGGAAAAGCATTTGGGTGCAGCATAGCCACTGAAAAAACCCCCAGAGAAGAGTTCGAGTGCATCTCTGACATCATGCTGTAACAATGTATAATTATAGGAGATATTATTAAATTGTAAAATGTGAAGCTGGGAAAACATGTAATTTGGTAAGCTCGGTCTCCTGCCTGGCATAATTACACGCCTCTCCTTCCGTTGACATTGTATTTACAGGGTGAATGTTGTCTGGGCTGTTGCCACAGTGGTTAATGTGAGACACGATAGAGAATATGCCAAAGTGACAAATCAGAGTCAAAAAGAACAGTCGTCTTATTTGGTACCTAATATTTTATTTACACTATGACATGATAAGATCAATCATTCAGTTTAATGAGTGCCGACTGGAAAGTTAACGGTGACTTCTTACATTCTACTTTCTTCTGTGGACTTTGTTTTAAATGGCCCACTTTGCTATTTATGATGGAATCATTTAAATATGTAAGCTGACAATGATTGGATTAGATGAAGTAATTGAATTTAAAAACAATGGAACAACTTAGAGCTTGCATCTTTGGGTGTTAGAGCAGATTGTTTAGCGTCAGCACTATTGATACTGGGGCCGGGTGGTTCTCTGGGGTGGGGGCCCATCCTGTACATTGCAGGGTGTATACGGCACCCCTGCTATAACAGGGAAAGTGTCTTTAGACACTGCCAAGTGACCCTTGTGGGATGAGGGGAGCAAAATTGCCCCAGTAGGGAATCATTGGGCTGTGGGAAGTGGGTAAAGGATTATGCAAGGATTAGTCAAGGTCAAATTTGGAGTGAAATCGCAGCAGCTAATGCACCATGCCTGATGACAGAGTAGTAGAAAATCAATGTGGATTTTTATCTCTGGACAATTCTACTTTTCCAAGTCAATTGTCTTGTTTGTTTCTTCAGTTTTACAAGATGAAATCAAATACATAGTTATTGGTAAAGCTGAAGTGAATGCCAAGATTGTAATTCTGTCCAGAAATATTCTCGATATGTAACCAATCACAGGGAAGGGGAAGAAATGGAGCCCTACCCTCTTTAAGCAAGGTCTTTTTTTTCTAGCACTCTATGTCCTTTCTGGTGGCATCATCTTGTTTGGGGCTCTCTGGTTGGTCTTAGGGCTCCCAGAAAAGTTGGAGGGTGTTTAGCTGATATTAAAATTAGCCCACGTGGCCTTGGAAGTAAGTGATGTTGGAAACTCACTGCAGATTATTAGTGGACAGGACATTATTAGTGGGGCAGATTATTAGTGGATAGATTATTAGTGGACTAATAATTAGTGCAGATTATTAGTGCCCCAGGTACGAGGGGCATGAGGCTGAGTGGGAGATTGGGGCCACGGCTGACTCAGGCCTTCCCAGGCTGCCAGCATGGATGCCACTTATTGTTTTATCATCTGACACCTGCTTTCCTTCTTGCCATCCAAGATATCCAAAGAGATTACTGGGGCCCTTCATAAATCAGGAAATATCCTGTGTTTCTGGTGTCCAGGGTCCCCTTCATTTCTCTTTCCTATAAAATGGGTGGTGGGGACAAGCGCATTTCATTTTCTTCCACTCTTGAAACCCAGGGCCTGTCCAGGTCTTCAGGCTTCAGCTCCTCCTTCCAGGCCCCCACTGTCCATGCACACCCCACCAGGGGGTCACATGACCCCACAGCACCACAGCCTCCCTCATGGCCTGCAATCTACCAGAGTGCCTCCTTGGGTCACCGTCAGTGGTCAGTGGTCCCCAACCTCTTTGGCACAGGGACTGGTCTTGTGGAAGATAATTTTTCCATGGACAGGGTGGTGGGCAAAATGGTTTGGGGATGAAACTGTTCCACCCCAGATCATCAGGCATTAGATTCTCATTAGGAGACTGCAACCTAGATCCCTGGTATGCGCAGTTCACAATAGAGTTCCTGCTCCTATGAGAATCTAATGCCACCACTGATCTGACAGGAGGCGGAGCTCAGGTGGTGATGCTCACTCACCTGCCACTCACCTCCTGCTGTACGACCTGGGCTCAGTTCCTAACAGGCCATGGACCAGTAGAGGGTTGGGGGCCCTGGCTCTTGGTAACACAGGAAAGCACCTCCTGCATCCTCACAGGACCTTCCAACCCTGGCTGTCCGGTCAAAGCTGGAGTTTTGAGAAATTTCCCTCCCTTCTTGATCCAATGCCCCTTTTAGAGATGGTCTCCATAGAAGGGTTCCTTCCTGTGGTCCCAGGGAAGGGCTATGCCTTCTGGGCACCCCAACACTGCCCTGCCTCCTCTCACAAGCCAGCACAGTCCCACGCTGTACTGATGCCCTTCCTCCACTCAGATTCTCATTCCTTAGAAGGAGGTCTGGGTTAGCAGCTCCTTTTCTTCCTTCCTCCTTCCCAGAGTGACTTTATCATCAAGTAAAGCCAAGGAGCTTCCTTTGTGCTTTTACAGTTATTTGCTCTTGCCAAAGTATTTCTTAAATACACTAAAACCTCACTAAGTCTGCAAGCAGCAAACATCCCTTCCCCTGCTTGTCCCCTGAGGAGTGGTTCCTGCTCCTTTGGACAATGTCTTTCCTCTGATGTTTAGACAAAAGAAACTGCCTACCCATGTGCTGTGGGTGAACTTGGGCCTCTGCCACCCTCTGTGACATCCCCCACCCACCAAGGTCATCGCTAACATTGTAGGCCAGATCCATTGCTAAGGATCTACATGAACTCTCTCACTCAGCTGCATTTTTTTCCATAGAAACTCAGGCCTAGAATGATGGAATAACTGGCCCAGGTCACTCTGGCAGCTGTGAGCTTCAACATACAACCATAGCTCTCCCTCCTTAGAATTAGACAGTGTAGGAAGAGAGGAGAAGGCACCCTTAAAACAAGCCAGTGCAAGTCAATGTCTCCCTGAAGTGCATATGAGGACTATCTTGTTAGGTTCAATGTCTGCTGTGGACACTGGTCAGGGCATTGATTGTCCACATTGAGATTCCTATCTTCCTTATGAGAAAAATTAGGCCCAGGATATTCCCTCTTTATTCCAAGGTCAAGGGTGCTCTTGATGCAAGTGAGGAACAGACCTAGGTCTCCTGTCTTGAGTCCCCTGGTTTTTTTTTTCTCCAGTAAAAATCATCTTCTCACTTAGGGAAGGTGGTGGGAAGGATAGAGGGCACCTCTTCTCTTGCTTCAGTGCCATGAGATGCAGCAAGTTTCAGAGTTGAGGCTTTCAGGGAGGCATTTGGCAGAAGTACCTCATACAGGTCACCAGGCATCTGCTGGCTTCAGGGCAAAGGCCCCAATGGAGGGAGAGTGGCAGCCAGGTCAGCTTCATGTCCTTATACTCCCTTACCAGTATCTCAGGAAATCCTGAGATCATTGAGAGGATCACTGGACACCTCTCAATGCCTGGGTTTTCATGTGCAAGACAGGGCATTTAAAAAGATGGGGATGCCTAACTTGGACTGGGGGTAAAAATTGCATGAAAAGCTTAAAGCTACTCCCTAGGATGGAGCCATGTAGTGGGTTGGCTGACAAGACACTTCATGTTAAGCAAGAGACACTGCATTAAAGGTTGTTTTATGAAATGTTTCTGCATGTAGGAACAGAACAGCATGGAAACTTCTCTCTGTACACTGGCCACTGGGACAAGACTGTCAGGGTCACTACTTGCAGGGGTCTGTCCTGTAGACCCTGACAGATATTATGCTTTGCCAGTTCGGCTCAGGGCTGGCATAGCTAAGGTATGTGAAGGAGTTTACCTAACTAACTTGTTTACTCATATGGTCTTGAAACTAAACTTTGAGCCAGATGGCCCTCTCAAAAGGAAGTCGGCCAAGGAGATTACTCTCTACTAGTGTTTGCTTTAGGCATCAGAACCTGTGCTTTAATCTTCAGCCTCTAGTGGTGTTGACTGAAGCCTATGTCAATTAAACTTTATTAAATAAATGCAAGTCTCTGTAGCTAGTGGAGGCTGGCAGTTGCAACTGTTTACAGCACTGTCCAAGGTGCTTGTAAGTGGCCACAGACCCTCAGCTGAACTGGCAAAACATAATATCTGTGTGTCAGTGTACTTTATTTATCCATCACTAAGTCAGGGTCTGTAGGACAGACCCCCTCAAGTAGTGACCCTGACACAAGACAGTGCAGGTGGCCGTGTGCCAAGGGAACTCACAGGATGCTTTCCCATCTTTTTATCATTGCTTTCCAGAATACTTCAATGCATCTGTCCCTGTGTCTACCCATCTCACCAAGGTACAGGGAGGATGTCCATGACACCGGGGGTCCCCAGCCCTCCAGGGCTCAGCAAGGAGCAGGTGTGGGTGCAGGCTGTGTTGCTTGGGTTGAATCCGCATCCCTAGCCTACCTCATAATGAAGTCTCACCGGAAGAATTTGGCATGTGCTTCAAAGCATCCTCAGCTCTGCCAGGTGGAGTCAGCCCTAATCTCTATTTTGGCATGGGGAATTTAGCATGCAAAGAGAGTCACTGTCCCATTGGTATTCTGATTCAAATGCTTTCCCTAAGAGTTGGTTGTATATCTTCCCTTGGTGATCATGCATTTGGAGACCATGAAGGAAACACAACATTATTAACTTGAAAGATGCGAACCATGGCCAAGCATGAATACCACTATCCTATAGCTTTGTTGCCCCCAGAATCATCAGTTTAACGTGTTTATTTAGCTATCCTACTGCACTGTTATTCAACCAAACACTGATCTAGGTGTTGCCACAGAGGTATTCTGCAGATGTGATGGTAGTGGATTGGAAGTGTCTCCCCCAAATTCATGCCCACCCAGAACCTCAGCACATGAGCTTATTCAGATAGAGCGTTTTCGCAGATGTAATTAAGGTCAAGGTCAAGATGAGACACTGGATTAAGGTGGGCCTTAAATCCAATGAGGCTGTCTTTATGATGGAAGAAGATGCAGAGATGCAGAGGAGAAGACCAGATGAAGAGAGAGGCAGAGATTGGAGTGATACAGCCACAAGCCCAGGAATGTCTGGAGCCAACAGAGCAGGAAGCAGACAGGAAGCATTCTCTCTGAGCACTCACTGAAGGATGGAAGCCCTGCTGGCACCTTGATTTCAGACTATTGGTCTCTCGAACAGTGAGGGAATAAATTTATGTTTTTTTTAAAAGCCATCTAGTTTTGTAATATGCTAAGACAGCCTTAGAAATGAGTATAACGCCCACAGCCAGCTCCAGGCTTAGTCCAGATCCTGGGGGCTGCAGGGGGTTAACAGAGTTCTGGATTCAGAGACAGAATTTGGTTTACATCCCGGTGATGGCTCTCAGAGCTACACAAACTTGACCATGTTTCTTCATTTCACTGAGCCTTAGGGGAGGACTAATACTCACTCACCACTGTTTAAAGATGTATCATAGATAACGCTTGTAAAAATAGTCCAGAAATGGTCATGGAATGAAAAGTTTCTGCTAGGATGTGTATACACCCACACGCAACATTCCCTAAATTACCTGTGAAACTCTCCCCATGCTGAAAAACAGACTGGAGGTTTTATTCTATAATGTATTTTTTGGTTGTTCAGGGGCTGATTTTTTAGTTCTAAGATTTCCCAAAAAATCAGTTTGCTGCTATTTTTGCTTTTTGCCTTTTCCTGATTCCTTGTCTTTCCACCATGTCAAAAGAGATGGAAAAAAGGGTGACGATTGTGGATCTTTCCTTTATCCTGGCTGCAGCTGGGAAGCACTTGGTGGGGTTGGGGACAGGTCAGACAATTGTTTACTTTTTGATGCCAACTCTGACTTTACCTTTGAAAATGATCACTGATTTTGTTTTCTAAGATGGGGCTTTAAGAATCTTCATTTAGGCCAGGCGTGGTGGCTCACGCCTGTAATCCAGCACTTTGGGAGGCCGAGGTGGGTGGATTGCCTGAGGTCAGGAGTTTGAGACCAGTCTAGCCAACATGGTGAACCCCTGTCTCTAGTAAAAATAAAAATTTTTAAAAAATTAGCTGGGTGTGGTGGTGTGCACCTGTAATCCCAGCTACTTGGGAGGCTGAGGCAGGGGAAGTGCTTGAACCAAGGAGGTGGAGGTTGCAGTGAGTTGAGATCCCGCCACTGCACTCCAGCCTGGGGACAGAATGAGACTCCATCCCCCCCCCAAAAAAAACTTCATTTAAAATAATAACAAAATAGCTGATTATGATGCTCATGGTCCTAATCGTGCTTTAAGGAGGTTATTGGTACAATTGATGCCATTTGAATGTGAATTATGAATTAAATAAATGGTGTCAATGTTAAATTTTGATCCTGAGTGTGCTTACAAAAGGGAAGGTCTTTGCTTTTGGGAAATATATAGAGAGAAGTATTGAGGATAAAAAAGTATATTTCTAGCTGACACTCAAATGGTTCAAAAATAATAATATACATATATATAAACAGAGAGAATAATAAAGCAAACAGGAAAAACGTAAGCAACTGCAAATCTGAGTAAAAGATATACCGAAGTTCCTCATTCTATTCTTGAACTATTCCTGTAAGCCAGAGATGACATCAAAATAAAAAGTCACCAGAAACAGTGAAAAAATAAAAAAAAAATTCACTTAAAAAGGATTCATCTTGTTTATCTTATGAGTTTTTATCAGTGCGTGTTTGGACTTAACGATTGTCAGAGCATGACAGAGAGCGCCCGCAGACAGAAGGAGAGGCTTGAGCTGCGCTAATGTTCCGTCCTGCATTCTCATGCAGGGACTGGGAGAAAAATCAGGAGCTCAACACTGCACTCTCCGCAGAAGTGAGGAGTGGCTCTGAGGGGCTGTGCTGAGGAGGGCCAGGAGAGGTTGGATAGCCACGTCCACACCCAGCCCTGCCTGTCTCTGGTGGACTCAACCGTAGGACCCGGCACTTACAACCGTGGCATGCCCCCTGCTTTGGGCTTAATAGTCTTGAACAAAAGCATCCCCAAACCCAGAAAACCCAAAGCAAACAGGTGCAGCCAGCCACTCTCCTGCATGGGCCCCATTACTTCTGCTTCTGGCTTTAAACTTCCATGTGGAATGTTACATTTCTCAAGGATGCTTTTGATTTCATGAGCAGCCTATTCTGCCTTTTCCCAGAAAGCTGCCAAGATGGGGGAAAGTATTCCTGCTCTTTGGAGGAGGAGGAACAGGCTTCTGTTTATTTGATAACTGTGCTGGCCACGGAGCCAAGTCTTGCGCTACAAGAGGGGCCACACGGCCTGGCCCTGCCCTCACTGGCCAGAGAGGAATTACATCTCATCAATCAGTGGCTTCAGACTCGGTCCACGACAAGGAAGAGCGGTGTACAGAACTAGGAAACCTTTGACAATAAATTTTATCTCAGGGGAGATCAAGGGTGGACTTTCTGGAGGAAGTCACAGCTGAGCTGAGAGACTTTTAGATAAGAAATTGGATATGTACTTGTTTTAGAAATGGAGGTCCTGATTTTCTCTGTGTGATTTACATACACCAGGACACTTGAATTACAGTGAAACTGGCTATGCTAAAACGCAATTTGGGATTATTTATTTTAAGGAATTTCATAAAATTTCTCTAATCAGGGATATCTCCCTGAATACAAACAGAGAGCCCCAGAGAGCATTAAAGGAGGAAAGAGAAATCTTTTCTGCTTTGCGGTATGGGAGCAAAGGTGCCGTGGGCACCAGAGCTTGGCCCAGGAGGTGGGGACGATGGTGCGGTGGAAGCGTTTCTCACAGGGATCTCTGGCTGGCTGTGACTCAAGGACCTAGACCAAGTGCAGAAACCCACAGGCCATTTGAAATGCTAATCGGGAGAGGCGGTCTGGGAACAACGAGGACCCAAATGATTTGGAACTACGAAGAGGAGGCACTACTAACCCTGGGACATTTTGGGAGGAGTCCCTACCCCCATCTGATTTTGGAGATAATTTCAGATATTGTTCGGAAAGGAGAAATTCTACCCAGAAGAGAATGGGGCGTGGGTTAGTCTCTGATTCTCAACCAAGGTTATACATTAGGTTGCACCTGGGAAATGATAAAAATAATCTAAAACAATTAAATGAGAACCTTTAGAGATCTCCTTGGCTTATTTTAACGTGCAGTCAGAACAGTGAACCCTGTGCTAGACCTACTGGCAGAGAGAAACGAACTTTCAGAACCTGGAAGACAGCACAGCGCAGGGATTGGGAGGCGCCCAGGCTCCGGGACTGCTCCGGGCCAGTTCTCGAACTTTACTGCCCGTCAGAATCCC
The DNA here is from genome assembly GCF_009761245.1 of Sapajus apella. Taxonomy (NCBI): domain Eukaryota; kingdom Metazoa; phylum Chordata; class Mammalia; order Primates; family Cebidae; genus Sapajus; species Sapajus apella. The sequence goes on from NW_022436951.1 coordinate 36,058,543, forward strand.
TAGGGAGTTCCAAAAAGCCCAGCATTCACACCACACCTCATAGCAACTGAATCATAACCTGTGATGATCGAGATGTTAGCATTGTTACGTTTATTTTTAAAGAATTCCCATAGTGAGAGGTCAGGCATTTTGAAAACATACATAGGTGAGCTGGAAAACGAGGGTCCTAGACTAGGGGTTCTCGCACGTGAGGGTGGGTTTCTGATTCAGCAGGCCTGGAGGAGGGGTGAGAATTTGCATTTCTGACAAGTTCCCCGGCGGTGCTTCTGCTGTGGGTCCTGGTACACCCTTTGAGAACCATGGCCAAGGTGCAGCTGACCCTGCTCTTCCCACCAGTCTGGCTACGTGCTGATTCTGGCTGGCACCAAACGAGCCCATCACACTGTAGCCCTGGGTTGCTGTTCTTAGGAGTGAGAGTCAAGTGCTTTCTGTGGCTTCGAGGAAAGCACACCTGATCCCTGCTTAGGTGCCTCTTGGGAGTTCCATCTGTCATCTGTCTTCATTGACCCTGGCTGTGGTTGTGGCTGAAGAGTGAGGAGGGCCAAGCAGACTCAGGACATCGGAAGGACAGCCGCCTTCCAGCCATGGGAGCCCACACCACCCTCGGGAACGGAGACAGCCGAAGCCTCTAACAGACAGAAGGGTTTATTCTGGGTGTTTATGTCTGAGAACCCCTTTCTCCCAACCCTTTAGAAAATTAAGCAAAGGTTGAGTTTTTCAGGATAAGAAGTAGAGATAAATTATTCAACCAGTTAGTTTGACATTTAAAAGGCTATTTATAAAAATGATCATTTCTCAAGAAAATAAAAATAGTGAGAAACTCAAAATTGGCAGTTCTCGCTGAGAGAGAGATAATGTTATGCAGAAAGCATTTTCGAGGTTTCCTGAAAACATGTTTTGGGTTTATTCAGTGTTCTTTCTCCTCACTAATCCTCAGGCAAGATTCCCCAATCCCAAATCTTCTTTCTCACCTTGTCAATTTAAAAAAAATGCTGATTTGTTCATTATTATGTCCACACCAACCCTGGCATCAGGTAACTCTGGAGGGGGGCTGGCTCCCCTCAGTTCCCTGGAGCTGCATGGTGGAGGAGGAAGAACTGGCAACTGTGTTTTCCACGTGTGGGTGTTTCGTGGCATTACACCGGAAGTTACGTGGCACTGCACACATGGAAGAACTCTTTTTAGCTCTCAATTCCAGTAGGAGGTGACTCTTCCCCCAGAAAAAGAATTTAAATCTCTTCCCTCCCTCCCCTCTTCCACATTGCCCCATGCCTGGTTGCAGTTTACTGAGGACACAGCTGACAAAAGCACGTATCCTCCAGAGAGATGTCAGGCGAAGAATGCCCGGATGGGAGCAAGAAACCTGCAGCGCCATGGCGTTCATTATTTCAGTTAACACATGAAGTCTGAAAGTCCTGTAGCTGACAGGCATGGGCCACCAGGCAATAGCATCCTCCTAGCCAGTTCAGATCATGTGAGTCCAGATCAGGATGGGCCACCATTCAAGACCCAGCTGGATGCTGTCCATCCTGATTTAGGACTATGGTCAGTCCTTAAAGGAGAAGACAATGACAATTCTTATCAGAACCCATAGTATATTATCCATGATGCCTGTGATACATACAGTCCATTAATACATCAAAGGCCCGTGGGCCAACCATCCTCAACTTTGGTTGGTTTATAAAGCCTCCAGTTAAAGAATCCCTTTCGGTATTGTAAATATGGATACCTTAACTGGGGAGCTCCTGTGTGGCTATCATGCCCAAGATTTGGTTGCTGGGGCCATCTAATGCCCGTGTCCCTCTGGACTGCACCTTATCCCATAGGTCCGTGTGCACCTGGATGGCAGGTACCACATGGCGACCCTTCTTTCCCAGGCCTGAATTGGCCTGACCCTCCTGGACGTTGTGTGGCAGATTCTCCCTTTCTCTTGCTGAGCATGTAGCTGTTTTGTACTCTAAAGAAGATATTGCAAGATTCTAGCCAGGGCCTTATTCTTTAAAATAAAACTTTGTTTTGGAATAATTTTGGATTTGTAGAGAAGTTGCGAAGACAGCGCAGGGTCATGCAGGGCTGGCATAGGCACAACTCCCACAGCGAACACCTTCCTAAACCCACACTCCTGGCACCTAACTTGCCCACTCCTAATCCTGGCTACATTCCCGTGCATCCTCCTCCACCCAGCTTCCTCTAGTGCTCCCACCTGACATGACCATCCTACGTTTGTCACAGCTAAGAGGTGAAGGTTGGTGGGTTCCTATGATCCGAATGCTAGATTTCATTTGGATGTCACCAGGTTTTCTATTTATATCCTCTTTCTGATCCGGAATCCCACTCTGCTTAACGTTAGCCTGTTTGTGCTGCTGTAATAGAATACCTAAGACTGGGTAACTTATAAATAGAAATACAGAAATGTATGTCTTCCTTTTCTGTAGGCTGGGAAGTGCAAGATCGCAGTGTCGGCAGGTTCTGTTGTCCAGTGAGGGCTGCTCTTGGCTTCCAAGGCAGCACTTTGGTGCTGTGTCCTCCAGAGGGGAGGGACGCTGTGTCCACCCGTGGCAAAAGAGCAGAAGAACAAGCCAGCCAAATGCTGTGCGATGCCTGTACATCTGGGCCTTAACCCTATTGACAAGGGAGAAACCCTCGTGGCCTAATCACCTCTTAAAGGTCTCACCTCTTGATACCATCACATGGGCCATGAATTTCAACACATGAATTTTGGAGGGGACACATTCAGACCATGGCACTGGTCATGCCTCTTTAGTCTCATCTGGTCTGTGACAGTTTCTCAGACTTTCCTCATTGTTTTTCATGACCCTGACAGTTTTGAGAAGCGTTGGTGAGGCATTTTGTAAAATATCCTTTCATTTAGCTTTTCTGTTGTTTTCCTCTTGTTTACATTGGGTTTCTGGGAATTTTTCAGAAAAAAAAATCACGAAGGTGGAGATTCCTTTGTATTGCTTCTTGTCAAGGGTCCATGGTGTGGCCCTGACATCACTGGGATGGTAACCTTGACCTTTCTGGTTCGGGTGGTGTCTGCCAGGTTCCTTCACTGTCACGTTACTACCTTCCCCTCGCTCTGCTGTTTGGAAGTGAGTCACTAAGTGGAGCCCACACTCAAGGGGGTGGGGGTGGTGTGAAGCTCCACTGACGGAGGGGAAAGTATTTACATTTATTATTTGGCGTTTTTTGAGAGGTGGGCCCAAATGTCCCCTGAACTTACTTTTTTGCCAACAACAGATGACAAAAACATTAGTAAGGCAGACAGCTCTTGCTCAGTGATGACATGAGAGATGTTCACATCTGGTGTCCGGATGGCCAGTGCTGCAGGAGTGGCCGTGGCATCCGGGATGGTGGGGCACCCAACCAGAGGCGAGCCTGAGCAGATGGCCCGCTGACCTCAGTCCCGTTTTGGAGAGCTGCACTGACCACTGACCAGCGAATGAGGCTCTCCCCAGCCCAAGACCTGCTGTCAGGCTTTGGTGGTGTCGGGAATTGGAAAGCTCCCTGGCAATGCATAGACAGTCATAATTAATGGAGACATCACAAGACAGTTTCCTGAATGAAGGTAGAACTGACAACCTCCTCTTCCAAGACTATAATTAAAGAAGCAGTTGAGAAATGTTATCTTTCCAATCCTGCATATTCAAACTTATCTGTCACAAACATATTGTTAAACTCCCCCTTCGGTCCCGGTTGTCACTTTCAAATGCCTGCTTGCAGTGACGGTTTATTATGCCTTTACCCTTGAGTACTTTTACAGAGCACTTATGCCTTTCAACGGGCTAGCTCGGTCTTCTGTAGGAGGGTGAGGGTTCAAAGCAAAGCAGATCCACTTTATGTCTTTATCAATTGTTCCAGTTACCTGTGCTGGGAACAATCTTGTAAAAAGCCCAGTTTTTTTTAGATGTGTTTTCTTGCATTAGGTTTTCGCATGGGAAGATCAACGGGGTTATCAGAAATGGACTGGAGTCTGTAAGTCACTAATTGAGCTCTGTCCAGGGTGCCTGGGATTTTGTTTCTCTCATTTAAAATCTCTTAATGCACTGGCTTTTACTTGGGATGCTTATTTATTGTTGAATCTCTTCAGAAGGGGAGAAGCACTTTTCACCCTCACAGCTGAATCTGTGCCGATAATCTCTGGAAGGAGAAGAGGGAAGGAGACTCATGTGCATTTGCAGGGGCAGTCCAGTTCTCAGCCATCGTTTCCTGTGGTTGCAAGTTCGTGATGTTCAGATGACATGAGGCAGGATTTGTGCCTTGTTGCTCGGGGCTGGCGACACTGTGGGCATTCCATTGTCGTACTGTGATCACAAAGAAACCAATGTGTGGCTCCGAAGTTACGCCTGCTTGATCAATACTGCTCGTCTGATCTGATTTGTTTGTTGTTGTCCAGGCTGCTCTGGAAATGGAATATTGAGGGGAATGTGCTTTAGACATAACCGTGGGAAATCCTCAAAGGAGCCACACTGATGAGAGAGAAGAAAACCTCCTGGATAAGATCTGCCAAATACCTGAATTTATAGTGTCTGAGGGGCTTATTGATGTTATCCCCAGGATCTGTTAATTACCCCCTCTCTCCATTTTCGTAGAGGCTGAGCGTGGCTGCTTCCCCCTCCCCCACCATTGCTTCGTTCTTGGAGCTGGTTGGGCAGAATGGCCAGGGCAGGCTGTGCTATGCATTTTGTTCATTTCTTCACCTGGAGACACACATCCCTCTGCCCTATCATGACTGACTCATTTCCAAGTTTCCAGGCTGATATTAAAGTAAATGCTCTTTTCTGTACAGATCCCATTCCTTCTTTGAAACAGAATCCTAGGGACGCAGAAAGCAATGCAGGTTCGGAGAGAGTTATCGGGGGCAGAGGGCGTGGAGCTGGCACAAGGCTCAGCTTCCTGAGGTCTTTGTTTTTCTCATCAGCAGCTCCTGCCTGGCTCTGCCCTGTTTGTTATCATGTTGAATCAAGTCACTACCCAAAGAACAGCTGGATTTGGTTTAACCTGTGTTTTTCCAGAGAAGCCTTTGGCGTGGAATGGGCATTCCTGGAGCCACTGGAATTGTGTGGTGGCAAGAGGCCAGAAGCTGAATGCCTCTGTGGGAGTGTCCTTGCTGAGGAGTGGAAGTGGCCACAGCTATGTGACCACTAGGTTAGGGCTTCCAAACCCCCCAGGAGCAGGGTGAGGCCTGTGCAAGCAAAAGTACCTGATCAAGCTGTGTATTTCTGCAGTCAGCTGTCCCATGGTCAACTGTGAGGGCTACTGAGGTGGGCCATGCTACGAAATTGGAGCTGTCAAGGAGGAATCAGGCTGATGACAGAGATCCCGGCTCACCAGTGCTTCTGCCACAACGATAAGTCATGCCATCAGTTTTCAAAGTGCTGCTGCAAATCCCCATGGTGCATGCTCGAGAGCTTATCAAACTTAATTAAACAAGATTAGTCACCTGTGTTCTGTAACTGTACATGTGTATTTGCATTTACAGTATTTCCAATTCAATGTCAACATCACAATTCACAATGAAATGTGACCCTGAAATTGAAAGGTGGAAGTTAACATGAACGCTTTTAAAAGATTTTTAATGTGCTTCTCACTGAGATAGGTAGAATTTTCAACTTTTGTGCAATCTGAAATGTATTCCGCACATTGGTAAAGCGCTCTGCAGGTTTCAGTTAAAAAAAAAAAAACAAAACTGTCGCTAAAGCCAGAAGGGGCATTTTAAATGGCTTGTTCTTGAACTACATTCCGTGGAAAAATTTTATTTTACTTGTGACATAGAAACATGGGCTGTTGGCACTGGGACAAACCCTACAGGCCATTGGTCACAGAGCCCCATTTCACAAGTGAGCGACCAGATGCCTGGAGGAGAAAAGTGGCCCACCGAGTTTGCCACCAATGAGGGGAGAACCGTCCACGGGAATTGGGGCTGGGCTTGCCCACCGTTCGCTCAGGGAGACGCAGGGTTTTGCTGGCTTCAGAAATAACATCTGAGTGGATTTGACTCCCCACCCCGACAGCCCCTGTTATTCTCAAGGCTCCTTTTCTTATATTTTGAATTTTTTCTCCAATACTTTGTCAATATTAAGTTACTTCCTAAGAATGCTGGGCAGAAATAATCAGATGGAATAGCCAAAAGATTGATTATCACATTCCACTAGTACAGTCCTGCTATGAAACCACCTGTACCAAAACAGGGACAATGGTAGGTGCTGGATGGTTGAAAAGTGGACTTTATTTGTGTGTGCCAAGTGGAATTGAGAAATATTTGTTCAACAAATATTTTTTCAGGCCAGGCACTGTGGCTCACCACTTTGGGAGGCCAAGGCAGGTGGGTCACTTGAGGTCAGGAGTTCAAGATCAGCCTGAACAACATGGTGAAACCCCATCTCTACTAAACACACAAAATTAAGCAGGCATGGTGGGGGTACCTGTAATCCCAGCTACTCAGGAGGCTGAGGCAGAAAAATAACTTGAACCCGGGAGGTGGAGGTTGCCGTGAGCCAAGATCGCACCACTGAACTCCAGCCTGGGCGACAGAGTGAGGCTCTGTCTCAAAACAAACAAAACAAAACAAAACAAAAAACCAACAAACACTTCTCATTGAGAGTCTGTATCCTGATGTGCATTCACTTCAAAATTAATAAGCTTTTTTTTTTTTTGAGACGGGGTCTTGCTCTGTCAGCCAGGCTGCAGTGCAGTGGTGTGATCACAGCTCACTGCAGCCGCGAACTCTTGGGCTCATATAATCCTCCCTCCTGAGTAGCTGGGACTCTAGGCATAGGCCACCATGCCTGGCTGCAATTAGCAAAATTTTAAAGTTATTAGTGGAGCACACGCACCATGTAATGTATACTACATAATCCCATTAAAACACGCCAAAGAAAAGGTGAGCTTCCCAAGTTAAATTAAGCCCTAGATGCATCATCTTTTGTTTCCTCACTGAATTTCACTGCAAATCAAATAAAGGAAAGTTAACAAGGCAATAGAAATACATTCTTTAAAGTATTAAGCATACATAAAGATTTGGAATCCAAAGTAGTTTTCTGAAAATAATTTCTCACAGCAGCTGGTTTGAGAAAATTCCATCTTTAAGATCCCAGGAAATGCTTGGAAGAGCTTATTGCTACCAGATTAATTTTAAAAATCATTGATTAGGATACAACCTCATGTCTTCCTTATAAGCATGTTAGTCACACAGAGACATAGCCACACAATTCCATTCCTTAATAGAAAAATGGTCTGTGTGTATCTGGAATGAACAGTCTTGGGGAATGTGTCAGCTGGTATCTAACCACCCATCTGGATCCTCATGATCTGAGGCCTGTGCGCCTGGCTGGGGAACAGTGTCCTGTGGGTGCCATGGCACAGTGAGTGGAAAAGTCCCAGATGGAAAAGCACCAGTCAGCTGTCCAGTGACGGCTGTTCTGTTCTCTATCATTTACTCACTGTGAAAATTTGTTAGAGTTACTTATAAGTTTTGTTTTCACCTGTAAAATGAAGACATCAGAATGGCTAACCTCTAAGGCCTCTTAGAATTCTTAACACATTACGATTTGTCAAATCTCTGACTCCTCTTAGGAGCCATCTAAATCAGCTCTGACAGCTTCATAAGGAGTCTTGAAGAACCATTTGTCTTCTAAAAATTCACCTGTCCATTCAGACAATAATGGTTGGAATGGATTTATGCAAATATGTACAGAGATGTCTTCCTTGTTCTTTAAAAGGCCACCTGAAATACTGAGCTTATATTTCTCAGGTAATTTTGATATTTTGCAAGATCTGTTGGGTTTAGAACACCCACAGTTTCTGCTACCAGGACTTATGTCTATATATTAACTCACCAGAAACACATCCCAGCCAGTACCTCAGCTAGAATACATCAACCCAAACCAGCAAAACTAGGGACAGGCCTCTTATCTGAGTGTTTGCATTCCTCCAAAATTTGTATGTTGGAACTTGATACCCACTGTGCCACTGTGAAAGTGTTGAGAGGCAGGGCCTTGTGGGAAGTGAGTCAGTCACGACGGCTCTGCCTTTTTGCCATGCTACCCTTCCGTCTCTTCTGCCATGAGGATTCAGCATTCGTCCCCTTTTGCCCCTTTTGGCCCATGGGAAGACACAGCAAGAGGGTGCCATCTTGGAGGCAGAGGACAGCCTCCACCAGACACTGAACTGTCAGCACCTGGATCTTGGCCTTCCCAGCCTCCAGGACCGTAAGAAATACATTTCTGTTCTTTATCTATTACCCACTCCCAGCTATTTTGTTATGGCAGCACAAAGAAAGACAAGACCGAAGTGTTTTCACTCCAATCCTATCTCCCTCCTTTTGTCTTCCACTAGTGCTTGTGTGACTTTGACATTTCACTAAAAAAATTCCTTGGGCTTCAGTTTCCTCATCTCTAAAATTAGAACTTAAACCAGGTGACTACTACGGCATTTTCCACCTTTAGGATTGCATACTGGCAAGGAAAGCTATCTGGTTTCATACGTAATCTGAGGAAGGCTGTTACACTGAAGTAAGAGGAACCTGGACTAGCAGAAGCATGCATTTCAGGACAGACCACAAACCCATTCTGATGCACAGTAATTGAAGAGTCCTGTTACACTGCAGCTCCAGTCTTTACATGTAGGAAAACCTTGTGGTTTTTGTGCTCATCAGGGATGTCATAAAAGTTTAGGCTTTATCATGATCTAAAAAGGGCAGACCAGTTCTTTGTCTGGGTTTGAATTCTGCTAGTTTTGTTGGTTTCACAGAAATCTCTGATTAAATTTCCTTCCCCTTACTGTAAGGAGTTTTTGACATGTTTGTAGCGTATGCTATAGTTTTGAAGGATTAAATACTCCTCTAACTCCCAGGAAAAATATAGAATTACTAGGAATTTGCTTCTAATACAAGCAACAATAACAACAGGAAACAGAAATAATCTCCATGCTCTCATCTACCCTCTTTCCCTAAAGTAGAATGATTTTCTTAAGAAATTCAGTGAGATGTCAGGAGAGAACTTAGATAGTTCTGGAAACTGGCTTCCTAAGCAACACACTCTACCTTCTTGCATCTAGGGACCCTGAAGCATAATGGTCGCCTCCCACCATCCCCAGCCAAGCGACAGGAAGGGAAGCGGGCCAGGTAATGAGCTCCACCCACAAGGACTGAGCTCCTGGGCAGCTTTGCTGTGCTTTGTACTTAACTGAGAAGGGATGAGAATCAAAGGACAAGGAAGGCCCATGTCAGCTGCTAGAGAGACCAAGCTAGATAAACAGGAAAGGAAATGCACCCAGAGCGAACACAGCTAAACACGGAAAAAAAGAATACGTTTTTCATAAATAAGAATTAAACCCCACCATTCTGTATTCTCAGATATTCAAGACATATTGCTTCTGCTAAGCAAAAATAGGCTCTTATAAGAAAGGAGAGCCATGAGAGAATAGCAAAGAATGGCTGAAATAAAAGGCAATTTCTGAAATGAAAAAAAAAATTAATGAAGTTTGGAATCTAAATAGAGAAAATATCCCAGAGGAGGGAATAATAACAAAAGAGACTGAATACATAAGTGAAAAAGTAAAGGACCCAAGGAAACAACGTGGGAGGTCTAATACAAGACTAACGGCCAGTAGAAAGAAAATCGTGTGGAAGGAAACACATACAAAGACACTGTGAATTTCCCAGAATTAAAGAACAAAAGGGTTCAGATTGAAAAATCGCACTGAGTTCTCAATGCTATGAATGAGAAAATGTAGGCCAAGACGCATTCCTGAGGGATGTCAGAAAAGCAAGTATGCAGGAAATCTCTTCCGGAAAACCAGCAACAGCTTGAAATAAGATCTCTTGTTCTCCACCGTGGATCTAAAAGACTACAGTGTGGCGCCATCCACATTCTGAAGGAAAACGGCATTGAACCAAGATTTTGCTACCCAGCCAAACTATCAATAAAACATGGAGGCAGGAATAACAACATTTCAGACGTGTATGGTTTCAAATATTTTACCTATCAATATCCTTTCACAGATACCTACTTACTTAACTTTATGTGCAAGCAAAGCAAGAAGCAGGAAGACAGGGGTTCCATATTCCGGGTCCCACCCAGCAGAAGGGCATCTCCCAGGGTGAGGTGGTGTCGCCTGCACAGCAGCCAGAGCTGGGCATGGAGCCTGGGGAACCCCCAGAAGGGTTTCTGGGGGGAAGAAGGACTTGGTTGAATTTAATAGACACTGGAGAGGTGGATGACAATAATAAAAGGAGGTGAAGAAGGCAAATTTTTAAAAAGTAAAAGGAAAAATAACAAGCAATACAATAAAAGAAATGAAATCCAAGCACACTATTTGGTTGCATGTAAGTATATGCTCATAGTCTTCGCAAGATAAACCCTGTTGGTTGATTTATAACAACCTCCTAGATAAAGCACTGAAGAGCTAATTGAGTAGGGGGCCAGTATCTTACACATTTGATGGTCAGGAGATGTGGTTTATACTTGATGGAATAGGAAATGAATGTGTATTCCCTCGTATTACAAAGGAACCAACAGGAAAACAAAAAAATAGTGTGTACTTGATTGGGTATAGTGGTAGAATATGATGAAGTGAAGCTCTCAGTATCTCAGAGCATGCCATCAATAGTGAATGCTTAAATCGACAAGTTAAGTAATGCCCATATGAGCACATTACTTAGAGAGATGGCAGAGAGCACCAGAAGAGGTCACAGTGGGGACAGTTCACAGGGCTCCTCAGAGAAGGGGGACTGGGAAGCTTGGGGTGGAGGACACTTGCTCTTAGAAGTCCTCCTGCACTGTTGGAGCCCTTTATTCCTGTACTGTGTTATTAGAGAAAATTATAAAACCGTACAAAACAAATGAAAACAAACAAACAAAAGGTCCTTTGCCGGGATAGCCTGGGCTGGGCGGGGGTGATGTGGGGTCCACTTGGACAAGCGGCGCGGTACCGGTCCTGGCCCTGGGCTCTGATTTCCACGCCCTTGATGCTCCTGACACTCCCCGCTTTCCTGGCCGCACCCGAAGGATGAAGGCTGCCCTCAATGCCCCAGGCATCAGAATCCAGTCCCATCGGAGTTTCTCCCAGGGACACACACAGGCCCTTCATCCTGCTTTGATTCCTAGACGTCGCAGGGGACCTGCAAGTTAGCTTCATTCACCATCACTGAAGAATAAAGAAAAAGTTTCAATGATACAGTCAAAGATGATTCCTCACGCAAGTGCTGTGGCTCTCTTCGTTTTGAAAGTCCTCATCTACCCACTATCCCCACCACACACATATTCACAGATACAGGAACGTGGTCACATACGTGCATACACACGTGAATTCACAGATACACACATGCGCATGGTCACACACACACACTCTCACATACACGTGCATGCACACACACTCACAAACACACACATGTGCTGGGGAGGAAGCACATCAGGCTTCCCCAGGCTCCCTCAGGACACAACTTGAGGGGACTCTTCTGAGTCGTGTCTGACTCACCCGGGAGTGTAAGCCGTGCACTGCGGTAATTAATCAGCTGTGAGTTTCCCAACCTGGCATTTCTGGAAAGGTTTTGGCAAGTCCATGTGCAGAGAAACCACTGGTCGCCATCTCCTGTTTCCACCCCGAGGCAGCCTGTGAAGAGGAAGCCATCACAGAGAGGAGAGAATGGAAGAATGAGGCCATTGCACCAGGTAATAACAAAAGGAAAAATGGATTTCTAAAATGAATGATGGTAACACGTGTAACTGCCTGCCACAGAACGGTTCTTTAATACCTGTTAGCTAAATAGAAAAAAAGATTCCAGTTCCCAATTTGGCATCTATAAATCATGCCAAGTTTTGAGAAATGCTAGTTCTCCCTCTCAAGAAATGAGAATTAATATGCTCTTTGCAAAATATGGAATTCAAAAAGCCAACAGTTATTACAGAAGCTGTGATAAAACATATACCTTAGAACAGATGATTGATCAGAACAATTTCTGTGTTAAGTGCAAAACTCCTTTGAGAGTTCTGTGGCCAACCACTTTTTGGGTCAACGTACAGTCGCGATAATCACACAGTGTTATTTACACCTTTACCCAGAACCAAAGCTGGATAATTTCTGTGATGATCATGCTTGTGAAATGTGTGACCCTTGGATCCACTGCCTGGAGATCAGCATGAGAAGAGGAAAGGCTAAGAAAACAGCGCTGGGATGAAGATGAGGTTATTGCGAATGTATATACATACGCAATTCAGCAAAGCAGATACCAAGCACAGGACCATGATCCTATTTTTGTTACAGTTTCTGAGCAATGGATACAAAGTACACCCAGGAAAAACGGAAATTGATAAGCCATGAAAAAAACAAGAAGACTTTCCACAAGTGTTTGTATTTGTCTGCTTTCGCTGTGACCACAGACAGCCTGAACATGTCAATGGATTGCACCATGATCTCTCTGTCTTGCTCGTGAGACGTGAAGTGGAGACAGGGGCGGGGTTGGCCGTGGCTCAACCAGACCTGTTCAGTTCAGCTCGGGTTGAGGTAATTCCTGTCTTCTCACCCAGAACCCAGGCCGGAGGGACAGCCACCTTCTGAGATGTACTGATTCTGTGGTGAGACAAGTGAGGAACCCTGGGCCAGGCCACAGGGTCACATGCAAAGGCTCTGCTCTGCTAACAAATTATGACACCTCTCTCTGAGATGGGGGAAAAATGCATGATATTGAAAGGAGCCTACGGCTGGGCCCAGTGGCTCACGCCTGTAATCCCAGCACTTTGGGAGGCCAAGGCGGGTAGATCACTTGAGGTCGGGAGTTTAAAACCAGCCTGACCAACATGGAGAAACCCTGTCTATTCTAAAAATACAAAATTAGCTGGGCGTGGTGACACATGCCTGTAGTCCCAGCTACTCGGGAGGCTGAGGCAGGAGAATCGCTTGAACCCGGGAGGCGGAGGTTGTGGTGAGCTGAGATTGTGCCACTGAACTCCAGCCTGGGCAACAAGAGCAAAACTCCATCTCAAAAAAAAAAAAGAAAAGAAAAAGAAAAAAGAAAGGAGCCAACACCTAACCCTTGTGACAACTGGAGTTGACTAGTGCCAGACGTTCAAAAGCCACTGGGAGAACTGCAGTGTTATGGGTGGGAGGGGAGACTGTCACTCCACGGTTTTACTTTGGACACATTTTGAGTACCACTGTGGACAGCAGGCTGCCGAGGGCAGCAGAAAGGCTTGGACAAGTGGTCTGGTTGAAGGGTGACTTGCTTCTGGTTTTTACTGCTGTATGATGAAAAATGATTTCAGGTGGTGAGAATGGGTTGCAGTGATGGCAGAAAAAGTTGTACAATACAAAATAAAGCTGAAATACACTGAACCTGAGCAAATCTTGGAGTCCATCACCAACTTCTTATTCCTTCCGACAGGTAAGCTGCTGTCAGACCCCACCTCACCCAGGCTCCTGAAAATCTGAACTCTGCTGGTGTGACGTCAGATGTTCACACACTCAAGACACTCCAGGGACATTCTGGGGTGACAATCCATTGCTTGTAGAATCTGCAAACAATCTCTGGGGACCTCACTTTCTAGGATCCATGTGTGGTAACGGAAACAGTGATGTTCAGGACTTGGAGTTAGCAGAGAATGAGCTCAGGACAGGCTCTGGGAGATCCTACATGGTTTTCATATCAGAGCATGTTAGTTTTCCAGGGCTGCTGTAACCAATTACCACTAACTGGGTGCCTTAAAACTGTAGAAATGTATTCTCTCGTGGTTCTGGAGGCCAGCAGTCTGAAACCGAGGCCTTCCCTCAGGCCTCTAGGGAAGGCTCTTTTCTTGCTTCTTCCAACTCCTGGGGGCCTCCGGAGAACCCTAAGCACTCCTTGGCTTATGGCCATACCACTCCGGTCTCTGCCTCACCCCCATGCGTCCTTCTCTCGGGTGTGTGTTTTTCTTGTCTTTTATAAGAACTCTTTTCACTGGATTTAGGACCCACTGCAGATGATATCCTCATTTTCAGTTATTCACTTCATTACAGCTGCAAAATCCTTCACCCTACCCAAATATGATCACACCCAGAGGTTCCAGGGCCCAGGACAATGGACATATATCTTCTGGGAGCTACCATTGGACACACAGCAGAGATCATCTAGGAGAAGCAGGACACCTGATGGACCAGGCAAAGGCCCTGTGAATTGTCGCTTCATAGGAGTCCCCGAGACCCTCGTCCAGCTGGATGGGACCCACAGTTCTTGCCCAAACCCTGGGGTGGTTCCAAATCTGTGCCGGCATTCAGGGTGTCTAGTTCCATGTATCATATGCTTGTGATGGTTAATTTATGTGTCAAGTTGGCTAGGCCATGATATCCAGCTATCTGGTCAAACACAATTCTAGATTTCTGTGAGGGCATCTTATTTTTTAATTTTATGTTTATTTTTTGAGGCAGAGTTTCGCTCTCGTTGCCCAGGCTGGAGTGCAGCCGTGTGATCTTGGCTCACTGCAACCTCTGTCTCCCGAGTTCAAGCGATTCTCCTGCTTCAGCCTCTGAGTAGCTGGGATTGCAGGCACCTGCCACCACGCCCAACTAATTTTGTATTTTTAGTAGAGATAGGGTTTTTCCATGCTGGTCAGGCTGGTCTCAAACTCCCCACCTCAGGTGATCCGCCCACCTCAGCCTCCCAAAGTCCTGGGATTACAGGCGTGAGCCTACGTGCCTGACTTGAGGGCATCTTATTTTAAATGAGGTTAACGTTTAAGTCAGGAGACTTCGAGGAAGCCAGATTAGCCTCCATAATGTTAGTGGGCCTTGTCCAACCAGTGGGAGGCCTTCAGAAAAAAAGACTGACCTCCCCTGAGGAATGAATAGGGAACTTTGCCTTCACAGCTGACCTGCCGCCTCAGCTCCTTGGTGGGTCTTCAGCCGGCACACTGTATACTTGCCAGGGCCCTCCACGTGTGAGCCAGTTCCTCAAAATCAGCCTCTCTCTCTGTATCTATCTCCCATTGGCTCTGTTTCTCCGGAGAACCCTAAGACGACAGTGCATAAATAGGAGAGTCTACATGAGTGCGGGCCCGTACCCTGTCATCAAATGCATTCTTATTTTTGAAGAGAAATGTCTAAATGCACACGCTCAGTTGTGTACAAGATTATCGCCAGCCCTCCATTCAGTCCAGGCCGTATCCTGCTGTGGAACGAGTGGCCACACCCTAGGGCTTGAGGCCTGTTGTTGGGATTTGAGACTGTGCAGGAGGAACATGTATCCACACACCCCGCTCACCTGCCATCCTCAGGGCACCTTGCCATGTGGCCTTGAGCCAGTTTTCAGAGGGGAACACAGGGGATCAGAGAAGCCAAGCTTCCTGCTGTAGCTGTCCTCACTACGGGTGACAGAGAGAGGCTCCAGTACCCAGGGCCTCCCCTGCCTTGGGCTGCCTCGGGGCTGTGCAAGAATGTCCTCTGTAGATTGGATGTGATCTCATAAAAGACCCACCCCCCATCCCTGCTGACCAGAAGAGTCTACGAGCTAAGAAGCAGACATACCTCTGTTACGTGTTACATATCAGGATCTGCGCTTCCTGTATGCCACTGCAGGGGTTTTAGGACAGGAAGACTGCACTGTGTGTTACAGAAGTGGGGCTGCTGCCATCTGGGTTGAATGCTTCACAGGCTGAGACCTGGGCAGAATCAGGGCAGGTGGGACTCTCTCGAGTGAACCGGGGGTGGGTCCTTCCAGCTTAGAGGGAATCAACCAGAGTGGAGGGGCTGGGGGAAGAGGTGGAAGGAATCCCAGCAGAGGTCATGCAGCAGTGAGCAATCCACTGGGTTATCGCTCCCACCTTGCTCCTCCCTGTGCAGAATGCTGGGGGACTCTGAGTGCTGCATTTCCCACTGCTGCAGCTGCCGGAAAAAGCATCCCCCACCTCACCGGCTTGTACCAGACCATGTGAAATGCACTGTTCATCCATCAGGGTGTGAGTGGCCAGATGTTGGCCCATGGCTGAGCAGAGCCTTTGCATGTGACCTTGGGGCCTGGCCCAGGGTTTCTCACTTGTGTCACCATAGAATCAGCATGTCTCAGAAAGTGGCTGTCTCTCCAGCCTGGGTTCTGGAGTGAGCTGAACCGAGCAGGTCCAGTTGAGCCATGGCCGACTCTGTCCGTCTCCACTTCATGTCTCACGAGCATGACTGAAGAGATCATGGTGCAAGCCACTGACTGTTCAGGCTGTTTGTGGTCACAGCAAAAGCAGACAAATACAAAAAATTTTGTTGAAAGTCTTCTTGCTTTTTTCATGGCCTATCAGTTCTTCTTTTTCCTGGGTGTACTTTGTATCCATTTTCTCATATGTGTAATGAGGGGTTGACTGATGTAATTTACCATTGTCTCTAGTTCTCCATTCTGCATTTCTTACAGACGCCAGTGGGTACAGGTGCAGAAGTAGGTGCCAACCCATCGATGTCTTCTGGTGGGGACCTCGTATCTTTGAGCATTCAGTATGAATCTCTAACAACTGGAGTCGCAGAGAGCAATTGAGCGCAAGAAGCTAGGTCCTTGGAAACCTCTGGATGCCTTGGACACAGCTCTAGTTACCTGCAGCCCCTTTTCTGCCTTACTGGGGAAGCCCAGACCTCTGCAGCAGACGTGGGTGAACATGTGGAAGCCACCTGTGACTCCCAAGCTCTGTCTGCCAATTCTGGTCTGCATCAGCAGTGTGGAGGCCATAGGTACCCACCTTTCCTCCACTGGGCTCAACTTCAAGTCAGTGTTCTACAGGAGTGCTTTTGACAGGTGGGGCCTCCTCACCTGCACACTCGTGCAGGCAGGCTGGGAACTGTAAGCTGAGCTTCGGTCTCTGCATGGGAGAAGGGCTGCCCTGGTCTCTGAGGACTTGCACAGCTGTCTGTCTCATTTTCTCACTTCTTTCTCTCTATGTCTCTTCCTTTTACGATAAGCAAGAGAAGGTGGGTTCTCTATTTTTTATGGAGGCTGCAATTACAGATTTAGATGGAAACTTGAGATGAAAAGCAAAGCTCCCCTGTCCTTTTTTATTTATTTATTTATTTTGAGATAGATTCTCACTCTGTTGCCAGGCTGGAGTGCAGTGGCGCTATCTCGGCTCACTGCAGCCTCCGCCTCCCAGGTTCAAGTGATTCTTCTGCCTCAGCCTCATGAATAGCTGGAACTACAGGCATGCACCACCACACTCAGCTAATGTTTGTGTTTTAGTAGAAATGGGGTTTCACCATGCTGTGATCCTCCCGCTTTGGCCTCCAAAAGTTTTGGGATTACAGGTGTGAGCCACTGTGCCCAGCCTCCCTGTCCTTTTGTTTCTTACCATACACAAAGCAACTTAGAGTAGTGGGACCCCAGCTGCATTTCTCAAGAGGGCACTGTTGGTATTTTGGGGGGACGCTTTGTTGTGTAGCAGTGTCTCATGGTGTGTGGTGCACCCAGTCTCCCACCTACCCTGTGCCCACACAGTTACTGTAGTGGGCAGAAGAATCCCTCCCCACCAGCCAGCAAAGATGTCCTTCTCTTCATAGCCTTTGAGTGTGTTGGGTTCCATGGCCAGGGCAGTTAAGGCACTGAGTGGGATTAAGGTTGTAATTAATCAGCTGACTTTACACTAAGGAGGTGTAGTAGTCTGTTTTCACACCACTGTGAAGAACTACCTGACACTAGTAATCCATGAAGAAAAGAGGTGTAATGGACTCACAGTTCTGCAGGCTTAACACAAAGCATGACTTGGAGGCCTTAGGAAACGTACACTCATGGTGGAAGGTGAAGCGGATGCAAGGACCTTCTTCACATGGCGGCAGGAGAGAGAGAGTGAGAGGGAAGTGCCACACTTTCAAACCATCAGATCTCATGAGAACTCACTCACTCTCATGAGACCAGCAAGGGGGAAGTCTGCCCCATGATCCAATCACCTCATACCACGTTCCTCCCTTAACACACTGGGGATAAAATTTGACATGAGATTTGGGTGGGGACACACCTGGACCATATCAGGAGGTTATTTTGGATGATGCAGATGGGCACAATGTAACACAACATGCCAAGGGCCCTTAGATAGCAAGGGGGAGGCAGGAGAGGCAAAGTCAGAGAGAGACGTGAGGACAGAAGGAGAGGCTGCAGTGATGGGATTTCTAGCTGTGCAGATGGAGGAGGGGCCAGGAGCCAAGGAATGCAGCAGCCCCCAGAAGTTGGGAAAGGCAGGCAGCAAATTCTCCCTGCAGCCCCCAGAAGGAGGGCAGCTTTGACAACAGTTTGATTTTAGTGTTGTAACACTCACTTCAGACTTCTGACCTTCAGAACTTATGGACAGAGTGTGCGTTGTTTTTAGCCACTGCATTTGCAGTAATTTGCTACAGCAGCAAGAGGAAGCTGAGGAACAAAGTTCTCCGGGTGTTGTGACACCAAAAAAAAATACACCCCTCACCTTTCCTAATGATGCCTGGGTGAGTGGCGATCCCCGTAAAGAGCCATTTTGCTCGACATTGCGAAGGTAAAGTGTGAGGGGAGGATCTGGACAGCAGGGACAGAACACCTTTGTTTGGCCATGCTGTTAGGGTACCATTGGGATTTGATGGCCAGGGGACACTTCAGAAGCAGCAACAGGTACAGTTTGGGTTTTCAGGTAAACTAACACTAGAGGAGTTATTTATCCAATCAGCCCTTCTTTCAGTAAACATGTATTGAGTACCTTCACTGTGCTAATCAATGAAGAACAAAAAGAGAAATGACAGTCCCTGTCCTAGAGACACTCCCGAGGGAGACACCCAAACAGATACTGATATGACAACATGACACTTTATATAAGGGTGGCTTCCAACACTGAGTGTTTGATGGGGGCCAGACACAGCGTTCATAACTTCATTCGCATTTACTGCTAATAACCCGAGAAAACAAACAGCACCCAGGTGGTAGATGGGGGAGCCATGATTCAAAGCCAGCTGTATCAGTGCAACGCTAAGATGCTGTACAGAGACCCAAATGTCATCACAGTAGCTAACAAATGCGGATGCCGTATTCTAAGTGATTTACATTTGTTACTGCCTTTGATTCTCATACCAAGCCCAGGTGACATGTGGACTCAGTGTCCCCAGTGCAGTGAGGAGAGTTCTGGGGCACATGGAGATTAAGTTACTTGCCTGAGGCCATTCAGCTATTACGTGGCAGGGCTAGAATTTGAACTCAAAAGGTAAGCCCCAGGTCCCTGGTATACCCGTTATGCCACACTATTGACGCCATCTTCCTAACTGCCCTAAAACATTGCCTTTTCTCTCACTCAACAGCTCTGAGATAAGCAATCCATTTAGGTGGAGAATCTCTACTCCCTGGGGCATTCCAAGACCCATGTTCCTTTCAGACCATTGCTCCTCCATCCTCAGGGGCTCTCCTGGCTGATACAGTTGCTGCTGGTGATATGTGACTATTTTAATTTTAATTAATCTAAGTACATTTAAAGAACATTGAAATTTCAGTTACTAGCTGCACCAGCCACAGCTCGAGGATCTAGTGGCTCACAGGTTGGACAGCACAGACCTCAGACCACTTCCCTTATCTCAGAGTGTCACTGCTCTGGGGTACCGGCGCCTACCTGGTGGGACCAGTCACCAGCACGTCAGGGGCAGACTGAGGAAAACACACCTGATGTCTCACATTCCTGCCCCTGAGCAGGCACCCATCATTCCTGCTCCAATCCCTTAGTCCAAAGACCACAGCTTACTTCAGGGAAGCCTGGGTGTATTCTTCTGTTTTCACACTGTTGCTAAAGACATACCTGAGACTGGGTGATTTATAGAGGAAAGAGGTTTAATTGATTCACAGTTCCAAGGGGCTGGGAGGCCTTGGGAAAGTTATAATCATGGCGGAAGGGAACACAAGCACATCCTTCTTCACAAGGCAGCAGGAGAGAGAAGAATGAGAATTGAGTGAAGGGGGACGCCCCTTATAAAACCATCAGATCTCGTGAGAACTTACTATCATGAGAATAGCATGGGGGAAACTGCCCCCCATGATTCACCCCACCAAGTCCCTTCCACATGTGGGGATGTGGGAACTATGGTTCAAGGTGAGATTTGACGGGGGTGGGGTGGGGTGGGGCATAGCCAAACCATACTACTGGGAGCATGGACAGTGGCAGCCATGGGCCTGGCTTCAATTCCATTTCTATGGCAGAAGGGCAGAGCAGGTTTCATTGGGATGCAGGCAGTAACCAGCAAACACACTTTGTCTGAAGGTGGAGGCGGCTCCCAGCCTCTAGCTGATCCTCTACCTCTCAGGCAGGAACAGGGCCCAGATGTACCAGAGCTGACCAGGAAGCCATTAATTCTGCCTGAGGCAGTAAGCAAAAGCTTCAGCAACATGCTGACATTTATTTCAGGTTTCCCCAAGTAAAGGAGAAGATGCGGAAGAGGACTTGTAAGCAGAGAAAAAAACCCAGCAAAGGCAAAGAGGCAGGAGTGGTGAGGGCCCTGCGACACTCTAATTATTGTAATTCCCCTAATCCCCACATGTGTCATGAGTGGGAGGTAATTGAATCATAGGAGGCAGGGATGTCCCAGGTGTCTACACCTACATGATAGGTGTAGACAGCTGGGTAATGTCAGGAGGTTTTAGGTTGAGGAATGACATCATCAAATACATTTTTTGGAAGAAAGAGCCAATTTATAGCACGAAAAGGAGAGCTTGGCTTGGTGCATCTTGGGTAGAAGCTGATAGAAGGAAGCCATGTTTCCCAAATACCTCTACATTCCAGGCGCCATGCTAGATGCTTCACATGGCAATAGGCACGTTTCTTCTATTCCCAGGAGGCCAAATCAAATGTAAGTGAATCCAGCTGGGATCTGCTCACTCCACACGGCGAAGTCAAAGTTGATGTTGGGATAGAAGCAAGAGAAAGTGAGGCGTTTATGTAGTGCCCCAAGCAAGGAGAATCAGGCATCTCATGTTTAAGACTTAAACTCCCAGATGGCTCATAGGCAAGGGTTTTTAACATTTTAACACCGTGGAGGCAGAGGTTACAGGCAAAGTCATAAATTCATGTATGGAGACTACACATTGGTTTGAGCAAAAGGTAGCAAAACTTGAAGTTGGGGGCTCACAGGTTATAGGTGGATTTAAAGATTTCTGATTTGTGATTGACTAAGGAGGTAAAGCTTTGTTTAAAAATGTGCAATCAGCAGAAAACAATTTTATTAGGTTGGTGTAAAATTGAGGTTTTTGCCATTGAAAAGTAACAGCAAAAACTGCAATTACTTTTGCACCAAACTGATAGCTCTGGCTTGTGGCTAGGACGTCCCCCAGGCCCCTTAGGAGGGAATTTAGAACAAAGGACAGTCACCAGAGTTTAGTTTCTAGTTTCCCTTTATTTGAGGTCTATGTGTTAGCAAGTCTGGTGGGGGTTCAGGTTTTTGAAAAATAACTCGGGGACACATGTTAAGATGTTAGTTTCAGTTTTTATAGGGAATAACACGTCTCTTGACTAACTTTCTTGGCTACTGTATTAAGCTACTATTATCTTTTTGTTTATATTCAGTTGTTTATTTTTCAGGGCGAGCTAGGTGCCCAACATTTTTCATGAAGGAACTTAAGAGTTTTCTTTCTTTCTATGCTGGGTGGGGGGTGACCTGCAGGCCCGTAGGAGGAATCCCCGCTCCATGTCACTGAGGGCCAAGGCAATTCTAGAAATGGCCCAGAGTTATATACAAAGAAGTACTGTGGCTACGTCCCTTCCAGGCCATACCTGAGCTCCAGGAGGACATAAGAAATGTCAGTTGGGGTCAC
This sequence comes from Sapajus apella, assembly GCF_009761245.1. Taxonomy (NCBI): domain Eukaryota; kingdom Metazoa; phylum Chordata; class Mammalia; order Primates; family Cebidae; genus Sapajus; species Sapajus apella. The sequence goes on from NW_022436951.1 coordinate 36,080,288, forward strand.
TGAGGGCTCGGTGTGGTCACGAGTTCCTTGGTGGGAAAGTGCAATGGCTCTAGTTTCAAACATTGTCACTTATGAGTTAAGTAGAATGAGTGCTGCATTTATTTACACTGTAAAAACACCCCTGACCAAACACTCAACATTTTGTCTTAATAAGTTCAGTGAACTCCTTATTTCTTACTGCAGAAGCAAAAATTCTCTCATTTGTTTGTTGTGGTAAGAATATGAAGCCTAAAGGATCAGATAGTCACCTCTACACGCTTTCTTGCCAAAATATTCACCCAAGTTCCAATTTCTTTATGAGAAAATGGGAAGCAATCTTACCCAGCCTGGGAGGCTTGCTTTTGTTAATTATATTTAATAGATGTAAAATACCTAGTACAATCCTTGGCTTTGAATAACAGGTTGTCAATAAATGGCATCATCCTCATCCTCATCCTCGTTGTTTCTTCTAATGTAGCACCCACGAGAATGCATCTTTCAGATCTCTGATGGCAGGGGCAGAATTAACCACGGGCCCTAATGCTCTACTTTGAAATCTGTTGCACGTTTTGCTCCCATGGCGGCTCAGCCAATGACTGAGTGAGTGAAGCGGGAATGCTAAGGTTTTTCCATTCGTGGAGACTCGGCTGGTGAGGGATTTTGGTTTGAGGGCTTCTCGGTGGTCTTACCAAGCCCTCCTTAGACCCACACCATGGACTAAGATGCTTCCAGCCTCCCTTTGCTTTTGCCCTCCCTCCCTCCTTCCTTCCCTCCCTCTCTCTCTTCCTTCTTTTGGGATCAGACGTGCATTTTGTTCTGATAGTTCTTCTCGCTGTGCTGGTTCCCTTTTTCTCTCACATGTATTTCTTCTAAGAAAGTTCTTGCATGTCTAATCCCATCTTGGGATCTGCTCCTCAGAGAAAGTGGACTAACAACACTACAGTCACCTTCTAGAAAGTGAAGGAGGTGAGCCCAGTTCTCCTGTCTTGGCTGTCAATAGCCAGGTCTTTGTTCGAAGTTGTGCAGATGTTGGTCATGTCCCCTCTGAGCTTCCATCCTTCATAACGAAGAATTTTCATATAACCTTATTTGGGTTTCTGAAAGAGATGCTTTCTTTTTGCTTATTTCAGATGCATTCTGCAGGACAGCCTCCTCGTTATCTGTCTTTCTTGATCAGCACCGGAGCAGGTGTTCCAGGCCCGCATGCACCATGATTTTCTGCAAGGTAAGACTTTGTTTTCTGGGTCGTCCACAATGAGAAGAGCATATTTGAGCATACCTCACTTCTCTTTGGAGTGTTTAAGACAGACTTAGACTTCAGCTGAATGTCATGAATTTTTACAAGGGCTGTGAGACAGCAGGACTTACACAGTGTGCCGAAAGACCCAAGAGGGCGAAGTTGCTGTGCAGTCTAAAAATGTTTGCATTTCTATGCTTGTGCGTATAATTTGCTAAAGAGTTAGATGTCTTACCTTATCCCTATTTCTGTAATGCTGTCCCACCCTCTCTTTTGAGCTTGTGACGATCTGTAAAAAGAAAAAAAAAAACCAGATAGTGAAAGTCAACTGGATACTTCCATTTGCTGATTCAGTCACATGCCAATCTGTATTAGTGTAACCTCATCTTTTTGCTTTTTAAAATTTGGTCACACGCATCACACAGAATTCCAGGTAGAGCTTCAAATATTGCATAGAAAGGAAAATAAAAGAAGGAAAATCTGCTTATCACTGCTTGTTAGTGTAAAAAAAAAAGACACATTTCTATTTTATTTATTGCACAAGTCAGGCACTCTCATTGGTATGTGGATCTAATAGAATGAACGGGAAATCTAATTTATTTGAATATTCATGTGTCAAATTAGCACTTGAGGAAAAACCATGTCAGTGTTTTCTATCAGATGGAATTATTTTGTCTCCCAATTCAGTATTTAGGGAAACTTTTTTGGCTTACATTTGACCATGTACGGTTCAAATTATAGTAGCTTCCTTTAGAGTTATGAAGAATAAATGAGACAGTCTATAATCTGTAAAATATGCTCCAAAATAGCAGATATTGTCATCGGTATGATCATGGCCATCATCATCAAAGCAACAGAGTTGGAAATCTTCCCTTCTGCTAGAACTACTAATGTGCTGAAAATCTTCAAAGCGCAAAGCAGAAACCAGCTGTTCCTTCCTCTTGGTGGGATAGCTGCATTTTTTTTTTTTTTTTTTACTTAAGCTGAATCTGGCTCTTAGAATAAATTAGAATGAATGGCAAAACATGTTCCAAATGACACCGCTAAGGGCTTTGGGTGCTGATGGAGCAATAATAGTGTGAATAAAGAAAAAAAAAAAAGGAAAAGAAGAAGGGAAAAAACAGCCTTCAGATTTCAAGGTCTCAAAGTATCAGAAGTAAGGAAATTTCCTAGTGGTAGCTCGTGTCGACTTTGGATGGAAACAAGGCGACAAAATCTGTAGTCAGCAATGCTCTGTAGGCTTCTGCACGGGCCTTCCTAGCAGGCTGACCTTTCGAATGACTGGAATTTTCCAACCTAATTTCATTTACATTTGGAGCCTGGAGTGTTGAAATGTTAAAACGTTTCTTACAAACAAACCAACAGTATTTACATTGCTAAATAAAGGGAAGGCAGCCATTACTTAGTTGTTTGAGTAAAATGGAGATTTCATTGTAGGTTTAAGTGGGTTTTGGGACGCTATTGGTTTCAACAGAGAACAATCGTCCCTGGAGTAGACATTTTGGACAACTGGGAGATGAGTGCTTTAAAAACCGGAGCTGATGGTTAATCCAGGGACTAACTCCATCATTACACTCGTTATGGCCTGGTCCTGAATTAGCCATCTCATGATCACAATACAGACAGCAAGTGCTGCTGATCCAGAGCAGAGAAGAAGGGGTGTTAGGGTTGAGTTGAGTCCCCTCAAAAAAGATATGTTGGAGTCCCGACTCCCAGTGCCTCAGAATGGAACGTGATTTGGAGATAGCGTCTTCACAGAGGTAATTCCGTGACAATGATGTCACCTGGGCGGGCTCTAATCCAACCCGACTGGTGTCCTCATGGAAAGGAGAAATTTGGCCACAGGGATGCACACAGGGAGGGCACTGCGTGAAGCTGGAGGTAGAGACCAATGATGCTTCTGCCGGGGAAGGAACAGCAACCACTGCCAGCAACCACCAGCAGCCGGCAGAGAGGCCTGGAACAGGTTCCCTGCGCAGCCTCCGAAGAAACCAACACTGCGGACACCTTGCTCTCAGGCTGATGAATTCCTGTTGTGTAAGTCATTGGTTTGTGGTGTTCCGTTACCGCGCCCTATGGAACAAATACAAAGGGCCCGATGATCATGGACACAGACAGATGCAACCAGGCGGGGCGGAGGAGGGTGAGGGCAGCAGCCTGGAGAGCAACCCTGGTTAGTCTTGCACTGCTCTGTCAACCTGTGCAGGAAGCAGCAGAAACAACTCCCTCAGACCCACAGAAGCACCCTGTTTTCTATGTGATTTGGCAAGCACAGGGCTGCTAGGCTCCAGCCCACAGAAAAGGAGGACTTCCCAGGGAGCTACATCACAGAAAGAAAACAGGCATCTTTGCGTTTCCTTCTGTCCCTCCCCGTCTCCTTTCTCCTCAGCCGTCAAAGCTGTTCATTGAACTAGTTCCTATGTCTGGGACTCTAGGGAATCTGTAAGATTACATTCCTGTCCTCGAATGCTGGGAAACTAATGCATAAAATACCCAGGAATGTTAATGATATTTCAGGAGGCACAAAAATGTCACAAAAGGTAGATGAGAGGGAGGACCCGGATCCAGCTGAGTGCTACTCCGGGGACTGTGTCTGCACCTCCAGTGTCTGCAGCGACCGTGAAGGTTCTCGCTGTGTCCAGGACTTCAACAAACACGTTTCTGAAGTTTCATTATTGAGTCTGATGCTTTCTGTGTTCTTAGTAGATAAAACAGCCTTAATCAGGTTTAGAAAGTGCTTTTCTATTTTTAGTTCTCTCAGAGGTTTATTTTTTATTTTAAAATCATGGTTTGAACTCAATTTTATTAATCTCCAATGTCTGCTTTAAAAATCTACCTGAGATATTCTATCTCCTTTAAACAAATTGTTACATTAATGGATTTGATGATATTTCATAATTCATGCAATCCTAGGAAAGGCACAATGGATCCTAACTTTTTTTCCCGATGTGATGATGGGTGACAGGTTGTATTTTTCAAAAACAGCTTTGTGAAAGGAAAAGAAATCTTGGGACCCCAAAATCACTAAGCCAAAGGGAAACGCCAAGCTGAGAACTGCTAAGGGCAAACCTGCCTCCCATTCTTTTCCTAAGAAAGATAGCTACTAAGATAAAAAAGAAACATGCCTCCCTCACAAGGCATTTTCTCCTGGACAAAGGACAGACAGAACTCAAAGTCAGCTCTCTGCTCACTGAGGTAAATGCATATCTGATTGGCTCCTATGGAAAGGCTAATCAGAAACGGAAAAGACCAACCATTCGTCTCTCACCCACTTAGGAACTGGAAGCGCCCTCCCTGCTTCTGGTTGTCCCACCTTTCTGGATGGAACCAATGTACATACATATATTGATTGATGTCTCATGTCTCTCTAAAATGCATAAAACCAAGCTGTGCCCTTGGGCCCATGTGGTCAGGACCTCCTGAGGCTGTGTCACAGATATGTGTCTTTAACTTGGGCAAAATAAGCTTCCTCAATTGACTGAAATCTGTCTCAGGTACTTGGGGTTCACAGCTTCAACAAGGTCTCTCATCTCACCTGCTCATCTAGCAATGTGACTTCTTACTTCTTCTACTGGGAGGACGGGTTATGTTCCCTCCCTGGGGATCTGAAGGTGCCCTGGCTGTCAGGGGACTTCTGAGGCAAGGTCATAAGAGGTGGTGCTGCTTTCACCTGCTTCTCCCGAGCTCTGTGCTCTTGGCACCCTGCCACCATCAGGGAGAAAGCTCCTAAATCTCACGGAGGCACCCACGTGGAGGGAAAGTGTGGTCGCCAGCCCACAGCCCAGCTGAGTGAGCCACTGTGAAAGTAGGTCCTTTAGCCTCCAGTGAAGACACCCCAGCCCATCTGACATGGAGCAGAGAGAAGCTGTGAGTGCCGTGCACAGCCCACTTTGCAGATTTGTGGGTGAAATGAAGGACTGAGGTTGTTTTAAGCCACTAAGTTTTGGGGTGGTTTATTATGCAGCAATAGATACCTGATGCATGACAATTGATCCAATTCTGATAACATCTCATTTAAGTCCTTGGTATCTACTTTCATGAAGAAGATTGATTTTCACATAAAAGTTATACCGCTTTTTCAAAATGAGCTGGGATGTATTGCTTCTTTTTCTAGTCTCTGAAAGTATCTGGGTAAGTTTGAAATTATTTTTTAACGTTGATTTTTAAACAGTTAGTGTAAAATACTGTCAGAGCTTATGTCTTTTCTATCTATGAAAGAGATTTTTGCCTACTGGCCAGTTTACTGAAAGGCTAGGAACTATTCTAATTTTTTATTTTTCTTAAGTTAAATTTTGGTAGTTTCCTAGAAAATTGTTTGTATCTTCCAAGCTTTCAAAATTATGAACATATGTCTCACCCTCACTCCTTTATAATACTGTACATTTTTCCCTTCTAGCTCCTTTCTTTTCTTCTTTCCTGATGAGACTTGCCAGAAGCATATCTATTTGACTCATCTTTTCAACAATCAAGTTTTCTTCATTTTTATCTTTCCCGCTTCTAAAGCAGCTAGACAGAAAAGTAATGCGATAGTTTCATTTTCATCAGTGTCTGTCCTTACTTCCGTCACTCCTTTAATGTATTTTCGGTGCCTGTGATTTCCCTTTTGATTCTTTTTATTTCTATTCTTTGAGTTGAAGCCACGTTTATTATTTCCAGGCTATTTTCCCTCAAATTATTACTTTAGGAGCAAAGCAAAAGTTTGACAAGGAATTGTTGTCATTTAATTCCAAATGCTTTATAATTTTCCTTTTAAATAGAATGCCCACATAATGTATCAACCAAGCCGGGACAAGTTTGACAGTGAGTGGAAGAGTGCTATTCATAATCACGTGAGGACAACAGACACATTCGGGTCTTGCCCGTGCTCAGATGTATGTACACTCATGAATTATTTAGAGAGCGTGTTTTGATTTTCAAATGTGTATGTATGTGTAGAAAATGAATAAATTTGTAGATTTCTACTGTAATTAGATTGAGGTCAGAAAATCTGGTCTGTGTGATAGAATTTGAGTTTGCTGAAACTTTCTGTGTGCTCTCTAGCGAATGGTCAAGTATTTCAAATATGCTTGGAAACAATCTATTCTTCAGGGTTCACTGATTTTCACAGATCACAATTCTTAACCACATTACTTACATCTTCCATATTCTGCATATGCGTTTTGGCCTATTTGATTTATTGTTTTCCGACAGAGGTAGTCCAAAGCCCCTGTAATAATTATGGGTTTGGAATTTTTCCTCATATTTTGTCAATTTTTGTGCTAGATATTATGGGACTATGTTGTCAGTTGCTTAAAGGTTAATAGTATTGCATCCTTAATCAGTCTTCTTTTTATCATTAAAAGCATGTTTTTATGTTTCCTTATTAATTTTTATATGCATTAACAACTTTCTTTTGGTTGCCTGCCATATATTATTCTATCCCACCTCTTTATTTTCCACCTGTCTGTAAGCTGGTTTTAGGTGTGCCTTTGATTAAAAGAACAAAACAAAACACTTCCACTTTGATTCTAATCTGAGAGTCTATCCTTTGAACAAACAGTTATATGTGTTAACATTTATTGTGTTCACTAACGTATGTTTTTAGTGGGGAAGACACATATTTAATGACAGGAAATGCAGTTCATGATATACTTTAATTTTATTATTTAATTAAGTTTAAATTTTTTTTTGAGACAGAGTCTTGCTCTGTCTCCAGGCTGGAGTGCAGCGGCATGATCTCGGCTCACTGCAACCTCTGCCTCCCGGGTTCAAGCTATTCTCCTGCCTCCGTGTCCCAAGTAGCTGGAACTACAGGTGTGCGCCACCATGCACAGCTAATTTTTGTATTTTTACTAGAGATGGGGTTTCACCATGTTGACCAGGACGGTCTCAATCTCTTGACCTCGTGATCTGCCTGTCTCAGCCTCCCAAAGTGTTAGGACGACAGGCGTGAGCCTCCATGTTCGGCCTAATTTTATTTTTAATTAACAAATAATAATTGACTATTTTTATAGAGTACAAATGTCAGAGGCATTTGAACCAGAGCAGCTCCATCTTTAATAGGAGCTGGGTAAAACAAGGCTGAGACCTACTGGGCTCCATTCCCAGAACGTTAGGCATTCTAAGTCACAAGATGACACAGGAGGTCGGCACCAAAGACAGGTCATAAAGACCTGGCTGATAAAACAGTTTGCAGTAAAGAAGCCAGCTAAAACCCACCAAAACCAAGATGGCAACGTTCTCACTGCTATACTCCCACCAGCACCCGGAGTTTACAAACGCCATGGCCTGTCAGGAAGGGACCCTGCACGGTCTAAAAAGGGGAGGCATAAATAATCTGTCACTTGTTTAGCACACAATCAAGAAATAACCATAAAAGTGTGCAACCAGTAGCCCTCGGGGCGCTCTGCCTATGGAGTAGCCATTCTTTACTTCTTTATTTTACAAATACACTTGCTTTTACTTTGCATATGGACTTCCCCTGAATTCCTTCTTGTGTGAGATCCAAGTACCTTCTCTTGGGGTCTGGATTGGAACCTCTTTCCGGAAACGCAGATATCTCTTTGACATAGTGATTTCAATTCCTTTGGGTATTGTGAAAGGAAAATAAAATTTGGGGCCCCCAAATCACGAAGCTAAAGGGAAAGTCATGTTGGAAAATGCTTAGGGACAACCTGCCTCCCATTCTATCCAGTCACTCCCCTGCTCACTTAGACAGATGCATATGTGATTGCCTCCTTTGGAAAGGCAAATCAGAAACGCAGAAGAATGTAACAATTTGTCTCTTACCTACTAGTGACCTGGAAGGCGCCTCCCAGCTTTGAGTTGTCCTGCCTTTACGGATGGAACCAATGTTCACCTTACACATGTTGATTGATGTCTCATGTTTCCCTAAAATGTGTAAAACAAAGCTGTGTGCCCTGACCACCTTGGGCCCATGTGGTCAGGACCTCCTGAGGCTGTGTCATGGGTGTGCATCCTCAACCCTGGCAAAATAAACTTTTAAATTAACTAAGACCTGTCTCAGATATTCGGGGTTCACAGTATATACTCAGAAGCAGGGCTGCTGGATCATATGGCAATTCAGTTTTTAGAGTTTTGGGAAACCTCCATGCTGTTTTCCATTAGGGCTGTACTAATTTACATTCCCACCGACAGTGGACAAGGATTCCCTTTTCTCCACATTCTCACCAACATTCATTCTCTTCGGTTTTTTTGGTTATAGCTCTTCTAACAGTGTAAGGTGATGTCTCATTGTGCTTTTTATTTGTATTTCCCTGATGATATGTGATGCTGAGCATTTATGCTGGTCATTTTTATATCTTCTTTTGAATAGTATCTGTTCAGGTCCTTTGCCCATTTAAAAATGGTTTCTTTTGTTTTTTTGCGATTGAGCTGTGTTCCTTTAATTTTTGCCTTTTATTTTGTGCGTTTCATTTTCCATACTTGTTCTTTGCTTCTCTGTCCCCTCCTTTTCTTGCCTTCTATTGGGCTGACTGTGTTTTCTTTACTCTCTTCCGCCTCTCTACTAGTTTGAGAATTATATATACTAGCAAAGAGATACCCTTAAATGTTTAAAATACATGCTCACCAAAGCCTAAGTTCCATCAATTATCGACCTCTTTCTTACTTATGAAAATTGAGTAAGGTCGTTCACTTCATGTCTTTACCCCTCCCCAATAACTTTAAACATTTTTTATTTCCACCTTGTTTTTTTTCTTTTTGAGACTGAGTTTCCTCGCTCTGTTGCCCAGGCTGGAATGCAATGGTACTATCTCAGGTTATTGTAACCTCTGTCTCCCAGGTTGAAGCAATTCTCCTGTCTTAGCCTCCTATGTAGCTGAGACTACAGGCGCACGCTGCCAAGTGGGACTAATTTTTGAATTTTTAGTAGAGATGGGGGCGGGGTTTCACCATACTGGTTAGGCTGGTCTCGAATTCCTTACCTCAGGTGATCCTCCAGCTTTGGCCTCCCACAGTGCTGGGATTACAGGTGTAAGCCCCGGCCCCCAGCCTCCACTTTGTTTTACAATTCCCTAAAGTTAATTGTTTTAAACCAGGAGAGAAGTATTTTATGTAACATTTCCGTGTATCAGCCCAGCCTACCGTACCAGCTGGAGTGCCCTGATCCCATAAGTTTGGCAAGTCACTTACCTTCTCTTGGTTTCCATTTCTGGTCACAGCTGGGAGAGGCTTTGGAGATTACCTAGCAGAGCTCCTTCACTTTGCACTGAAAAGTACAGGCCACAAATACATTCGGTAAAAGAAGAAATCACTTGAGTAATTTAAACAGCCTGGGGGAGATGTCAGGTACCATAGGAAATCAGGCATTAAAGTTTCTTAAGCTTAAGAGTGAGATGATCAAAACTAAATTTCAATGGATAAACGGCAGTTTGCTAAAAGCTTTGTGAAGGAAGGGAGGTTATTTTCAGTGACAGGGCAACCCCATAGGGCGCTGTTTGGTCAGAACTGGCCTGAGGAGGTGAGGGCCTTACCTAGGAAGGCAGCAGGGGTCTGGGGAGCAGGGTTAGCGGCAAGAGCTAGGGGAGGTGGCGCCGATTACACCTAAGAGGAAAGGAGGGAGGCCCGCGCTGATCCCTAGGGTTCTGGCAGAGGGTCAGGGAGACTACCGTTATTGGTCCTTCATACAAACTTTAGGATTTTCATCCAAGTGTGTGTTGCTTGAAGATGCTCCATTGCACAAAGTGTTCAACTTCTCCCATGACCGAGGCAGGTCTGATGTGAGTGCAAGCACTCGCCCCGCTGCGCGCGGAAGCCTCCTGGGTATCCAGAGCGCAGCCCCGAAAGCCCGGCCGGCCCCGCCCTTAGGCCCCTCCCCCCCCCGCCCTTAGGCCCCTCCCCTCCCCTCCCTTAGGCCCCTCCCCTCCCCGCCCTTAGGCCCCTCCCCTCCCCTCCCTTAGGCCCCGCCCCCAACGAGCCCGTTCCGACAACCAGGCTCCGCCCCCAACACCTCGCCTGCGCGCTCCCAGAGGAAACGGAAGTGGTATCTGTCCGGACGGAAGCAGGAAGCGGGAGCGTAGGGCCACCCCTGCGGCGCTCCTGGCTGAGGCTGTGCGGCTGGGGTCTGGCCGAGGCGATGGCGGAGAAGTTTGACCACCTAGAAGAGCACCTGGAGAAGTTCGTGGAGAACATTCGGCAGCTCGGCATCATCGTCAGTGACTTCCAGCCCAGCAGCCAGGCCGGACTCAACCAGAAGCTGTGAGTAGCGGCCCGAGGCTGCCGGCGTCTCCCCAGGGCCTGGCCTGGCAGCGTGTGCTCGGGGAGCGGGGATCGAGGGAGGCAGAGCCGAACCTGACCGCTGCTCCTGCCCCACCAGCTCTCTTGTCTGGTCCCGGAGCCCGGGGCGTCTTTCCTGGCTGTGTTCAGAGGGCGGGACCCGCGTGCCGCCTGTTGCCAACCGTCTCCTTCCCAACTTGATTAGAGGAACCTCTTTGGGGCCTGTTTGGAGACATAATCATGGCCGGATGATGTACTTACCGTTTCCCTATCCAGGGAATCATGCTTTCTGTTCTAGCGTCTCCCCTCTCCTGTGTGACCCCTCCCAGCCCTTCCTCCTGGAGCCCTTCTGGGAGTTCAGTCCCTGTCCCCTGAGGGGAGGCAGGCTCCACAGTGAGTGTGCGCCCTAAACTACGCCTCAGAAGGTGACGCTCCGAGGCCACCTCCTGCAGATGCCTGACAGTGGGGGAACTGGGGGGAGGTGGTGGTGAGGAAGGTTACAGAACGTTTATTAATTATTATTATATTTTGGCAACAGCCTAGTGCTGGTCGTGGCGCTAGGCCCTGGGACGGAGAAAAGGCAAATGAAAGTACAGCACTTTCGAGAAGGGCTTCATATGGGGCACGGACATGCAAAATATTGCAGCCGAGGTTCCATACCCAGTGTTGTGGGAATAGCCAGGCCAGGGCTGGTGTAAGAAGGGCCCAGAGAGGAGAGGAAGCTAAACCAGGAAGGATGGCTTGCTTTCGCTCAGACCTTGAGTATAGTCCGCTGCCGTATGTGTTCGCTGATACCGCACACGGTCATATGCTCAGTCAGGTCATTGTTTTTGAGAGACGGTTCATATTTTTTATCAGGTTCCCTCTCAATCCTCCTTACTGGCAATTTGTAGTTTAGAAGGGAAGTAACAAACATTTAAGAGTATCTTGTAACTCTAAAGGTGTCCTAGGAATCCTGTAGCTAACCAAAGAGGTCAGGGCCATGTATGACCCGCACAAGTGTGAGGAGAGCTTGTGTGGAGCCCCAGTTGGCTGGGTAGCTCTGTGGGTGGTAGCTCTGTGGGTGGGGCTTATTAAGTGAAACTAACCGGACCACTGTGTTTTTGCCTTTCCCCCAGGAATTTTATCGTTACTGGCTTACAGGATATTGATAAGTGCAGACAGCAGCTTCATGATATTACTGTACCGTTAGAAGTTTTTGAGTAAGTAACATTCTTGATGTTAGTCTTGGGTATAAATCTTGTTCAGTTGTGGTGTGGTGTCATGACTTCTTCATCACTGACGTTTGAGTGCCTGCTGTGTGGTAGGCACAGCCTAGGTGCTGGGGATGTGCCAGTGGCAAAAAAGTAGACAAAAATACTTGTCCTCATGGAACTTAACATTTTAATGGGATTACAAAACTAAAAAAGAATTTCCTTAATATTGCATTGTTGAAAAAAGTTACATGTAAATAAAGGCTTATTAAATACATGAAAAACATCATAGGTTTTCAAAGTCCTGCTTAGGCTAAAGAACAATCACAAAACTTCCTTTCTTCCTTAAGAGGTGAAAAGTCATATGAGGGCTATATTATACATTTTTTAAAAACGGCAGCCAGAAACAGCCTGAAAAGCAGTCTGGTTTGATGTTCCCAAACTGCCTGTGGAGTGCTAGTTCTGAGAGATGGAAATATCTGCTCTGTCGAAGGGGGAAAGAAAGGATTCTTATTCCAAGTATGCTTGGGAGGCTGTTCACTGTTTTCTGTGGGAGAGTTGTGTGCACCTATCTCAGTAATAGTCCTGAGAACATATACAGGAATAAGCTTTTTAGGTTTTTTAAATCCAGGTTTTATCACATTGATTTAGTCACATCTCTGATTTCACACGTGAAGGAGCTGATAAGTAACTGCAACCGGTTGTTTACCTAACAAGTGTCAGAGTTAAGAGGAAACCCCGGACTCACACTTTCTTGCCCAGTGCGAAGCAGCCTCTCCCTCCTGGTGCTGGCTCGCAACAGCAGGAACGTTTTAGTATTTCTTGCAGCAAAACTTCCAATGTAAATCACTAGATTTCCTTGAGTAGTAAAGGGGAAAAATTATGGTGGTTTTCCATCCCAAAAGGTCAGAGATACAAGTTCTGGTTATAGTGCAGCAGCAGCCTACAGAGACAGGGCAGGTACAGAGGTGGTTTTCTTGGTTTCTGATCTTCTGTTCACCTGCTGATGACTTCGCCACGTGTTCCCTACCTGTGTTCAGTGTGCACCACTGAGACGTCTGACTTCAGGTGGGAGTGAAGGTTTTACGCCTGAGAGTACTCTTGGCTTTGGCTTTCTGCTTGAGTCCAGGAATGCAGTGTCCTTTGTGCTCCTCTGGTTATGAATGCAGGGGATGCACAGAGTGACAAGTGGCAAGTAACTACTTGTGTCTTCTGAAGCAGAACAAATGGAGACTGATCAGAACAGGTTGCTTCAGGGCAGAAGGAAGTGCTGGGCCCAGGGACGGATGAGGTTGACCTGGGGTGTCAGGAGGAGGATGCCAGTGAGCCCTAATACAGAGCAGATCCTGAGAGTTCATTTGCAAACCGGCTGCCAATGTCTACCCGATGTAGACGGAATTTCCTGGTCCCCAAGTGACCTTTTCAGCATATACGTTTACATACACACCAACTGTGTCTTTAGCTAAGATGAAAAGAGCTTGGCCCTTGTCCCCAGGACTTTGTATATGGGCAGGAGTGGGTTCCACCCTTGAGTCTTAAAATAACCAAGTCTGAGCAGGATGTCCATGTTGTTGAAGAAATGGCTGTCAGGTCACATGGTCAACCTTATTCTGTGAGCCTGTCAGGTTTTCTTGAGAAATGGATAGATTTTGTTTAGAATTAACCACAATTTGCTACATTATATTATTTTAAAAACACTGAAATGAAATAGAATTTCTAGAACTTGCACTGTTTTTATCTTTTGCTGTCTGTCAAACCTACTGTTTTTTATACCATTAGTAGTAACCTAATGATATCTTTATTCTCAAGTGATTTTGTATTTTTGGCCTCAATTATAAAAAAAAAGCGAAAATGGAGTGAGTTTTCAGTTTTTGTTTTTGTTTTAAATAATGAATGATTCAATTTAGTTGAATGATAAGATTTCTTTAGTGTACAGAAATAGGCAGGTGGCCTGCTCTTGGTAAAATTTAGATACTGATCTAGGCAGTATGCTTAATTAAGTCTTTAGGATAATGAAGATAATTTCTGGGGGAAGTGTCAGAAATTCTAAGTAACAGCTTTATACCGTTTAGAAATAATTGGCCAGAATGTTTCTGTTATATTTAAACTACTTAGGTGTATTTAATGAAGTAGTATATTTAGTGAAGTGGTATCATTTTACAAATCATCCCACTGCTTTAAAAAGAAGCTCCCTCTTCTTTTTAAAGCAGTGGGATGCTTTGTAAAATGATCCTGGGGCCGTCGCTACTGGGACCCTTGGCTTGTAGCTCTCCTTTCCTTTCCCCTGAAGCTCCTCCACAGAGCGTTTGCCAAGCAGCAGGGCTGACCTGGAGTGGAGGCTGCATCGTAGCAGGGTTCCCCTGTGTCACCCAGGCCTGAACCCCCGGAGCTCATTTAGTTTCTTCTATTGTCAAGAGTTGCCTTACCATACAGGCTGTTATAAGAATCAAAAAGGTAATAATAGCATGAATGAATTTTGAAAAGTGCAAATGCTAAACAAATGTAAAGTGATACGGCCTGTGAGTGTGCTTTGGTTTATAAGTGATCATTACTTGATTTTATGAGCTGTTCATATTATCAGAAGTAATGAGATCAGATTAACCGTACTTATGTAAATGAAGGAATCTTAATTCCCCTGGTTCCCAGACTCAGTTTTGTCTAAACAAAGCCATGTGCAGTTATATATTCCTGACCATTTTTCCCCCATGTCTTTCAGAAAGCTGAGAGAATAGGCGTCGGTCATGGGAATATGGGAATGCTAATTGAAACGTTTCATGTTTTCAGATATATAGATCAAGGTCGAAACCCCCAACTCTACACCAAAGAGTGCCTGGAGAGGGCTCTAGCTAAAAATGAGCAAGTTAAAGGCAAGATTGACACCATGAAGGTAAGACTCTAAGGAGTGTCAGAAATACACTGGGAAGAGATGCCTTCTCAGTGAAATTTGGTTAAAAGACTGCCATTTTTTTTCCATACTTGCTAGAATATTGACCATTTCATAATTTTACACATTGGGATTTCTGAATTGTGTAATAGGCAGTAAGTAAAATTAGATATGAGTGATCTGTGTAGTAGCATTAAAAACGTACACTAATCTTACTCTTAAGAAAATCCAGGGTAATTTTTGTAATTGGTAGTTCTCACTAGCTGTGATGTTTTCAATTTTTTAAGACACACTTTTATTGCATTGATACTTTCTATTTCTGTAGCAATTCCTACTGTTGAAGGCTTCCCATGTAGTCATAGTTCTTTGGTTTAGAGGATTCTCGAATATTGATTTTACTCTTTGTTCAGCTTCTGACCTCCACACTTCTTTTTACCATATCCACTGTCATGAAATTCTCCAGATCATCTGCTTAGTTTTTCTTTGCCTTGATGAGATGTAGAGAACTCTCTGCACTTGAACATGAAATAATTTTTTCTTAAATTGACTCAAATGTGGTTCAAATTGGTGTTTGGTTTCTTTGTTTGGACCTCACGGCCACTCATGCCTGTTGGCGCCGTGTGACTGTGACTGACTGCTGTGTACAGCAGGGAGCCCAGCCCGCCTCTCCTGCTGCTCACACCACTTGCCCCTTCCTCCTCCAGGCCGTCTATGCTTGCCTGGTTTTCAGTTCTGGAATACATCCACCTCTTCGTTTGTGTTCTTTTCTCCTGCTATCTTCTCCGCCTAGAGCTCTTCCATGTGCCGTCCTTCCAGTCTCAGATGATTTCGCCTCCTCACAGAAGCCTTTGGGATCAGCCTTTTCTAAAGCTGCTTTTCTTGAGAACCCTGGTCAAGATTTACCTTTTATTTTTTCTGTTTGCTCTGCCTCCTCTGCCGGCTCCTTGGGCTCCAGGATCACAGGGGATGTGAATGTCCTGTTCCTTCTGATGCCTGGAGCCAGACTGGGACACGTGTGCTCAGCCATGGCCGATGTGCACAGTCAGGGATGGTCGCACAGTGGCCTCTTGGTGCTCTGGCCGAGTGAGAGGAGCTAGGGGAGGAGCTGTCAGTAGGAGACCTGCCTAGTCACAGGCAGGCCACAGGGCTTCCAGAATCCCATGCAGGTGATCCCCTCCTGGTGGTAAGCAGCACACCTTGGAAGTGGTGTTTTGTTAGAGTTCCTGGTATGGTGCCCACACGTCATCTCTGTTTGTCCATTTGGGATTGAGGAGTTGTTGGTCCAGCATCACCTTCAGCGCCTAGTGTACTCTTTATCAGAAGCGAGGGGTGATGGTTTTGATCCGGTCTGCTTGGTAAAGCTGAGTGAGAATTATATCGGCCAGCAGAAACGTCTCTCTCCACGTGAACACAGCCACTGGGCCCCCAGGGACGTGGCTTACAGTTGCAGCAGGCTCCTGTCACATCGATGCCTTTGGGCAGTGCAGAATCGTGCTGCTGGTGGTGATGCCCGGGGCTGTGCAGTTTTGCTTCCTTTTGTATATGTTGCCATTGGTGTCATTTCCTCTGAGATCAGTGGAAGTCTGAGGTCAGTCCCGTGGCCCTGTTTTGCTTAGTGGGCCCTGTGTTTAAACTCCCAAAAGGCATATTTTAAATAGCTATTGGAGTGTTGAAGTAGAGAGCTCCTTTGAAAATGTGTTTTCTTTGTAGAAATTTAAAAGCCTGTTGATTCAAGAACTTTCTAAAGTATTTCCGGAAGACATGGCTAAGTATCGAAGCATCCGGGGGGAGGATCACCCGCCTTCTTAACCGGCTCACCCTCCCTCTGCGAAGATCCCTGTGACCGCGATGCTGCCTAAGGCTGGGACTGGAGCGCTGATGCCACCTTCCTGCTGACATGGGACTGGGCCCTGTTAACGCCCCTCAGCCCCCCTGTCTTCATTGTTCAGCCTCATGGGACAGCGGGGCTAGAGGAGAAGCGGAGCTGTGTCCCAGCCGTTCCAGCAGCTCCTCTGTCCATCCGGTGTCGTCTGGCTCTCAGAGTGGTGACTCCATGTCACCATGGGGATCATTCTCTGCAGGCAGATGGGGCGCAGGAAAACAGGCTTGGAAATATTAAATATGATGGGTAAATTAAAAGTTTTACAACATTCTACCTAATATTTTCCTTTTACTGTACTCTTTCTGTTCCATTTTATTGTGTCAGAAAGCTAAAAGACTAGGAAAAATCTTTTTAAAAGAAAAATTGATTCAATGTGGAAAATACTTAAATTGGTATTTTACATTTTCAGGTATAGTGCATAAATGTTTTAAATGTAACTGTTTTCATGGATTTCAATTAGACATGCGTACAATAAACTAAGTGGCTTATTCCATGTAATTATTTTTGTAATATTTTTATAATATAGTACAGTGTGTCTTGTAAACAGTCAATTATTACTTTCCCAGAGGGTTCATAATATTCATAAGAAAATTTGTTCTCCAGGCATTTAGGCAGGAAAAGCTAAAGCAAAACGTAGAATTCCAATTTTTTCTACAACCCCTTTCTTAGGGGCTGTGGAACACCAGTTTGCTGACACTCTTTTTTTTTTTTTTTTTTTTTTAACAGTGGTAAAATATACTTTTATTTACTTTGTTGAGCCAGAGAGTTGTAAAAAAAAACTATTGCTAAAGTAGATATCAGGCAAACAGAAAGGTGCTTTAGAAGTCCAGTTACTGTGGAGCTTATTTAAACTAAGAGAAAAAAGTCATAATGTTTTCATTGAAGGACGCCCTGCAGTGCGTGCTTATAGACCACGAGGGGATTTGGTGAACCTGCACCTGGCTGGTGGGGGTGGGGGTGGGGGGGGGGGTGGGGGGGCTTGAGAACTGCATTTCTCGTGAACTGCAGGTGGCGCTGTTTCTGTGATCTGTCGGAGTTGAGGCCCTAGTGTGGCCTGTGCCGGGTTCCACCTGTAGACCCCTGTGTTGGAATGGCCTGGGCAGGCTGGTTAGCAAGGTAAGGCCCCAGTTCAGACCTCTGAAGCCACAGGCTTTAGGATGGGGCCAGGGGATCTGCATTGATTTGCCTCTTACAATTGATCCTGAACCAGCCTAGATCCTAGCCAGGGCTGTCAGAAGAACACAGTACATTCTGGGTGGTTTAAACAACAAACATTTATTTTCCCACAGTTCTGGAGGCTGCAAGTCTGCGATCACGGTGCCAGCAGAGTGGGTTTTCCCTGAGGCCTCCCTGGCCTGCAGATGGCCACCTGCTCGCCGTGTCCTCACATGGCCACTCCTCTCTGTGTGTCACAGCCCTGGTGTCTCTTCTGTGTGTCTTAATCTCTTTGGAATCTAAGGACACAGGTTAGGTGGTATTAGGACCCGCCCGAAGGAAACATTTTTAACTTACTCCTTTGAAGACCCTCTCCAAATACAGCCAAATACAGTCACATTCTCAGGTCCTGGGTTTAGGGCTTTGACACTGGAGTTTTGTGGGGACGCAACTCAGTCCAGAACGGTCCCCAGGAGGGTTGTATTTCCTGAGTCAGGGACAGGGCCCCTTAGGAAGTTGGTCCCTTATTAGCAGTTCTGTTCTCTCCAAAAGCACTAGAAAAGGACTGCTACCCAGGGGAAGAGTTTCTGTTAGAGAAGACTAGGCCCCTGTCCGGCAGGTCGGGTGCCTGCAGTCCCTGTCCGCTTGGTTTTTCCGGCATGAAGATGCTGACTGTTGACTGCTGCACCAGGGCCCTGTGGGCACATGGCTCGCTGGCTCTTGCCACACACTTCACCTGCATCCACTCAGCTGGCCCTCACCAGCCCTGCAGGGTCCGGCTTTCTTTATATTACTCATGTTGAAGTTGGGGCACCAGGGCTTAAATAGCGTGCCCAAAGCCCTGCAGCTTCACCTCCCTCTTTGCTGGCTCCTGGTGGGTCCGGGGTGTCCACAGTCGCCTCTTCCTGGGCTCTGAAACATGGAGGCTGTGCCGGCAGTGGGGGCTCTTCTACGTATCCCGGGACTGAGTTATTCGGCTGGCCTCGGGCTGTTTGAATCCTGATGTCTGAGCCTTGGGAATAGGGAGTGGGTGACTCAGATGCATATCTGGCAGCTGGTGGAAATAGCCCCACAGCATGGGAGTCTGTGGACCTAGGCCCAGTGGGGCAGGTGTAGCTGTCACACATTATTCTGTAATATACACCAGTCTTTTTGAGTAGAAGTTTGGGTATATGGATGCACTGCCTGGTGTATCTCATCACCAGGCTCTCATCAGTGATGACACCACCACAGTGGGTCCCCAGGCAATGAATAGGTGTTGAAGCCTCTTGATGCTGTGACAGGCCACATGCCCCTGAGTTCACAGGAAGGTCTCCTTTTTCCACCCCACCTGCCATTCCTGTTAGTCGTAAGTGCCCATCACTTTCAAATCCCCTGAGTTGCTGAGGGATCTGCGTAGCTCGGAATTGATGTCAGCGTGAGAGCACTGGAGGGTTCCAGGCCACGTCTGACACTCGGCAAGGGATGCTGTGACTGTCACTGCCACTGTCTTCCAGGCCTCTCTACCTAGAGGAACTTGGGTTCAGGTACACACCCCTGGCCTCATTCTTTCTTCCATTGGCCCTTCATCCCTTCCTCTCAAAGACCTCAGTTTGGTTAAAAGAATGACGATGAGAGCCATCCTGGGGCAGGATCAACCATTTCGATCAGCTTCTTCACATCATCCCTGCCCACTGCCACGCAGCTAGTTGTCAATCCCTGCTTTGCTCCTCATCTCTTCCTCCCCATCCCTTTCTTCCTCCAGACACAGATCAGACAAACAGCCCCGGGCCCACTGATTTTTGTTATGCCCAAGGACGCCGCTGAACCGTGAGGCCGGTATGGATTCAAACAGGGCCTGAGCCTGTTTCACTGCTCTCGGTAATCTGTGCTGCCTCTGAGTTAGAACGGAAAAGCAAAAATTAAGCCCCACCTTTACACAGAACTAGAACATTCTTTATCTTTTTGAGTATACAATCAGAAGGGTTCATTACAGAAAACTGAAAAATATAGCTACAAAAATCTCCATATTTCTGCCCAAGTTGTTGATATTGTGATTTTCACCCATCTAGACGTTTTTCTTTGTGCACAGATGCACACACACACACACACACACACACACACACACACATTGAGTAACTAGATGTGGGATTATTACTATACACATGAGTTGGTAACCTGTGTTATTCTGCAGGTTGCCATGACATCTGGGCAACTCAATAAAGTTTCTCCCACATAATTTTAATATTTAGTGTTCCATTAATATGTTAACAGCAGTTATGTTATTTACATGCTGGACAGTTTAAGCACGTTCTATGCATTGCCTCAATTCCCACGGTAAACCAGTGAGGCTTACAGATGAGGGACCTGAGGCACTTGCCCAGGTCGTGCAGCTGAGTGGGAGAGCTGGGCCTCTGCCCACCATGTCACAAGTATCTGTGGCTCTCCTTGGCTTAGTTCATCAGCTCCCATTGGGTACCTGTGTGGGTCACAGGTTTTCACTAATATGAAGTTAGTGTCTTTGACCTAACACCTTCCGCTTGTTCAATTATGATTCAGGGTAAATTCCTGGAAGTTGAGCTATTGGAGTTACACGTGATTAGGATTGTGATGCCACCAGTCTATTGCCCTCAAGTCCTGAAATATCCAGGTGTTGTTAGTTACAAAGGCAAGTGCTCATCTCTGGGGAGTATTGGTAATGCCACTGAGTAGTTTTATTAATTTTCTGTGTTATTTCCATTTTTGAATCCTATCAAATATATATAGATGCCTCGTTAAAATATTTCTACAGTCAGTGACAGTACAGGTGCTGGCTACAAACAGGGTCACAGGCTTACACTGTATAACCACGCGAGCCAGCTCTGTTTCCTGCCACTCATCTGCATAGAGGTGACCCATCTGTCCGTGTGACAGACGTGCCATTGCTCCAAGGGAGTTCGACAGAATATGCAGCCCTTGGTCCTGTCAAGACTCAGGTGACGTTAGGTGGCCGATGTACCACTTCTTAAACTTTTAAAATGTACCACAAACCTAAGAAGTTACAAAGGAAAAGATTGATACATTTGGCTATATAGCTAAATTAGGAAAAAAAATAACATAAGGCTAAAAACACCATAAACTCAAAAGGCGAAAAAACTAAGAAAGATCCTTTTTTTTTTTATTAAATAGAGACAGGGTCTCACTCTGTGGCTCAGTTTGAAGTGCAGTGGCACAATAATAGCTCACTATAATCTTGAATTTCTGTGCTCAAGGGATACTCCCACCTCAGCCTCCTGAGTAGCTGGGACTATAAGCATGCACTACCGTGTCTGGTTAATGTTTTTTATCTTCCTTTTGTAAAGATAGAGTCTCAGTATATTGCCCAGGCTAGCCTCAATCTCCTGGCCTCAAGTGATCTTCCCTCCTTGGCTTCTCAAAGTGCTGAGGTGATAAATTTGAGCCACTGAGCCCCGTTGTGATCCTTTTTATACATATCACAAGGAACTTAATAACTACTATGCAGAACTCTTCCACAAATAAGAAAAATAACCCAGCAGAAGAATAGGCAGGTATTAATTGTTTCGTTGTTTATAAAGAAAAAAACGCAGTAACTTGAATGTCCATTAACAATGGCTTAGATAAATCAGTGGTTTATCCATTTCCTGGATAACTATGCTATGACTAACATGAATGAATGGATGAAGACCTGTATGCATTGATACAGAAAAATGGACAAGATATGTAATTACAAAACATGTTTGTTCAGTCAACATTAGCTGAGGGTCTGCGCTATCCAAGCTCTATTAGAATGAGTTTCTCCAAGGCAATTTTCTGCCTACTTGTGGCAGAACCACGAAGGAGCTTATTAAAATGCTGAGTCTAGGCCTCATTCCACCAGCTCAGCTTCAGGAGAGTCCTCTCTTTCCTGGACTTCTAAACAGCATGCTCCAGCAGAGGTTCAGTGCTGGGCTCCTCGAGGCATCTTTCCTTACCCACCCTCTCCCTGGCCAAGCTCATCTATCCCCTGGCACCAGTTACCATTCTGTGCTGAGATTCTAGATTTATAGCCCAGCCTAAATGAGGCCTACACTTCTGTAACCCAACTTCCATTTTTTTCTCCTCTTGGCTATTCTCCGGGAGGCTCAAACTCAGTGTCTCTAAAATTACACAGATATACCTTTCCCACCCAAATCTCCCTCTGTGTCTCCCTCAGAAAGTGGCATGAACTTTTATCTGTTCATATCATCTTTGCCTCCTTTCTGTCCCTCTCTCTTCCCCTGCCCCGGTGTCATTGCCATTGCTAAGTCTCCTAAGTATCCCATTAACTTGATTTTATTTATTTATTTTGCCCCAGTCATACTAGTATTTCATCCTCCCAGACCCCCAAACCTCCGTATAACTCACCTCTTTACCTGGCTCACCTGTGCCCTTTTCAGGTTGCAGTGTAAAAACCATTTTCGTTATTTCACCTTTTCTGACACCTCAGCCCAGTGTTGATCTGTTTGTCAAACTCTCCTTTGACATCTAGTAAGTACCAAAGGTAACTCTCAGAGTTACAGAGGAAGTGTCTGACCTTCAAGACTATAATCTCCTTAAGAACCTGGACCACACCAGCCTTGTCCACTACTATAACCTGAACTTATCACAGTGCCTGAGATGTAATGGGTACGTATCAATTATTAAGTAAATGAGCAAACTGATGTATACATTTGGCCTCAGATTGTATAACACAAGTAAATCTGGGTGTTTAAAGAATCTTGCATGGGTCTAGCAGTGACCAAGAGAAAG
Organism: Sapajus apella; assembly: GCF_009761245.1. Lineage (NCBI taxonomy): Eukaryota > Metazoa > Chordata > Mammalia > Primates > Cebidae > Sapajus > Sapajus apella. Next base: position 36,102,580 of record NW_022436951.1, read on the forward strand.
TGTACAAAGTGAGTTTGTGAGTAGGCAAAAATTAAATGTCACAAATGCATTGGATTCTGGAAGGACTGTTTCCTCCCCCAGAGTATTCATCAGGGAGCTGATGTCACCCATCTGTGCATCCATACTTTATAATCCACAGGTCATTCTGGTCAGCTGGCTGGGAGCTCAGTAGCTGAAATAGCGAATGCTATTTCAGATGAATGGTTGGATGGATGGATGGGTGGATAGATGGATGGATGGATGGTTGGATGGGTAGATGGATGGATGAATGGGTGGGTGGGTGGATGGATGGATGGATGGATGGATGGGTGGGTGGATGGATGGGTGGGTGGATGGGTAGATGGATGGATGGGTGGATGGGTGGATGGATGGATGGATGGATGGATGATTGGATGGATGGATGGGTGGGTGGATGGATGGATGGGTGGATGGATGGGTGGGTGGGTGTGGATGGATGGATGATTGGGTGTATGTATAGATGGATGGGTGGGTGGGTGGATGGATGATTGGATGGATGATTAGATGGATGGATGGGTGGATGGGTGGATGGATGGATGGATGATTGGATGGATGGATGGATGGATGGATGGATGGATGGGTGGATGGATGGATGGATGGATGATTGGGTGGATGGATAGATGGATGGGTGGATGGGTGGATGGATGGATGTAAAATGATCCTTCCAGAATACCCTGCATGTTTCAGCTCCAAAAAAAGACCTGAGTTCAAAATGGTCTTGACTCACTAATTCATTCCCTCTGGCCTCAGCCCATTTGGAACCTGAGGGTAGGCCATTTGCAGGGACTTTCAGTTCAGCAGCTTTGTCTTCGTGGGTATCTTGCTGATGTCACTGGATCAGTGGTGATGTACTTTCTTCACACTCATGAGCACCACTTTCCTTTCTGAGGCCTTAGCACAGCTTTTAGCCAAGTTTCAGTTGTTTCTAGTATCCAGATACCCATCAACTTTCTCCTGTTAGGATGGGAAGAATGTGGCTGGCTCTTAAAGGGCACCGCTCTATGTTTATTTTTATGATTCTAAAATGATCCTGCATCCAAGTTAGTTTCTAGGAATCTGTTGCTATACCACTTTGGTCCCGGGCTATCTGAAGTACAGAATGCCCTTATTACATACTGTGAATTATCACTGGATTATTGTACCAACACTCTAGAATGCATTGATTTTTAACATAAAAATTTAAATGCATGTACTTACATTACTTAGATAAAAATTAAAGGTCAAATAGTTCCTGTGTGAAGGTAAAGGTGAGAGAGAGACCCAGAATAAAGCTAAGACAGAAGCTGTTTCTCTTCATAGTCTGACTGGAACAGGTTGGTGGAGCTGCTATATTCAGAAAGGCCATCGCCTACTACGTGAGGAGCTGTCCTACAGAGATGCCCACGTGGCAAGAGACGGGGGTGTGGGGGGCTCTGGTCAGAAGCCTTCAAGCTTGGGAGCAGATCCTTCCCAGTGGAGCCCAGATGACCGGCCTGAGCAATTCTTTTACTGTGTCCTGTAAGGGACCCTGGTTGGGAGGCACCCAGCTAAGCCCTGCCTAAATTTCTGGCCCACAGCATCTTTGATACAAAAGAGATTTGTCGTTTTAAGCCACTGAGTTCAGGGGTAATTTGTTACTTAGCAGTGGATAACCAGTGCACTGTTTGACAATAGGTAGATGTGTAGGAAGAAAGGAAGAAGGAAGAGAGAATGAAAGCGGTGGCTTCTGTTGTCTCTTGTTGGGTAACACTCTATTCACCCCCTGTCCCTTGAAAATAAGGAAGGTAAATCTTAGTGGCTTAAAAGATCAACCACCGTTTGTTTGCCCACTACTCTGATTTGGTCAGGGCTTAATGGGACAAGGACTTCACTAGGGGCTGGCAGATCCACTTCCGAGGTGGCTCACCCATGTGGCTGGCGAGGTGGAGCTGGCTGTGGCTGGGATCTGGAGGAGCTGGGGTTGTTGCAGGATCCTTGGTTTTCCTCTGTGTGCACCTTTTTTGGTGGTGAGGTCGGGCTTCTCATGGCATGGTTATCGAGTTCTAAGAGGGAGGTTCCCAAGAGTGAGAGATCCAAAAGAACACACCCCAACATGCAAGCTCCTCACTTCACCTGCTGATGTCTGGCTGGCCAAAGCCAGTGCCACAACCAAGTCCAAGTCAATGGCATGAGTTTTTTGAGGTGTGGTTCACTGGAGGCCATCAGAGCAACTGTCAGTAACTTAGCCATATATGTATTTATCTAAAATACTGAAGGCTCTTTTATTACATAACACTAGTAGGTTGCGTTACTTGCAATTAGATCATTCATCTATATTAAGAGGCCCTTTAGAAAAACCCAGCACATGGCTTCATTCCTGAAGTTAGAGAATTAACCACACCACAGTATAATGAATCACAGCTCTCAAAACTCATACTTAGTCAAATATGAGAATGTTAAGCAGTGTCTTCATATTCAGCGTGTTTCTCTCCCTTAAACTCATTATGTTTCCCATTCCCTATTTCCAGATTTTCTTTATGACACTCTCCCTTTCTGATTATGGATAAAACCCTTGACTCAGTCAACTGTGGTCAGCAGAATAATGACCCCAAAGCTGTCCACATCCAATTCCTGGAAACTGTGAATAGATTGCCTTACACGACCTTAGGAACTTTGTAGATGTGGCTAAGGTAAGGATAAGCCAAGACAGGAGGTTTTCCTGGTGGAAAGGTTTTCCTGGACAGGAGGTTGTGCGGGTGGGTCAACATAATAACAGTAGTCATTCCAAGAGGGAGGAAGGAGGGTCAGAGCCAGCGAAGGAGATGTGAGGAAGGAAACGGGGTTGGGGGGGCGCAGTGAGAAAGGCATAATGGATGGAGGAAGATGCTATGCTTCTGTGCTTGAACGAAGATGGGGCCATGAGCTATGCAGATGGCCCTTAGAAGCTGAAAAAGGCCAGGAAAAGGATTCTCCCCTAAAGCCTTCAAAAGAAATACAGCCCTACTGACATCTTGATGTTGGGACTCTGACCTCCAGAACTCTAGGAGATTATCTCTGTGTTGTCCAAGTGTGTGGTGGTTAGTGACAGCAGCCATAAGAAACCAATAGGCAGGCTGGGTGTGGTGGCTCACAACTGTACCCAGCAGTTTGGGAGGCTGAGGTTGGTGGATTGCTAGAGCCCAGGAGTTCAAGACCAGCCTGAGAAATATGGTGAAACCCGGTCTCCACTAAAAATACAAAAATTAACTGGGCATGGTGATACATGCCTGTAGTTCTAGGTACACGAGAGGCTGAGGTGGGAGAACCACTTGAGCCCAGGAGGTTGAGGCTGCAGTGAACTGAGATCTTGTCATAGCACTCCGCCTGAGAAACAGAGCAAGAACCCGTGTCAGCTAATATAATAATAAAAAGAAACCAGTATCCCAACTGAGCAAACAGATGGGGCAATGAACTGGTAGACGAGGCAGTCTGCTTACTGGCCTGTTGAAGATGGGGTAATCATAACTACTAGTTACACTTGTAGTTAAATTGTTGTAATCTTGTTTAAACCCCGAGTCTCAAAATGCATGGCAAATATGAAGTGATCACCCTGCAAAACGCATTTTACAGAGGAGATAATTGAAAATAAATCGGCAGGCATATCCGGGGACCTAATTTCTGTTTTGGCTTGAGTGAGACTTTTCATTGTTCTTTTATCAGAGGTCAAAAGGACAGCTTACGATATGGTTAGGCTTTGTGCCCCACCCAAATCTCATCTTGAATTGTAATTGCCATAATCCCTGTGTGTCAGGGAGGGGCCAGGTGGGAGGTGTTTGGATCATGGGGTTGGTTCCTCCATGCTGTTCTCATGATAGTGAGTGAGTTCTCATGAGATCTGATGGTTTTATAAATGGCAGTTTCCCCTGCACTCCTCCCTCTTGCCGCCTTGTGAAGAAGGTGCCTGCCGCCCCTTCGCCTTCCACCATCACTACAGGTTTCCTGAGGCCTCCCCAGCCCTGCGTAACTGTAAGTCAATTAAACCTCTTTCCTTTATGAATTCCCCAGTCACAGTTATGTCTTCATAGCAGTGTGAGAACAGACTCATTCAGCCTCCGAGGACGCAGGAGCCCTTTGAATAGGAAGGAGTGGCTGAGAGCTGATACTGCCCCAGAACTCTGCTTGCTGCCCGTGTGAGTTTCCCAAGACTACCGTCACAAACTGCCACAAGCTGGCTGGCTTCAAGCAACAAGTTTGTTCGGTCCCAGCTCTGGAAGCCAGAAGTCCCTAACGCAGGTGTCAGCAGAGCCGTGGCCCCTCCAAAGGCTCTAGCGGGGGGTGCTTCCTTGCTTCTTCCAACTCTGGTGGCTCCTGGAGCTCCTGGGTTTGTGGCCCATCACTGGGATCTCAGCCTCACCCTCACATGGCTCCTCTTCTGCATCTCTTGCAGGGACACTTGTCATTGGACTTAGGACCTACCTGGATAACCCAGGGCAATCTCATCTTAAGAATTTAACTTGATTACATCTGCCAGGATGCTATTTTAAAGAAGGTCACATTCCTAGGCTTTGGGTGGACATATCATTTGTGGACCCCGTCAAACCAGCACACCAACCCCTCAGGCAGGACAGGCCATTGGGCACCCTGCCCTTGCTGAGCTTTGGGCTGGCCTGGTGGGGCTGGGTCACTATTCAGGTGCTGCCCCATCCCTTTTCCCGGTCCCCTGGAGTTGGCCTACCGCCCACCGTAAGTGTCGGTGTCCGCTCCTCCCGGTGGGGACTGGTCCAGATTGGGGAGCGCAGGACCGAGACCTGGCGGAAACACCCTGCAGTGTGTGTCCATGAAGAGACAGGAGCAGCATTTGTCTTATTCCTTGTACCAAATGATTCTCTTCTGTTTCTTGGAAAAAAAATAATTAAATGACACAAAAAGAAAAAGAATGACATGACTTGGTGATAAGGAAGAAATACTGTGGGTGGCAATGGGAGTCACACAGCTGGGAAAGCCGGAGTTTTTGCAGATGGCCCTGGCATACACACGCTTCAACAGAACCCCGGGAGTGCAGGTATGTTGAGGGCGGGCTGCGCTGCAGTGCTCCGGGCAGGAGCGGCGTGTGCACAGGTGGCTGCCGACAGGAGGCATGGGGAGAATTTCTGTGTCCCCAGCAGTGTTGCAGGAAGCCTCTGAGGATGCTCTGCCAGAGGAAGACTTGAACTTCCTCGTTGCCCAGGGGAGGGCTGTGCCCCCCTCCTCAGCTGCCAAGTACAGGTTCTCCATGGAAGACACAGACACAAGCTCCAGCTTGTCATTTATACGCAGTTTCAAAACCACACACATAATGGGCTGTTTGCTTTTGGTAAGTGCACGGCAAACGCAGAGATGGGATGCATGTGCCCATGTAATTTTAAACACGTTGGAAATACAGATGAGGCCATTTCTAATTTGAGGACTGTCTGGCTGCAGTGATTTATCATGCACAGACCTGAAGCGTCACCACACTGCTGTGTTGGGCAGGTGCAGATTGCATTGTTCTCATGTGTTTTTGGAAGATAGCCTCTGAAGTATGAATACCCTGCTTACAAACAGACCCAATGGCATAGCAGTCCCACCATCAAGCCGATGGCTAATCCAGGTGTTTTGCAGGCAGAACATTATTGCTTTGAATAAACTCGATAGCAACTTTTCAGTATTAACATAAACCCAGCCTTTCAGGGGCTGCCTGACTGGCCATGGGTGTGTGGCTGGTCACGGAGGGGCTGGGCATCCAGCAGCGTCCTGTGACTCACAGCCCTGTGCTGCATCCACTTTGCCAGCAGAAGGCTTGCACACACCATGTGTACTCAAATGCTGAAACTGAGGCTTTAAAAGATTCCTCCAAGATAGTCATGAAGTCTGTGTGGTTTGAGGTCCCCGAGCCGACCCATTTGGGGTGTTCTCTTACCTGGCTGGACACAGCTGGGGACCCAGCTCCTCCATCCCTCTCCGGAGCTCTGTCAAAGCTGGGGTCTGCTAGGCAGTGTTCCTGCGGTTGCCCTGATGATCCTGCCGTCTGAGGCTTGGCCTCATCATCGGACTTGGCTCTGGAGGCAGATTTAGCAACCTTGATGGCGCCACTGCAGAAAGCAGAGCCAGCTACCATTGTCCACAGGAGCCCGAGATCAGCCTCTCCAACTCTGTGGAGAGACCCTGGCGCTGTGTCACAGTATGAGGTGCTGATCACTGACTCTGGATCGGGCCCTGTGCACAGGTTTGAGGGATGGTACCTTGTTTATCCCCAGACCCACTCCACTCACACAGGGGAGCCAGGGTCCCGAACAGGGAAGAGACGTCACCTCCAGGGTCATCCATGCAGGAGGAAGAGACGTCGCCTCCAGGGTCGCCCAAGCAGGAGGAAGAGACGTTGCCTCCAGGGTCGCCCACGCAGGAGGAAGAGACGTCGCCTTCAGGGTCGCCCACGCAGGAGAAAGAGAGGTCGCCTCCAGGGTCGCCCACACAGGAGGAAGAGACATCGCCACCAGGGTCGCCCACGCAGGAGGCAAAGTGCAGCCTGGATTTTGCTCACACTGCCTTGGGTGAGAGGACCTGGTCATCACCTCGGACAGAATGTGCTAGCGGCGGATGGGAGGAGGGACTGAGGGAGACGGGGAAGGTGACTCACCTTGTGCTGTGCAATACCAGGTGGGCCGCGCTGTGCGTGCAGGTCTCATCTTCAGCTTGCAGGAGCTCTGAGCACATCACACCCTGAAACCACTGGGGCTGTGTCATTGCTGGTTGGGGTGAGGAGTGGAACGTATTGGGATGGTTGTTCAGGCAGAGTGGGAGTGGGAATGTAGGTGCCAAGGTGATCAGTAATCCCTGCATGGAAGATGCCATTTGTCCCGGCTGCCGAAGAGCCACATTAGGAGCAGAGACCTCAAGGAATCCTGTTTTGGTTCCTGCCCCAGTCTCAGATTCCCAGTTCTGTTTAGAAGGTGGCCTCTAAGTAGAGCTAATTCATTTCAATATAACAATGTATAACATATATACACATATGTGTATCCACATGCATGTACTTATGAGCTCTGTGTGTATATCTGTGCATCTGTGTGTGTGTGTTTGTGTGTGTGTGTGTGTGTGTGTGTGTGTGCAGTCTTTTAGGGACTTAGGGATAAGGGAGGGCAATTGGGGACGTTTGTGGGCGGGAGCCTGGACTGGGTTGCATGGTGCCTCCCTCCAAAATAGTATCCTCCAAATAGTCATGAACACACCTCAGAACGTGACTTTGTTTGGAACTGAATTTTTTGTTGATATAGCCAGTTAAGGTAAAATGAGGTCATACTGGATTAGGGTAAACCCTAAGTCCAGTGACTTGTGTTCTTGTAAGAGAAAACAGAGACACTCAGGAGAGCGTGCCAGGGAGGATGGTGGCAGATTGAACTGATGCAGCTGCAAGCCAAGGCGCCCCAGGGAGCTCCGGGCTCACCAGAAGCTGCAAGAATCCAGGAGGACCCTGCCCTGGAGCCTTCAAAGAGCACAGCTCTGCCGACACCTTAGGATCAGACGTTTCCCCTCCAGAACCATGAGAGACTGAATTTCTGTTGTTTTCAGCCACGCAGCTTGTGGTGATTCGTTACAGCATCCTCAGGAAACGAATGTAAGAGCCCAAGGTTGGATGAGCCGGGACATGGTGCAAAATGCACACGCTGTAGGGAGCTGCAGCCCCGGGGAGCCTGGGCACCGTTTTGGAAAGCAGGTGCTTACCGAAGTGTTCAGCTCAGACAGCCTGGCCCTGGCAGCCCAGGAGAGTGAACTGGGAGGTGGCCCCCACCAAGCTTCCAGGCCAGGACCCCTTTGCTCAGCCCATGGCAGGATAGTGGATCTCTTAGTGACTTGCTGTCCTGTGCGCTGACTCACCACCCTCTGTTTCACTTACCACCCTGATTTGGGCGCTCCCTGCATAGGCCTTACCTGGTTTAGCTGTGTTCCCGAGGCCTGACCCAGCTGCAGCTCAAAGCAATGCCTGATGGCACAGGCCATGTACTGCAGCCCGGGGTCCCGGCCGGGCAGGAGAACTGGCGGGCATCAGTGAAGGGCCCAGTTTGGCCTGTTCCTAGCTGTATGGCCTGGTGGTTTCTCTCAGCTGGGGCACTTCTAGAGTGGGAAGAACAACCTCCCAGCGTTGATAGAAGGAAGGCCTGCGCTGACACGTTTCCTCTCTGTGGGGCTGGGGACGTGATAAATAACTGATCAGTCAGTCAACAGCAATCAGTCAATAAAGCGCCACTTTGGTTATTCCTGTCTTTATTTTACTGAGTTTGATTGCTAGTTTTGGTTCCCAGAGCATCAGTCTGATTTTTTTTTCACATCCCATTTTCTAACACGTCTGCCGGACCTTCAGCCCTGGTTCCATGAAGATGGGGATGCGGATGGTGATGCTGAGGTCTCCCCGGCACAGAACAGCATGCTTAGGGGAGCTCGTGCTCAGGCAAGTTCATTATTTTCTTTCAGGTATTTTCTGCTCAAAGAAAAATTCCAGGACAGAAAGGAGACAGATTGGCCATTACCACGATGTGGGTACAGACCGACTGAGGTCACCAGATCCCGTAGCTGGTGTCTTTATAGCAGAGCCGTTATGATCATCAGAACAGGAAGGAGGCTGGCCTCCCCCTGCTGAGCATGCAGAGGAAATTTGGAACATAAGCGAGTAAAACAAGGGATCCACTGGCGGAATATTTATCTCTAGCTTCATTTATAGCATCCTGTGGCTCAGAATCAGACATCAGCAAAGCGCAGAGAGGGTGGGGCTGCTCCCTGAGTACCGGGCTGTGGGGCTGTGGCTGGGGCTTCGCTGGCGCTTAGGTGGTCACGTGTCTCTTCATTTTCCTTCATGGTCCTGCCCTGTTCTGCTCAGCACTGGGGCTGCCTGCCTCTCCTTCTGCAGTTGGCTCCTTGGGGTTTTGTGACCACGTTGCATTCTACAAAGCTGTTTACCGCCCCCAAATTAAGGCAGTCATGTAGGGAGGAAAGCAGACGACTAGAGTTCCTCTTTCGGGGGCTTTTCTGCCTTTGCATTTCTGTTGGGGAACAGTATTCCCAATTAGGCTTGTGCTAGGATTTTTCATGATGGATTAAAAAGCATCTCTATTTTTCCATTATCATTGAAGTTTTCCAGATTTTTTTAGGGTGAGCAATCTTATACAGGGTAATAATGTCCATCATACCTGAAAATTTTAAAAATAATTTTACATAACTTAATAATTTAAACATGCAGGAAAATAATTATAAATGTATATACGTATGTATTGTATTTTCTTTTAATTGTGATTGTCCTTTACTATTTCATGTAGGTTTGCTGCAAATTAGGAAAGGTTCAGCTAAGAGTGAGCTGCAAAGATAGAAATTAATTTTTCTCCTGCAACAGCAGTGCTAAGCTGTCTGCTCAGACAGCCATAGCTCCTCACAGGCATCCACCAGGACCCAAGCTCACTGTCTGCTGGGCCATCCTCAGCATGGGCTCTGTCCTCCTGTCACAGGATGGCTGCTGCACCTCCAGGCATCATGTTTGCATTCCAGGCAGGAGTGACATAGAAGAGGTAGGGCAAAGGCCGATGGGCAAAAAGATTTCTCCTGTGGAAGCTTTGCCATTTTATTCTGGAAGGGCTGTCTTTCTCATGGACTTCTGCTCACATCTCATTGACAAGAACCCTGTCGCACAGCCCCCCTGATTATGAAGGAGTCGAGTGGTCTTTTAGCTTTTACAGCCTTTAGAACAGAGGCAGGCAGGGTGGAGGGGACAGACAGGGAGTGGGGGTTCTCAGGCAGCCGGCGGGGCCTGCTCTGGTACATTCGGGATGAAGGACAGCCTGGATTTCCATTCACTGTGTGCTCACGTTGCCCTTTCCTGTAGAAACTTACTTTGTAGGAGTGACTTAAGGCTAAAAATTGAATTTCATATAAGTAAATTTAAACCCCAGATGCGTCACTGTGAGTTTTCAAGTTTAGTTTATCTGATGAGCCCCAGGCCCAGCATCGCACCTCACTGTCTAGACAGAGTTTGGAATAAGCAGCAGCAGCCGTCCGGGTGGGCCGTCTGCAGGCTCCCTCTGCGAGTGCTGAAGAGTGGCATGGATGGTGACAGTGCTCAGCAGAGGCTGCGTCCTGAAGCTGCAGACGAGGGGCTTTGCCCAGGGCCCTGCCCACATCCGCGGCTGCTGCCTCCTTGGCTGGCTTCACTTTTGCTCCTGCCTAGAGTAGTCTCAAGTCAGGGCATAGATGCTGGCAGGACCCGGGTACATAGTCCGACTGGAAAAGCAAGCAGGAGTTGTCCCGATTCTCCAGGTGGGAGGATTCCCGAGTCTCGAGCTGGAGGTCCCGGGAGGTACAGACATTCTCAGGTGCTACCTGCAGCTGTGGGTGGATGGCTCGGGGAAACAGGGGCCTCCTCTGCCTGCAGTGGCTGCGGGACTTGTCGGCGTCACCCTCTTTAACACACCACACCTAGTTTATTTCACCGTTTCATCTGCCGTTATCTGTTCCTACCTTCCTGCTTCTCAGCATTCCCCTTCTCAAGGCTGGGGGAGGTGGATGGATGCAAAGATGGCTCCAGGGCCTGCAGCATCCTGCCTCCTCCTTTCAGCTCTTCTTCCCTTGCCTTCCTGCCCAGCCTTCATCATGCCCTGAGCTCCTTTCCTGTGCCTTCCTCAGCCACCTGCCTGCAGAGGGGCTGAGGATGAGGAAGAGATGGTTTCTTCCCCGCCTGCCCTACGCTCATTCTGCGAGTCCACCCACCAAGACTCCAGGGGCCCTTCTTTTTCTCCCAAGGTATGTTAGGGGAAGAGGCACATATTTTAAGGTGCCCTCTGGGCAGCCCCTTTGTGTCCCGATGTTTATTAATTTGCAGCCACATGCAGCCTGGAGTGTCAGCATCCCAAAGGGGTGTTAACACAGCCATCACTGATTTAATCAAAAGCAGCAGTTGGGGCCTGGGGTGTGGTCGAGTTATGAAATGAAGTCACAATGCAACACACAGGATGGGCCTTTCATGGGAACTGTTGGTCTGACCGCTTTAGATTCGGGATGTGAGTGAAACTGAATGCTCATCCTCAGATGTGTGTCATGCCCTACTGTGAAACTCATTGCGTCTCAGTAGCACGTGGAGGCCATTATCATCGCTATTATTAATAACCATTTATTAACTGCTCACAGGGTGCAGCCGGAGAGCTTACTCAGCACAGAGCCCTCCCATACAGAAACCGGGCGTGCGCAGGGTCGATTTCGGCCTGTGTTTTTTATTGCTGCTCTTGTTAAGCTTAAATAGTCTTTTGTTTGTACAAATGTTATTTTGTGCAGCAAGCAAAAACAGCTAGTGCCCTTAACACTGCTGTTTCACACATTTGTTTTTCACGGTGAGAAATGCGGATGACGCAGGGCGTTCCAGGCCCAGCCTCCACGCTTTTAAGCGTGCACGTCCTCCCCGGCAAACCAGACACTCTCTCTGCGTGTATTCAGGTTTGTGCTCAGAAAAGTACATAGAGGATCACATTTTACATACCGTTCAGCGTTTTGCTTTTCTCACTTAAAATACCTTTGCAAATCTTTGTCAGCAGGAGCAGGGCTGGCAGACCCAGCGGGGACGCTCTTGGTATGGAGGAGCTGCACGTGCTCAGGCTCTCTTGGATGTCAGCAGTGCCATGGGGCATGCCATTGTTCAGTGTTCTCGACTGGCATCTGCGGAGTCTCTTGGGATTAATTTCTTAAGGTGGAATTCTGTGTACTCAAATTTTGCTGGTTATTACCAAAGTGCTACCCAAAAAAGTGGCAGCAATCAGCCCTCCCAGAAATGGCACGGGGGAGGCCCTGCTTTGGTTCAATGTCCCGTTGCTGAGCTGCCAGCTCCCTGGCCCCCTCTCTAGAGATCAACCTCTAAAGCTGTTTCTTGACTGTCCTTCTAGACCTTTGTATGTACATCACATACATAGGCATGCTTATTGTGCCTTTCCTAATTATCCTCAATGGATGTGACAGTTTCTCCAAACTGGGGCCCAGGAGGGACGGGATCACCTGCGAGGTGTGGAGTATGGAGCCACAGCTGCCGGGAGCTCAGGAAACCAGAGACCGGTCCCCTCCAACCCATCCAGTGGGACCCCTGCTTTCCTACTGGGACATAGCTGCAGGAGCAGTGAGCAAATTGAAAAGACCTTTCCTTTGTGCAGCCATTAGAAGAGGAAAATAAATACAAAAGGTAGGTGTGTTTCGGCATTGATGGGGGATAAAAGAAATGCGCAGATGCTCCAGCTGGTGAAACGAGATTTACAAACACAGTCATGACTTAGTGACAGGCTATATTTGGAGAAACACGTGGTGAAGTGATTTTGTTGTTGTGGAAACATTGTCGCGTGTACTTTCACACACCTAGATGGTGCAGCCGGCTGCACCCCTAGTCTGTTTGGGACAGCCTGTTGCTCCAGGCTCCAGGCTCATGCTGCACGTGGCTGTGCTCAATGCTGGCAGCAGTTCTAACACAATGGTGGGTATTCGTGTATCTCAACGTAGAAAAGGTGTAGTAAAAATACTGTATAAAGACAAAACGTGAGGGCTTCCAGCTTCATCCATGTCCTTGCAAAGAACATGATCTCATTCTTTTTTATGGCTGCATCGTATTCCATGGTGTATACGTGCCACATCTTCTTTATCCAGTCTACCATTGATGGGCATTTGGGTTGGATCCAAGTCTTTGCTATTATAAATAGTCCTGCAATAAACATATGTATGCACATGTAGACATATGTAACGAACCAGCATGCTCTCCACATGTATACTATAACTTAAATAAGAGAAAAAAAGGTTCACCTGTATAGGGCACTTACTATGAGTGGAGTTTGCAGGACTGGAAGCTGCTCTGGGTGAGTCAGGGAGTGAGTGGTGAGTGAATATGAAGGCCTAGGATATTACTGTGCACTACTGTAGACTTTATAGACATGAAACTTATTAAAAATGTTTCTCTCAGCTGGGTGCAGTGGCTTACGCCTGTAATCCCAGCATGTTGGGAGGCCGAGGTGGGCGGATTATGAGTTCAGGAGTTTGAGGCCAGCCTAGCCAACATAGTGAAACCCCCTCTCTACTAAAAATCCAAAAAATTAGCTGGGCATGGTGGCGGGCACCTGTATACCCAGCTAATTGGGAGGCTGAGTCAGGAGAATCGCTTGAACCCAGGAAGTGAAGGTTGCAGTGAGCCGAGATGGCGCCATTGCATTCCAGCCAGGGCGACAATGCGAGACACCGTCTCAAAAAAAAAAAAAAAAAAATGTTTCTCTCTTCAATAATAAACTGATCTTAACTAACTGTAACTTTTTAACTGTATAAACTTTTAAATCCTTTTTAACTTGACTCTTTTGGAAAAACACTTAGCTACACTTAGCTTAAAACACAAACACATTGTATTGCTGTACCAAAATATTTGCTTTCTTTATATCCTTATTCTACAAGCTTTTAAGTTTTTTATGTTTTTTTCTTTTCAAACTTTTTTGTTAAAAACTAAGACACAAACCCAGGCTAACCTACATTACAGCCTATCGACTAGGCCAGCCTGCACGAGCCGAGGCCTACCCAGAGTCGGGATCTCCAGTACCGCTGTCTCCCACCTCCACCTCTTGTCCCACTGGGAGGTCTTCAGGGGCAACAGCACGCAAGGGGCTGTCACTCCCATGACTACAGTGCCTCTGAATACCTCTTGAAGGACCTGGCCGAGGCTGTTTACAGTTACCTTTATTTTTTTAATTAAAATAGGAGTATACCCTAAAATAATATCTAATAAGAATATAGTAAATGCATAAACCAGTAATATATCCATTTGTTATTACGGTCAGGTATGATGTGCTGTACACACCCGGTATGTGCTACACTTTTACGTGACTGGCAGCGCAGCAGGTTTGTTTACACCAGCATCCCCACGAAGGTGAGAAACGTGGTGTGCTGCGTTCCCACAGTGTCACTAGGCAATAAGAGTTTCTCCACTCCGTTATAACCGTATGGAGCCACCGTCACATACTTGGTGCCTCGTTGACCACAGAGCCATTATTTGGTGCATGCTTATACTTAGTCTTCACAAGTGGATGCTGACATTTCTCTCCCTTACACAAACACATGTGTGCACACACATAAGCACGTGCACACATATATCCGGGGGGCCCTTACTTGTGCTTCCTTGAGTACCATGGTGAAAAAGCTTTAATCTGGAGACCCTGGATCGAAGCATGGGAAAACAGAAAGAGATGTATTTACGTAAATGCCTGCATTGCTGTACTGCAGAAGCGTGTTAGTCTCCTGCAGTGAATTTTAGAACTGCAGTCTCTGGCAACTTCGTTTCTGGAGTTACTTTTACTGAATTTTGGAACTTCAGTCTCTGGCAACTGCAGCTCTAAAGTGTTTAGAACTGTATTTCTGGAGCTCTCCCTGCTTGTTGGAGCTGCTTCTGTGCAAGGCCATGCAGTTGTGAGGAGAGATCCTCAATCGCTTTAGCAGCATGTGATGCCAGGGAAACCCCCTTTTCCTTTACCACATCAGGACCCAAGTGAACTGACATAAGCCTGGAGAAGAGGACAGCTTGCATTTCAGGTGTGGTAGGCAGAATAATGACCCTCCAAAGAGGTCCCCTCCTAATCCCCTGGACCTGTGGATTCATTAGGTTATGTAGTGCAGGAGCATCAGATGAAATGAAAGTTACTAATCAGCGGACTTTAAAATAGGAAGATTCCCTGGATTATTTGGGTTGCCCAATGTAATCACAGGGTCCTTAGAAGTGGGAGAGGAAGGTGGAAGAGGAGAGTCGGGGGAGCCTGGGCACAGAGGCTTGGTCAGAGAGACACAAGGCTGCTGGCTTAAGAGGACCAAAGAATATGGGCGGGGCACAGTGACTCACGCCTGTAATCCCAGCACTTTGGGAGTTTGAGGTGGGCGGATCATGAGGTCAGGAGATTGAGACCATCCTGGCTAACACGGTGAAACCTGTCTCTACTAAAGCTACAAAAAATTAGCTGGGCGAGGTGGCACATGCCTGTGGTCCCAGCTACTTGGGAGGCTGAGGCAGGAGAATCGCTTGGACCAGGGAGGCAGAGGTTGCAGTGAGTCAAGATTGTGCTACTGCACTCCAACCTGGGTGACAGAGCAAGATTCCATCTCAAAAAAAAAAAAAAAATGTGGGTGGCCTCTAGAAGCTGCAAAGGCAACGGAGCAAAAGCCCCTGCCGATGCCTCCAGGAGGAACCAGCCTGCCAACACCCAGAGTGTAGCTGAGTGTGACCTGCTTTGGAACTCCTAACCTACAAAATCCCAAGATGATAAACTAGGGTTGTTTTCAGCTGCTAAGAGTGTGATGACTTGTTACAACAGCAACAGGAAACGAACACAACAGGTGGCCTGAAAGAGTCCCTTTCGACTCTCATCAAGCTTATTCACTTTCCACCAGCCAGGGGAATCCTGGCTCCAGGAAGAAGAGGAGATGTCATTAGCTGGTGGCCTGGAGCTCACACAGGGCAGCTGCGTCCATCTGGGCAGAGAGGACCCTTTCTGGAGTGGCTTTCTGTTGGTGGTGCCTTCCAGGGTGGCCATGGGGCAGACAGGAAAGAAGGGAGAGCTTTAGGTCCAGGGCAGCGGGTTCCCTCTCTCGCAGGAGCTGGCGCTGAGGGTGGGACATCTAGGCGCCAAGGACAACCTGTGCAATGAGCCACCCAGCAAGCAGCAGCAGCGCCCAGGAGACGGCAGAGGCACCAGGGTGAGGGCCTGCCCGGGCAGCATGGCTGCACACAGTGGCTCAGCATCAGCAGAGAACAGCGGGGGGGGAGGGGTCCCCCACGGAGAAACTTGGCACCTTGTGTGCCTCTCTAGTAGATGTCACACAATAGGGACCCTGGGAACATCCTCGGGAATGAGACAGACTCAGCTCCACGTGGCCAGTCTCTGCATTCAGAAGGGTGAGCTCTGGGAGGACCTGCTTTGAAGGCCGCAGCAATGTCAATTGGACTGAGTGTGTAAACTTTCAGGGGTGAAGGACTGGAAAGCTGCATTTCTTTGGCTATTTCACAAATATGCCTGACTGTAGAATTCCCATGGCTAAAGATCGGTGATGTATTTACCTTTCAGTAAACTCTCCAGACCTGTGTGCAGAAAGCATTGCTGCGTCCTCACCTCTTCTCTGAGTGTCCCCTTCGCAGACATTAGCTGTCCTCTAAGTTCTCTCAAAGGGAGGCTCTTCCCTCTCTCGTCACTGAGGAGTGGCCCTCCCTGCCCCTGTCCCTGCTATCTTGTCCATCTGATCTCCTTCGTCCTCCACCAGACCCACACCCGTGTAAGCCCATGTCCCATTGCTCTTACCCCTGACCTACAGGACCACATCCTCATTCCCTCAGGCTCCGGCCCCTGGTCAAGGTGATCCTTTCATTTTCCTTCCTGTCACCATTTTTAGGTCATTGGTCTCCTTGAGGATAATCAGCTGAAAGCTTGGTCTCTATTGTGTGACCTCACAGCTCTAACCACCTTTCCTGATGCGCCGTGGCATTCTTCTCCCGTGGCTGGACCCCCTCAGCCTCTGCCTCCTCCTCCCACAGCTGGCTCTGAGCCTGTCTCCCCTCTGAATCCTTCTCCTGAGGCTGGACCTCAGCCTGTCTCTCTGTAGCCTCTGCCTCCTTCTTCCAAGGCTGGACCCTCATCCTATTTCCCCCCCAGCCTCTGCCTCCTTCTCCCATTTCTGGACCTCAGCCTGTCTCCCCCCAGCCTCTGCCTCCCTCTCTGACTGCCTCCACCTGCCCAGCCTCCTGGGAGAGCCCCTACTGTGGCCCCCATGGAAGCTTCCCATTCATTCTTCATACCACATTTTGCTCCCTAGCTTTCCCCCCATCCTTAGTCTTTTTTTACCCAGCTAAGATCCCGTGGCTCATCATATCATTCCTTCTTTGAAGCAGCCTCAGTTCCTTGCCCTCTTCCCTCTCCTTTATAATTCACTTGGAAACATCCCAGCTGTAATTAAACCCATTCATCTACCCTGAGTGTCTGAATATCACAGGAGACAGTTACACAGCTGGCTGAGGTTCACTTACGATTCACAACTTTGAACCTCAGAAGGGCCTCAGCACGGCCTGGAAACCCGGCTGAGTGGTCCCTGCAACTTTGCTGCCTGCCCCGTCCCATGTCTCCCAGGGCCTTTTCAGGGAACTGAGTCAGCTGGGACTCTCCCTTCCTGGCGAAACCTCTTGAGCCCAGGAAACCCTTGGCACCACCCAGGAATGGGAGTCCCGTGATGCTCAGGCTCTTCCCAGCCTGTTCTGCCCAGGCAGAAGTCCATGTTACTGTTTGTTTCCCCCATTTATTGAAGTGGAAGAGTGGATCCGTTTCCTGCAGCTGCTTTTACAAATGACCACAGACATGCTTGCTTAAAACAACAGAAATTTATTCTCTCAAACTCCTGAACTCAAGTGATCTGTCTGCCTCGGCCTCCCAAAGTGCTGGGATTACAGGTGTGAGCTGTGGACGTCTAGCCTTAGACATTTATCCTGATAGTTCTGGAAACCAGAAGTCTGAATTCAGGGGGGCTGTGCTCACTCTGAAGGCCCCAGGGAAGGATCCTTTCTGCTTCTTCCAGCTCTGGGTGCTGCAGGGACTCCTTGGCTCGTGGCCACCTCCCTCGAAGCTCTGCCTCCGTGTTCACACGGTCTTCTCTGTGCCACCGTGTGGCCATTCCTCTCTCTCACAAGGATGCTTTCACTCTAGTTTTCCAGCCCATGTGGATAATCCGGGATAAACCCCTTTCCGGAGCCTCACTGTAATCACATCATCTGCTGTATCAGGTAGGCTTGACTCTTGTCCTAAATGATTCTGGGAACTAGGTTGTGGACCTATGTTTTAGGGGACCCCCTTTCAGCCCACTACAAACAGATAGAAGAGAAACGAACAGATTCTAAGTACATAGCTCAGTGAATCGTCACAAATGAAACATCCAGGCAGACAGGATCACAGGAAGAAACAGCACCTCTCCCACATCCTGCAAGCCCCTCCTGCCTCCTGCCTGTCATTTACCCCCATTCCAGCGGGACCCGCCTCCCACCTCTGAACAGCATGGTTTGGAATCACAGGTACATGGAGCCACACTGTGTGCACTTCTGTGTCTGCTTTTTTTGCTCACCATTATATATGAGATGAATCCCTTTTGCTGTGTCTAGTTGAGGCTTGTTCATCTTCATCGTTGCAGTATAGCTCTGACTGTGTGAACACACCACAATGAGGAATCCATTCTGCCGTAGGCAGGCGTTGGGTTGTTTCTAGTTTTTGACAACTGCAAATTCCGCTGTTGTGGTGATGTGTGGATGCACGTCTTTGGGTGCACACACATACTCATTGCTGTGGTGTGAATGCCTCGGAGTAGGGTTGCTGGGCCATAGGGAGATGCAGTCTCAGCATCAGTAGATGCTGCGAACCCTGTTCTTAAGGGATGTGTGAACGCTTTCTCAGCAGAGACGAGAGCTCATGCTACATTCCCTTCCATGCTGGGAAGTGCCATTGTCACGTCAGTGGTTCTCATGTGTGTAGGGTGTGGCATTGCCTTTTGGGAGATATCCATCATTTTTAATCTGTTTACTGGCCACATGGCTATCCCCTTCTGCATAATACCTGTTCAAGCCATTTGCCCATTTCTTTGAATTGTCTGGATTTATTGGATTTTTCTTGTTGATTTGCACAAGTCCTTTGCCAAATGTCTTGTGAATGTCTTCTCTGTGGGCTGACTTTTCCCTCTCAGTGGTGTCTTTTGATGAATAATAGCTCTTATTTTAATGTGGTTCAATGTATGTATTTTTTTTCTTTTGTGGTTTTTCTTCTCCCATATTTTCTGAAAGTTTTATTATCTTATCTTTTATGGTTAGACTTACAATCTGTCTGGAATTGGATTTGTAAATGTGTGAGGTCAGGATGGGGGATGTGTGTGGATGGCTCCTGATATTTGGATGCACAGATGGGCTTTCCTGCTGCCTCTTCCCTCTCTCTTATTGCCTTCGTTGAGGACTCTCCTTTTCCTGAGTGTCCCAGGGCTAATTTTGTGTGCATGGCTCTGGGAGAGCATGAGGAGGAAAAGGGGCGGCTGGCTTCTGTGTCTTTATTCCCAGCTCCCTCCTGGCCAGCAAACTCTGGTCTGGCGGGCAGCAGACCAGCTCCTTCCCTTCCTTTACTTCTCTTCCAGGAACCCCATCCTGGTCTCCATTCCCCAAATGCCTGCTTGACTCTAGCCACACTCTCTCACCACCCTCGTCCTCTACCCCCAGCCCTTGGCTCTCCAGGGCGTGTGCCTCACGGCTTACACCTCCTCCCTATTGGTCCTCCTTCACCTCTGGCCTGTGTCTCCTGTGCCTGGCAGTGAGCTCACCTTCCTGGCTCACTGTGGGCCCCTGCCCTGCCAGCCCTGACAATGCCAGAGCACCATGACTTTCCTCTGCCCTCCAGGGTGCCGCGTGGTGCAGCCCATCGTAGCATTTTGCTTGCCTGGAGGTCTTCGAGCGTTCTCAGGGCAAGGAGGGGGTGTTTTTCTCGTGGCCTCACTGTATTTGTTGAACTGTATGAAACTGGATTACTCTCCAGCATTGCCCAAGTCCAGTTTTGAGAGGAAGGTGGCTGAATTCCATCCCTGAGTACAAGGGAAACTCTTTGGAGATGTTTTTGTAAGCTACTCTGTCTGGTATTTTCATTGGTATTTGGTCCAATGCATGCCATAAATTCCTGTGTCCTGAGAGGAGGAATGCAATCCCCTGCAAAGTCCCCCACACCAGGCACCACAGAAGTGTCATTCCCAATGTGAGTAATGAGTGCTTCCCACCCGCTGGTGAAATACTGCCCTCCCTCAAGATGAAGGAGGAGCCAGGTGTCTGTGGCTAAAGAGACCACTCCCTGCCCACAGTATTGTTTCCACGGCTTTGGAGGAAACCATGGGACCACGGCCTGCTCCTAGGCTGGGGAAGGTGCTGGGGGCTTGGGCCCTTTTGACTCCTTGGTCTCGGACAATGGGGGGGTCCTGACTCCATTCAACACCTGTCCTGAGGAGACAGTGCCCTGTCTCCTCTTGTTCCTCTCCAGGTGCCACTGGTGGGTACGGCAGCACTCGTGGGTGGTGCCATCCTGCTTGCCGTGGGAGGAGAGGCAAGTGGCCGTGCCCAGGGTGTGCCAGCTCTGTTGTGGCCGTGCCGAGGGTGTGCCAGCTCTGTTGTGGCCGTGCCGAGGGTATGCCAGCTCTGTTGCTGTGGAGTGACCATTCAGGTCCTGCAGAGGAGGGAGGGGCTGCCCCGCCCAGAGACTCCATGAGATGCTTTGTCCTAGGAACTCCCTGGAATGCGATGGCTCAGGCCAGAAAGTCTTCCCCGAGAGGAGCCAATGTGATTGCCTGCTGGTATATGAGCATGGTGCATCAGTGTGTTTGCTGGGTCTGGGCATCCCTGCTGAGAGACCTCCCTGCTGTTAGCCCAGTGACACCCCAACATCAGTCCTGTAAAACAAAGCCCAGGCAGAACAGCAGCCAGGACAGCAGCAGCAGCAAGGAGCTTCCTTTGCCTCTTTGTCAAGTGTGCCCTCCAAGTCTGTCTCCTCCCCTCCCTCCCATCTGTTGCTGATATTATTTTAGGGCTCCAGCCATGAAAGGAGAATAATTTGTAAACAGCCCAATCCCATGTCTACAGAATCATGCTTTCACCAAACGGTCAGGGCTTTTTGGAGTGATGGGTTATATGTTAAGTGGTCAGCATTATTTTGAGACAGAAATGAAGGTTAAGGCGGGACAGAGTGGCTCACGCCTGTAATCCCAGCATTTTGGGAAGCCGAGCTGGGTAGATCATAAGGTCAGGAGTTTGAGACCAACCTGACCAATAATGGTGAAACCCCATCTCTACTAAAAATACAAAAATTAGCTGGGCGTGGTGGGTGCCTGTAGTCCCAGCTACTCAGGAGGCTGAGGCAGGAGAATCACTTGAATCTGGGAGGTGGACATTGCACCACTGCACTCCAGCCTGGGCTGCAGAGTGAGACTCCATCTCAAAGAAACAAACGAAAATAACAACAACAACAACAAAAAGGGTTAATTGAATGCAACTTAGTATTAAATAGCTTGCAAATGTCTTTTTAACCTATGAAGTGGTGGTCTACTTTTACTAGTGGGAGAGCTTGACCAGTTTAATGATTTTGAAGTGACATAGACAGGCACTATGCCGTACACAATTGCATAATATGTAAGAAACATATCCATTTTCCTAGCACTTTATAAGACAAGTGTGTGCGGGTACCAGATTAATTACGTCAGACTGGCTAGCTCTACTTGACATTTTTTCTTAAAGTTTTAACATTTATATTTTCTGCTTCTCAACTCGTATAGCCTTTTATGCAGTAATGACTAATCAATTAAATGATGCCCCAAATATTAATATAAATGCTAGGCAAGACACAAGAATTCCCCAGCAGGTCCATTTCGCTGCCTCTAGTTTAGAAAATCGACTTTGCGGCTGGCACGATGGCAGCACCACTGTGATATACTCAGGTTTGGGTAAATCGAATCCTGCCTCGCCTTCCTGCTCAGGCGTGGGGAGTGGGTGGGGTTGCGGTCAAAGGACTGGGTAGGTCCACGTGGCTGCTCAGGTGAGGCTGGACCGTCTAACATAGGGGCCTTGGGGTCACATCCATGCTTCCGTTCATGGGTGGGGGACAATACTGTGGTTTCTCACAAGGACAAGCCCATCTGGAGATAAAAGTGAGGCAATGAGCATGGAATGTGCTCGTGTGCTGCTGTTCTGGATTCGGGTCTGGTTTGCTGGCCCCTCTGGGCGGTAGCCCCCACCCACCTGTTTCCAGCTCAGCAGTGCGGAGCAGGGTGTCTCTGGGTAAACCCGGTCTGTGCCTGCGGAAGCCAGAGGGAGCCTGGAGTGCCCAGCGCCAACCGTGGAAGCAGCTTTCAGAGTCCTCGGGGGACCCTCTCTGGGACCACACGGCCGTGCCTCTGCTAGCACAAGGGCGTTTATGAACTGCTTGATAAAAAGGTCGGAGCGATTTAAGCTAAAATGAAAGGCCCTGCTGCGGCTGAAGACCCTTCTGAGGGGAAGATAAGGCCGCTGTGAAATTAGAATGTCAATCAGCAGGAAAATGGGATTCAGAGGGTTTGAAGCTGAAAAGCACATTAGAGACTTCGCACCAGAAGCCCTCATTTTCCAGCTTAGAAGACTGGAGCCGGGCGGGATGAAGCCGGCCCGGAGGGCAGAGCTGTGGCTGGACTCTCACCCGCCTGGGTCCTGGCCCTCGGGTCTTCCCCTGGCATTGGTGTGGCCAGGACCCAGACGCTGGTTAGAGGTTCAGCTTTCTGTTCTTTCTTTCTGTTTCCTATGGTCACAAAGCCATAGGGAATGGCACCTCCTGCCCTCGGCCTGCCTGGGGAATCGAACCAGCTTTCCCGCCAGCCTGGCCCTTGGCTGGAGCCCTGCTCTGCCCTGCCTCTTGCAGCCCCCCAAGCACCGGGCCTCTGGGTGATATTGTGTCCCCCACAAAGACCTGTTGAAGCCCTAACCTGGTACCTATGGATGTGGCCTTATTTGGAAATAGGGTCTTGGCAGATGTCGTCAAGTTAAGATGAGGCTATACTGGTAAAGGGTGGGCCCTAAGCCTTAGAAGAGGAGAGGAGACCCAGAGGCAGCGCAGATAGGTGGAGGGAGATGATTCGAACACGCACAGGGAGAAGGCCACGGATGGCAGAGGTGGAGATCTGAGGGATGCGTCCACAGCCATGGGGCTCCAGGGCTCCCAGCACCCCCAGGAGTGGGGAGACAGGCCTGGAGCAGATCCCGGGTCCTCCCCAGAGCCTCTAGCCCTACCTCGGCCCACCTGGATTTTGGACCTGAGCCCTCCAGAATTGCAGGGAATAAATTTGTGTTGTTTTATGCTGACCAGCTTGGGGTAGTTTGTACAGCAGCAGAGGAGATGAATGTTCTGCAGAGTCCGCTCTGAAAATTGTTCCCGTGTCACTGAGGATGTGACTGCGACAAGCCCCTGACCCGTCCTTGTTCCTCTCTCGCCTCATTCGCACTGGTGCCCAGATCTGTCCTCCTCACCCTGTGCAGTGGCCTTGCCGAAGCACACCTCCCATCATGGCCCCTGTGCTCTGCGATGCTTGGAGGCTGGGTGGCAACCTAGTCACAATCGCCCAGCGTGGCCGCGTGCCCTCCGTGGGCCTGCCACATTCCCTGGGCCTCCCCAGGCCCTCACATTGCCAGGCCCACTGTTTGTTCTGCAGGGGCCTCTGGGGTCGGGTCTCAGCATCCCCCAGCCTCTGTTTCCATATCAGGAGGCCACTTGTTCCCTGTCTTGCTGGCAAATATCTGGCCAAGTTTTCACATTCGAGCAGGCCCCCTTCCTGCCCTGTGAAGGAGTCCCTAGCCTCATTCTGACCCCGGAGGGACAGGGTCCTCTTGTCTCCATCCTCCTCCCCTGGACATAGATGTGTGAGCCCCTGTGCAAGCTCGCTAACCCTCACTGGGCTGGATGCTCTCTGGGTCCCCAGGGAATGCTTGTGTCTGAATGTCCGCTCCGCCTTGCTGTTTAATTACCCTCCAGGAGAGCTGGTGATGAGATGCAGACTGCACGAGCATCAGTGACACCATAGAATGCTGTGTTGTTGATGAATTTCATAAAAATAAGTCAGCAACCTTTATGTTAAGCTGCTTTTTTGAAGGCATGCTGGTTACCATTTGAAGAAAAATAAATTGCTGCAATGTACTTGTGCTTACAAGATAAACCACTGCAAAAAAAAAAAAAAATTATAAAGATGCTGAATTGTCCTGCCCCCAGCTGGAAATCACATCAAAATGACATTCAACTTAATTTTAGCAATATTTCTATTAGAATTAGAACAATTATGGTGAATACTATTAAAATATACATTCATATTAATACACATGCTACATTATTTTATTACCAGTGATACAGTTAATGTTCTGGGTAGAAAAACCAACCAGCACATATTTGGAGATGATTTATCTAGGTTGTGAGGTGGAACTTGGTAGATTTAGCAAAGCAAGCAGAATGCATTTTCCCAGACATTCGAGGGGGTTATTTGCGTCTCATCTCCATATTTTCTGGTACTTGCTTTTCTACAGTGGGAGCAAAGTTAGCATTGAAAGCTGGGAGCCTATCTTCTGATGCTTTAGGAGAAGCTCATGACCTGGTTCATTCGTTTATTCATTTTTTTCAACAATCATAATAAACACAAACGGGGGTGTGCTGTGACCTGGTTCTGCCCCACGGAACTACTCAGCACATTTGGGAGGAAAGATGCCTTCAGAAACATCCCTCCAACTGCTCTGCGGCCACGGTGCGAGCGGCTTGATGTCACTCCAAGTCAGCATGCGCAGGCCAGCAGCGGGGTCCGGGTGGGAAAACTGCACCTTGTGCTGGGCGCCGGAGGCCGTGGAGGCTGGAGCTGCTGCAGCAGAGAGCTGGCACTGAGCAAGCCAGCCCCGGCAGGTGGCCAGGTGGGGGCAGGCAGGTCGGTGGGTCTCTCTGAGATGCCACATTTGCAGGCTTGAGAAGTTGAACTTGAAATTCATCCTTGGAAAACCATCTTGCAAGCAGGTACTAGAGAAGTCTTACTCTGCCCTTGGACGGGGGACCTGAGGAATGAAGAGAGGGAACCTGGAGGATAGATTTTGTAGAAAACGTCAACTCATGCAGTTGTATAAAATCCATTGGAGTGGAGGGGAAGAGGAGACGTTCCTTCTTACAATTATTTTTTTTAAAAAACTCTTTTACGTCGTTTATGTCATTTCAGAGATGTATGAGCCCATGCCCGCTCCGTCACTATTGAACATGGAGTGGGTGGAGTGAAAGGCACAGAGGGAAAACATGACTCTGAGATGTTTGGACTGGGACCCAAGGGCAATGGTGGTGCCACTGATGGGCTGGGGACATTGGTGGGAGAAATGATGAAGTGGGTGTGAATCTGGACACCGGCCACACTCAAGCCCTGCTCTTCATGAGTTCAACTGGGGCAGATGCAACAGACACAGTGGTGGAGTAAAGGAAGCTTGCAGGGGCTTCATGTGGGGATTTGGTGGTAGAAGATTAGAAGTTATATTTATCTAAACCAAAGGCTATAGAAAGAAGCAGTTTAATTTCACAGTTGGGAAACTGAAAATATTGTAATTTTTGGGTTCAGTTAGATTGGAAAGTTTACTTTGCAGGGCATCTTTCCCTTTCCTCCTCCCTCCCTCCCTCCCTCTCTCCCTCCTTCCTTCCCTCCCATCACCCTTCCTTCCATCCATCCATCCATGCATCCATCCATCCATCCATCCATCCATCCATCCATCCATCCATCCATCCACTTTCGTACTTACTGGAAAATGAGCCTATACATTTAGAGTGTTTGCATGCATCTCCTGTAATTTCTGAAGTGAAAGAAAAAAAAAGACTCAGGGGAAACAGCCTGTCGCCTGACAGAACTGGCAGCTTCTCTTCAGAAGGCAGAAGGGCAAAGTAACAGAGGTTCATGGGTGATGTTTTCTTTCTGTGTGCAGCCAGCCCTCTTTATTCTTCATCTCCAGGGGCTTTACATAGCTGGGCAGCCCCATCCTTCAGAAATGTCCTCTTGGCTGTAGCTGATCTATTTAATATGCATGCCGTGCACTGATAGGGCTACAAAGAACCATGGTCCCACTTGGGGATTTGCAGATTGAGTAACTGGTCAAAAAAGAAGGCATGAGAAATATTCCAGGACGCCTGCAAGGCCAGTCAGCCCCACTGATCTGCTCCTGTGTACCCACAGACTCACCATCATGACCTGTGTGCCACTTCCGGAGCATGGGACTTGGGACCCCTCCCCAGTACAGGTTGTCATCTTGAGTTCTGTCATGTTTCCGTATTTCATATGGAGTGATGAATATGCTAGAGGCATGGGCTCTATGGAGGGCTCTGGGCCTCTTCCAGTTGCCACATCTGTTGTCCCTAAGAACCAGTGTCCCCTGCAGCCTAACAAAACCTCTCTTCCCTGGTCCTCCAGGACTTAGCCCATGACTCTTCCTAAAATCTGGATCTTGGAGCATCCATCTTCCATAGATCTCTATCTTGCCA
Organism: Sapajus apella; assembly: GCF_009761245.1. Lineage (NCBI taxonomy): Eukaryota > Metazoa > Chordata > Mammalia > Primates > Cebidae > Sapajus > Sapajus apella. The sequence goes on from NW_022436951.1 coordinate 36,128,637, forward strand.
CCTCCCAAAACCATACCTGCTCTCCCCTCTCCAACAGGCTGCTGGGTTTCCTCCCGGGGGTCCACTCGAGACCTTGGCTCAGCAGAGTGGAGGTGCCTCTCTCCTCTGCTCTCTGCTGCTTCTCCCCTGTTCCTGGTGAAAAGTCATCTGTCTGTTGCCTCATTCCTTGGGTACCAGGTCAGCCATGATGACTTGTTAATTTTTACCTTGTCACGTCTTTCTTATTTGGGATTTCATGATATTCCCAGGCTCCTGATGCCACTCCTGGGACAGTGTGGCTGCTTATCCCTGCTGGCTTCCCTTTGTCCTGCAGGTAAGTGGCAAGTAGGGGAGGCAATGGCGAATGGGCCCAGCCTGCTCAAAGCTCAGAATGACTGCCATTTCCAGCCCTCCAAGACCTGAGGATGCTCATTCACCATCACATGGACACTTCCCACGCTGCTGGCACTTTGGAAATGATTTGCAGTTAGAAACTCATTGAATCCTCAAAATAACTTAACAAAGAAAATTATCCCCATTTTACAGAGGGGAAACTGAGGCCCACAGAGGTGAAGCAACCGAGTCACCAGCTTGCAAGTGCTACAGCTGAGGTTTGAAACTGGGCCGTGTGTCACCCTTGGAATAGCCGCTCATGCTCCACGCCTGTCCCTTCAGCCGAAACCCTCTGCGACCCTCCCACACAGCTGTCTCTGCATCATGCTCCCTCCTTCATCTCCCTCTTTCACCCACCCGCCTTTCCCTAGTCATCCTGCTTTGCTTTATCTTATGAGTTTCCTTCTCCTAAGAAAATGTGTGGAGCAGACTGTGAGCTTAGGAGGGCAGGCCACTCGCATGTGCTTACTTATGACTTTTGTTTACAGTTCCTCATCACTCCCATCATGCTGTTTCGTACATATGATAATAGCTCAATACGTGTGGAATGCAGATTACCAACTTGTTTCATGCTGACCATGCAAAGGAGAGGTGAGGCACTATATGCAAAACCAAGTGAAAACTAAGGCAATTATGTAGATAATTCACAAAGAAAATAACACTTTTTGGGGCCTCAATTATGTGGATTTATCCAGTGGGAGTTTTTGAAAAAGCAATTACCCAGACAACAGCCAGAGTGTTCCCTTTCATGCTGAGTGGGTCACAGCGAGCTGGAGTCAGGAGCTCTGTGTTCCAGGCTTGGCCCAGAAGCCCAGTCATTGTTGCATTCTGGGAAAACCGAGTGGCTTCCCCGTGTTCTAGTTTTTCTTTCTGTAACTGAGCGGGGCCAAGATCTTAGCAGAGCTGGTTCATATTGCGTAATCAACCTCCTGCTTTTTATCTTGTCTCATTTGCTAATTCTCTTAATTCTACCTTTTAGCATTCATTTTATGCTGAGATTTCTCTAATTGGTTCTTCGGAACTTTTTCTTTCTGATGAGGTTGCAAACTGTGATGCCCCCCTGCTTTCTTGGAGGAACTGCCCACCTCCTGGAACCCAGAAGTGAAGCCTACAGGGTCCAAATCCACAAAGAACTGATGGCTGGGAGTGGTGACATCACCACAGACCCTGTGTCCCAATGCAGTGACTCTCTGTTGGCTGCTGGCTTCTGCTGCCTGCACACTCCCAAAGTGACAGCCCTGGGTGTGACTCCAGCATCCGTATTTCACTAAAAGAGCCCCTGACGACTGTGGTAGGGCCGAGAGCCACTGCAGGGCTTCCAAAGACACCTCTTTCATGAGCTCTGGACATCACGTCACCCCTCAAAAGGTTCTGATTTGAGAACATTTTGGATTTCAAATTTCAGATTTCTGGATCAGGGATGCTGAACCTATATTGACTTCAAGTGCTAAGGCCCCAAATAGGAGATCTATTTTTTGAATCAACCTTCAATTGGATTTCTTTTTAAAGCAGCGATTCACAAAACTACCTCAGTCTATGAGAGACTGAAAAGCTAAAAGAAAACCGTAGAGTCTCAGGGCCTGGCAGCCTGGCAGGCACACGCTGACAGTGCACTACCCTAAATATGACCCTGGCCTTGGAGATTCCATCAGAATAGATAGACCCGTGGCCCGATGTCAATACAAGCACTCCGCTTATTTATTCAGGAGAAACTGGGATATACTCGAGCCTTGAAATGAGGCAGAAGCTTGCAAGGTTTGAGACTGTGTTCAAACTTCCTCTGCCAGCCAGCCTTGTTGGAAGCATCAAAGCCTAGTGAGTCAGCATTTGGAGAGGGAAATCAGCCGGGCTAAATTTGGAGATTTTGACTCAGCCATCAGTGAAATTCAGCAGTTTCTCCTGAAGCTTTTGGTGACCTTTTGGTTTCATCCAAGCTCAAATACCAAAGGCACCGTGAAAATGGATGGAATTGTAAACTATTGCATGAAGATTGTGCAGCTGGCCTTCTGAGATCAATTCATCCACCTCAGAACTGAACACATCTCTTTGCCTCTAGCTTTCACTTTCTTGGGAAGGAGGAATGGGGTGGGGGATGGGGCGAGAAGTGGAGGCAAATAAAGAGGAGGGGCTAGGAGATGCCCCTTGCCATGCCTAGCACAGAATGCAAGAGGTAGCGTCTGGACCTCACCAGCGCCAGTGCCCAGCAACTGTCTCCCATCAGCTCTCCACAGAGCTTAGAAGAGCCCAGGTCAATGTGTTCTCCAACACACCCGCGTGTATTTCCAACTGAGCCTTTAAGCGAGTGTTCAGTTGACACTAAGTGCTTTCTGCTCTCAGCACAATTATGTATTTCTGAATAAAACTCAAAGCATCCTTTGAATGTGAAAATGGGCTAGATAAAAACGTCAAAGTACACCTCTGTCCTCAATGATCCTTTTTAATGCATCTGTGGTTTCTAACATTAAGAGAAAATGTGAATTTAGTCGTGTGCTTTTATGTGTCTACTCTGTGACTTGTTTATTCATGCTATGCTTATAACCAGAGAGAAACAAGAGAAGAACATAAAATATTAATACAGTATCCATATTGAAGTATAATAAGCATCAGGAAGTATGTATTAAACTGTCAGGAGCTTCGCTGGAGTGGAGGATGTAGGTTGGGGGTTCTTCACTGTTCCGTGGACTGAAAGCCTCACTAATGATACTGTTCTCTTCTAGGCCTGTTTGAAAATGTTTTAGCTACAGTACTTTAGCGTTAAGACCTTTTCTTCAAACCTATGTGGAACAAGTCATTTATTCTACTTCTTATTGGTAAATATCTTTGTTTTTGTTGTTTTTTTAATTACAGAAGAACTATTTGCTCATCATAAAGAATTTAAATGATGTAGAAATTAGTAACTAAAATAACAATCTCTGCAGGCTCACCTCACTTATAATTTAACATTCATCTGTCCAGAATAAATATAAATATATTCATACACAAAATTTATTGTCTGTAATTTTAACCCATTTGTGCCTAGTGTTCCATTATTGGAACACTAAGCTTGTGGGAGCTATTTATATCCTACTGCTCAAGGTCATTGCCAAGTCTGATTTTTTCACACACAAAAAAATATGCAGCCTCTGGCATAAATGGGTTAATGACATCTTGTGAAAGATGCTATCCAGTATGTCTTTCCTCACTTAACAATGTATATTTAACAACTTTTCATGAATGTTTATATTTTTGGTAGAAAAAAATTAAGTTACGAAAAAGTATAAGTTAAAAATACATGGCTGGGTGCAGTGGCTCATACCTGCAATCTTAGCATTTTGGGAGGCAGAGGTGAGTGGATCACTTGAAGTCAGGAGTTCAAGACCAGCCTAGCCAACATGGTGAATCCCCATCTCTACTAAAAATACAAAAGTTAGCTGGCCGTGGCAGCAGGTGCCTGTAATCCCAGTTACTTGGGTGCCTGAGGCAGGGGAATCACCCGAACCTGGGAAGTGGAGGTTGCAGTGAGCCGAGATCCCACCATCACACTCCAGCCTGGGTGACAGAGTGAGACTCCATCTCAGAAAAAAAAAAGCCAACATTATGATATAGCTATTCATTGGGCAGCCATTAAATTGTAGTTATGAAGATTATTTCATTGCATGGGAAATACGGTAGACAGTGAATGAAATATGATGTAAAAGTATTAATATGCTATAACATTATTAATAACCGAATATCCAGTTAGAGTTTTCAAACAAAATCTGTTCCTCTTCTTGGTTAAAGTGGTTTTATCTTGATAAAAAAGAAAAGAAAAAAGAAAAAGAAAAAAAACCCTTCTGCTGTTTTGACAAAGTTTCTCTTGGCTTCTCTGGATTGTGCCGTCCAAGTGGATCTCATTTCTCCTGATGATCCAGGCGTGGTGATGGGGGCTCTCTTCCCTGCGTGGAGCTCCTAGGCTTTCTTGCCCACTGACCTCACTCAGCTGAGTCTTTAATGGGTTCCATCCTGGCATAATCCCATTTCTGTTTTAAGCTCTTCAGACCCTCTTGGGTAAAACTAGTTTTAACTGCAAGTGCACTTTCTTTTTGAATAAACATGAATTAAGCAATATCAGGGAATAAAATGTTTGACAATAAACAGGTTGAGTGTAAAGGATATGAACATTTATTTGGGATATTAAATTCCAAATACAAATATTTTTATTATTCTCCAAATGCAAAGAGTGTGAAAGTCGTATCTTGTATCTTATCCTTCATAACATAGATGGTGTCGCTATTTGCTAAGTGTATTCTAAAATGAAATCTTAATTTCCACCTTCCCACCCCACTTGCTGCAACTCAAATTAGTAAGTTGCACCATCATCTTCACAGTTGCTTAGGCCCCAAATCTACATGTTCTTGTAGTAGTTAGCTTCTGCTGCAGTAACAAGTAGTCCAGACGCCTCTGTAGCTTGCATCTGCAAATGTTTATTTCTCACTCCAGTGTCAGAGGCTGGCTGCAGCATCTAAGCTCTGCTCCCCTTGGCTGGACTCCTTTGGGCTTCCCTTCTTGCCCAGGACCTCGGCTGGCAGAGAAGTTACAGTCTGGGGCATGCTTTCCTCATGGTGCAAGGTAGAAGTCAGGAAGCACAGCAGAAGAAAATGATGCCTTTTAAAGCCTCTGCTTGTATCTGGCACACTGTCCCTTATGTGCATCCCATTGCTTGGAACAAGTCATGTGGTCAAGTCCAAAGTGAATGGTGCAAGGACACGCATTCTCCCCTCAGGACAGCCGTGGTTGGGGTAGGGTGGAATCACTGGGAATCAGCGTTTTGGTTTACCACTGCCCTTGCCAAGTTCATCAGTCCTGTTGTCTGTGTCCCCAGAACATAGCCCAAACTTACCCTCTTCTCTCCACCTCCACCATGGTGCTCCTGGAACAAGCCACCATCCTCTCTCTCTGGGAGAAACAGTTCTCTCTACTTGCACTCCTCCCCTGAGCTTTCATTCCGGACCAGGGTGGTCTGCAAACAGCAGTGTACACAACAGGTAATACCAACACTGGATTCTCACTACCCTTGGGATGAAATCCATTCCCTTGCCCTTGACTATAGAGCCCGATGGGTTATGGCTTCCGCCAGCCTGCTCATGGCCCCTGGGGCAGCTCCCTGCCTGCCTCTGATGTCATCTTGGCATCTCCCCTCTCCCACACTCTCCAGCCACACTGCCTTCTCACAGTTTCCCGGTATGTAAGCTCATTCCTGCCCTACAGTCTTTAGATCTCCTGTCCCCTCTGCTGCAACAAACGCTCCAGGTCTTCACAGGGCTGGCTCTTTTTAATAAAGCTCACTTCCACAGAGAGGCTTTCATTGGACATCAGTCGAAAGAGTCTCCACATTGCACTTAGTACAGCTTCATATCTTCTCTTTTCATTTCCTGATTGCTCAATGTCTATTTCCTCTCTTCTCCCATGATGTCAGCTTCAGCATGTTGGCCCTTTGGCATCCCCAGTTCCAGGACGAGCTCCTGGGCAGTGCAGGGGCCTGGTGAGTGCTTGGTGAGTATTGCTGAACCAGCGTCAGTGTTTCCCGGCACAGTGCACGCACTGTGGTTTCTCCTATTATTGATACACTTTTCCGTTCAGCAAGTACTCATTGACCTCCTCTGGACCGAGTCCTACCTGTGATAAATATTCTATTACTAAGATTTGGCTTGTCGATTTTGGGACTATTTGATTTAAAAATGACTCTCTGGCCAGACACGGTGGCTCATGCCTATAATCCCAGCACTTTGGAGGCTGAGGCAAGTGGATCACCTGAGGCCAGGATTTTGAGACCAGCCTGGCCAACGTGGGGAAACCCCATTTCTACTAAAAATACAAAACTTAGCCAGGTGTAGTGGTGCATCCCTGTAGTCCTGGCTACTTGAGAGGCTGAGGCAGGAGAATTGCTTGAACCTGGGAGGCGGAGATTGCAGTGAGCCGAGATTGCACCAGCACTCCAGCCCGGGTGACTGAGCAAGACTCCATCCCCAAAGTAAATAAATAAATAATAAGTAAGTAAGACTCTCAAACATAGTAACTAGGAAGTCATACTGATGCAGATCATTTAAAACTAATCTGAATATAGTTTGAATGCAGTTTATCTGTGCTATTCTTATTCCCTACCTAAGAGATGACCACGTTAGTGTGGGGATCTGCTTGGACTCTCACAGTTGGTATAAACATTTGAGCTGCAGAAAATGCAGAAAGAAATCTTATCGGGACTTCCCTTGTCTGACCAAGCAGAGCCTTCTGAAAATACAGTTGCTGTTAACCCTTCTTCAAGAGTCCTTCAAATTCATCTGCCATGGAGATAGCTTGCCTGTTCCCAATACATCAAAAAGCACAAAAAACTGTGCTCTCCCATGGGAGCCCGAAAAACCACCCTTTTGTCAAGTAGAGATATAGAAACCTTTACTTCACATGATTATGTGAGTAACTCATGGCCGAGCAACTCCCAGGAGCACATGTGAACAATCCTTGCCTTTTCTCCTGTTGATCTGTCTATTTTCAGTGATTTTGCAGACCCGCAAGTATGGGACCCAAGTGGTAGAGGTGAAGTTTTTTCTCCTAACATTAGCGCATTTTTTGCCTAGTGATTAATGATAACTGTAGATTTTTAACAATATAGTAGAATCATTCCAAGCTAGACTTAATGTTTACAACTTTCACCAATGATTATGGATGATAACACATCTCAGGGAGACAGTGTTTAAGACCACCTGATTTGAATACTGACTGATCCACTTACTAGGGGTGTAACTGTGAGCGAGCAAATTAATCTCTCTGTGCCTCAGTTTTCTCATGCATAAAATGGGCATAAATAGTACTTATCTTATGGGAAGGCTCTGAGGATCAAATGCGTGAATACATGTAAAACCCTTGGCATTGGGGTGGGTTTGTGGTAGGGCTCAGGCAGATCTTATTCCCAGAGGTAGGGAGGGGTTCTTGGCCACATCCTGTGATGACACTCTCTACACATCAGTTACCTTAAGTTACTTCATGGCCTGAGGGAACATTTCTTCATTAATGTTAGCATTGCAACATAAAGTGTTCTTTTTTTCAGGATTTGCACTTCTCCATGATGCTTTTAATTTGTATGCATTTTTCCTTTTTTTTGTAGTTGACATGTAATAATTGTACATATTTGTGGGATACAGTGTAATATTTTGATACATGTATACAATGTATAAAGAGCAAATCAGGGTCATTAACATATCCATAAACTTACACATTTATTATTTCTTTGTGTAGGGAAAATTGAGGATCCTCTCTTCTAGCTTTTTGAAATATATCATTCACCACCTTCATAACAAACAATACTACAGAATGTATTCCTCCCAGTGAGTCCTAACTTTCCATTTGTTAACCAATTATTAGTCTCTTCTCATGGTGCTAATAAAGATATACTCGAGACTGTGTAATTTATAAAGGAAAGAGCTTTAATGGACTCACAGTTCCACATGGCTAGGGAGGACTCAGTCATGGAGGAAGGCAAATAAGAAGCAAAGTCATGTGCTACATGGCAGCAGACAGGAGAGCTTGTGCAGGGGAACTCTCATTTATAAAACCATCAGATCTCATGAGACTTATTCACTATCACGAGAACAGCATGGGAAAGACCTGCCCCCATGATTCAGTTACCTCCCACAGGCTCCCTCCCATGACACATGGGAATTATGGGAACTATAATTTAAGATGAGATTGGGGGGGGACACAAAAAAACCATATCACCAACCTCTTCCTATCCTTCCCTCCTTCCTGCTCTTCCCAGACTCCAATGACCATAATTCTTCTCTACTTCTATGAGCTCATATTTTTTAGCCCCCACAAATGAGTGAGAAGATGCAGTATTTTTCTATTAGTGCACTTTTTAAAAATGCACTATTTTGTGTGCATGTATAAGTGGGGAGTAGATTATTGGTTTAGTATTTGATACACTGTGGGATTAAACGCCAGGTCACAGGATGGAATGAGAAATAAAGTCAGAGTGAAGGCAGACCCAAACCACCACAGGAAAGGGCAGTAACTGTGGGAGAGTCTAGTGCCTGACGATGGGAACTAGAAAGGTCACGGGGTGATTCCAGGTCTGTTTCTTCCTACCTTGCGCATCCTTGGTTACATTATTTTGTTTCGTTTAACTTAATACCTTGTAGCTTCATGAAGTAGATTTTATAGCTATTCATGAATATCATTCATTTCAGGCCCAGCATAGATAGTAAATTCTGAGCTTCCACAAAAACAATTCCAAGTTCTACTGTTCTTTGCCTTTGTGAAAAGGGGCTGTTTTAAAATTCTACAACTCTACAACTGGAAATAAAAATGTAATTTCTAGGCTGGGTACAGTGGCTCACGCCTGTAATCCCAGCACTTTGGGAGGCTAAGGCGGGCGGATCACTTGAGGTCAGGAGTTCGAGACCTGCCTGGCCAACTTGGTGAAACCCCATGTCTAATGCAATTCAACTATTAGCTGGGCATGGTGGCAAGTGTCTGTAATCCTAGCAACTTGGGAGGCTGAGGCAGAAGAATTGCTTGAACCTGGGGGGTGGAGGTTGCAGTGAGCTGAGATTGCATCACTGCATTCCAGCCTGGGCAACAGAGTAAGACTCTGTCTGAAAAAATAAAAAATTAAATAAAAGTAATTTCTGGAATCATAAAAATGCTTCTCCATGGAGGAAGTCATGTCAGGGAATCTGTAATTATACCACTACCAACTACATTTTAATGTGTCCCTAATTGGAAGGAGGCTGGCAAACGTCACCTCTACTCACTATTCCACAGCCTAGAGCGAGGAGCAGGTTCTCACACCTTCCCAGCCTGTGCCTGGCCTGAGGGAGGCCAGTGAGGCAATTGCCTTTCTGACCCAAAACTCAGATGGATCCAGTTTTGACTTGGGCAGCTCTGCCCGGTTACCCCATGCTAGAATTCTTACTGGTTTCTGGACCACCTCCCAAGGGGGCTCCTCATATAGATTTAAAGCCTCATATGGGTTTATTGAAAAGAAAAGTAAATGTTTATGGATAGCAAAGTATTTTTTTGTTTTTCTAGGAATGAGGGAAACTGGTTGTTGACAATTAGCATTTCTGTCTTAGGTTCACAAAAAATAGTAATGATTCCCTTCAGGCCCCTTATAAATCAATAAAATATTCCATACCTTTCTTGGTGTTTGCAGTTAATTAACCTGAATTCTTATAGCACTAAAAATAGTCCTAGAGGCATGACTGCACACATTTTAGACATGGAAAATATGGTGATTCAGAGAGGTCAGGAAAGTTGCTCAGGCCACACAGCTGTCACGTGGCTGTATACCAGCAGGTCTTTGGGCTCAGACCACAGTGCTTCCTTTGCCACAATAAGGCCCGAATCTCCTAGGGCTGCTGTAACAAATCACCTCTGTTTTAGCAGCTTAATAATAAAATTTTATTTTTAAAAATTTATTCACTTATTTTTTTTTTGAGACAGTGTCTCTCTGTTGCCCAGGCTGGAGTGCAGTGGTGCCATCTTGGCTCATCACAGCCTCTACTTCCTGTTCTCAAGCAATCCTCCCACCTCAGCCCCTCGAGTAGCCAGGACCACAGGCATGCGACACCACACATGCCTAATTTTTGTACTTTTTGTAGAGAGAGGGATCTCGCTATGTTGCCCAGGCTGGTCTCGAACCCCTGAGCTCAAGTGATCCACCTGCCTTGGCCTCCCAAAGTGCTGGGATAGTCATGAGGTGGGAAGCCTGGCACTGTCCTCCTGGTCTAAAGTGGAGGTGTCGACAGGGCTGGTCCCTTCTGCAGCTCCAGGGGAAAATCTGGCCCTTGCCTCTCCCAGCTTCTAGAGGCTCCTGCATTTCTCGGCTCGTGGCTCATGGCCCTTTTGTCTTTAGAGCCAGCAGTGTGTGTTTCTCTGTGCCTTTCTCCGTAGTCACATCTTCCTCTGACCCCGACCTTCTTGTCTGCCCCTTTTTCACTTTTAAGGAGTTGTGATTACAGGGAGGAGTTGTGATTACACTGAGGGCATGAAGACCATCCAGTACAAGTGCTGTCTTTCAAGGTCAGCCGATTCCACCTGCAACCTCAGTGTCACCTTGCTGTGTAACCTAACATAGTCTCAGGCCTGGGGATCAGGACATGGGCGTCTTTGGGTTTTTTGGAAGCGCTGTTCTGCCTCCTGCACGGTCTGTCATGTTTCTGGTGGATGCTGCATCAGAGGACATAAGGAGACCACCTGCACCACCCACCACTGCCCACCTACACACCAGGCTGTAAGATTAGGCTAAGTTTCTAATGCAATTAGGCAACGTGACCCCACGGAAGGGGCAGAGGGGTACCTGTCACACGTGGGCACAGGCTCTGGGGCAAGCAGGCTGGGCTGACATCCTGGCTGCACCTCTCAGGAGCTCTGTAACCTCCCTGGGCCTCCCTTTCTTAATCTGTGAAATGGGCATAACCAGTGCACCTGCCCTCTGTGCCATGTGAGACTTGGAGGAACATCTCTAAAGCCCTTTGCCAAGGGCCTGGCTGGCAGCAAATGCTGGGTGAGTGTTTGCAATATAAATGCACACTGGAACATGTCTGAGCAAGGCCTTCATGGCCTCTGAGTACCTGGCTGGGTCATGCTGGGAGCTGTCAAATGCATCTGGCTGTCTTTCTTTTCTGGCCACATGATTCTGGACCCTTTGTCCTTTGTTGGGGCCACCGGCTTGTTCTGAAAGTTGAGCTGAGAGCAAAGGTGATGTCGGACACCCCAGGTCAGAACGTGGCAAGGCAAGAAGGCCCCAAAGACCAAAAAGTTCCTTGGTGCATTGCATTGTTACCTCCCTGGTCTAGACTACAGCCAGGCTCCTCCTGAGGAAGCTCTGGTCCCCTCCCGAGCCTGCGAAGAGAGGCCTGAAGATAGCTTGCCATGGCTCAGCTGGGGATGAAGCAGTCAGCTCCTGTCGCTCACATCTTATTTGAATTTCAGAAAAACGGGAAAAGTAAATGCATGAGATTTTCTACTCAATTTCAAAGACTTTTCTTAAAAGCAACTTTTGATAACTGTCATTAAAAGGAAATAGACACAGCATGAGAAAAAAGCAAAAATCTTATAATATAAAAATTACTTGATTTCCTCTGCTTTGCCACTGGTTTAATAATATAAAAAAGCTTCTTTTCTACTTCAAGCTGGCGTGAGCATTGAATTCATAGACTTATGTCGCTGCTGGTGTTAGTACGTAATATATACGGTGACTCATTCTGCTTAATGGCATCAACAACAGAGAAAATGCTTCTCAAGCCCGAAGACTGCAGTTGGAAAACACCACGCAGTGGGAACGATTCTCTCCTAGCCTTAATTGAGGGCAGCTACTTCTCATGCTTTGTCTGTGACAGGTCTATCTCTCTCTCTCTCTCTCTCTCTCTCTCTCTTTCTCTCTCTTTCTCTCTCTCTCTTTTCCCTCCTTTCTTTACATGTCCACCCAGGTTCTGTAACCCATAGATGGTGATCCAGATATGTCTGCAGACCAGCAGCCACAATCTGCCCTTGGCCTCTGATGCCCTTATCCTCAACACCTGCTCTCCTCCTGCACCCCTGACTGCAGCCTCTCTGTGCTCCCCCTCCTCAGGGATACTTCCTACCTGTGGGAGGATCAGCTGGAGGGGGCTGGCGATCAGGACCCAGGGGAGGGGCTCCAGGGCAGTGAGCTCTCATTTGCTGGGAACCTGGAAGCACATGGTGCTGGAGTACCCGCCGCCCACCAACTCAAGTCCGAACACGGAGCAGCTGGATTTCAGCATCATTCAGGCCCTTTGTAATATTTATTTTGGCATTTCTTTTTTTGAGACCGAATCTCATTCTGAGGCCCAGGCTGGAGTTCAATGGCGTGATCTCTGGTCATTGCAACCTCCGCCTGCCTGGTTCAAGCGATTCTCCTGCCTCAGCCTCCTGAGTAGCTGGGATTACAGGCGTGCACCTCCATGCCTGGGTTATTTTCGTATTTTTAGTAGATACAGAATTTTGCCATATTGGCCAGGCTGGTCTTGAATTTCTGACCTCAAGTGATCTACCCACCTTGGCCTCCCAAAGTGTTGGGATTACAGGCATGAGCCACCGTGCCCAGCCTATTTTGTGCATTTTAAGACAATATTTTATAAAAGGACTAGGTGTTTCTCCAGGCTGTTTAAGGGAGTTCTATTAGAACAAAAGATGTTGAGAATTCCTTGTGGAGAGAAAGTACAGGGAGAGAGGAGTTAGAGGACGCCTTCCCTGTTCCAGGACATCAGGGTGGCAGGGCCCTGAGGATCTGAGGGCAGCCCCCACTGTGCCTGTATTCTCTGTATTCAAGGCCTCGCCACCTTTTTCAAGGCAACACCCTTCTTGGAGCACCCGCTGAGGTGCTCTCTGCTGGGGACCGTAAGTGAGCACTGACAAAGCTGTGAAAAGCACCCCTGCTGCTCTCCAGGGACTCACAGCACAGAGGACGCCTGCACTCAGACGAGACGGCCACGCTGTCATGATGGAGAGGGTGCTGCCGCTGTATGGGGGAAAGGGAGGGAGGACTCAATTCCAACTTGGGAAGAATATAATCTTACGGGAGGTAGAGCCTTTCTATCTTGAAGGTCTACCTCCTGGTGTGAGGGAAGGACACTTCATATACAGGGGAAAGAGGTTTAAAGCATGGAGCTAGTGTGTGTGTGTGTGTGTGTGTGTGTGTGTGTGTGTGCTGGCATGTGTGTCTGTGGGCACAGATGTTTGTGTGCACATGTGTGCATGTATCTATTTGTGTGTGCGTGTGTGTGTGGGGGGCCTATTTGTGAAACGAAACCAAAAGGTAGGTGAGGAAACTCTATGGGAAGTGAAGTCTGAAGACAGATGGGGCTTGGGCTGCAGACACCTGGAGGGCCAGGCCTGAAGGGCAGGGCTTCGGTCACACGTGGGGCAGTGGGAGGCCTGATGGCATAGGAAGGGACGCTCTTAGATGGTGCAGTGGTGACAGGAGAACACAATGATGGAGGCCAAGAGCTCAGTTCAAATTTCAGGTAGGGCATTGTGAGGCCTGAAATAAGGCTGACACGGGGTGGGTGGGGAGGAGGAACCTGCACCAGGGGACCCCTACTCTGGAAGCTGCTTGGCAGATGCCCATCAGTCATTGAATAAATGTTGAGTTTCCTGCTTCCGGCCCTGCGCCGTGCTGAGTAGCAGAGGGACAGAGCATCACAGTCACCTCCGTGGTACTCAGACCCTCTCCCAATGCAGTCACACGTCGCTAAGAGCAGTGCCGCCAAAGGAACGGCTGGGCACTGCGTGTGCAGGTGGTGCTAACTCATGTGCTTTGGCTGTGCCAGCTGTGTGCCCAGCACTTCCTCGGGAGGCATTAAGGAGCAGGTTTCTAGATACCCACTTCTCAGCCCAGCTCTGGCTGTTGAGATGCTGCAGCTTTTTAACTCTTGCAATTTTTGAAGTGTCCATATCTGACCTGGAGAAGCAAGGCCATGAGCTCCAGATGGGCCCATAGCTGATGGGTTCAGAGGCTTCAGTGAGCCAAGATTATGTGTGTATGCACAAACACATGTGTGCATGCAGACATAGTAATGCATTGGAAGCACTGACATACCGAATGATTGAGTGAATGAGTAAAACGGCTGTTTCCAAAGTAAGTCAGGAGGTTCCCACTGACAGAAAGAGCACACCTCCCTTTCCCAGGGGAAATTCTGTGTAGATAGTCCTGTGTGTCTCCATGGCTCAGCTGGATGAAGTTCCCATGAGCTCTTTCTAGCAAACATACATAATTATTCTGTGGTCCTGTAATATCCAAGTGTTTGTAAATGCTAACCCTGCAAGGTGACAGGTAGATAGAAATGCCTATGCTTCTGATGAATAGTCATTGCATATTTATGTCATCTAAGGGTTGTAGCTTTGGAGTGTGGAAGGCCTGCATCAACTCAGGCACCTCTGTAGCTGGGTACCCGAGGCCTGTCATAGTCTATCTCATTCCAGCTTATTTTATACAAGGATAAAAAGGCTGGGCTCTGTGTAAGCATGCTGAAGTGCTGAGAAACGAGGGAAGAACTGTTAAGTAAAATATCAGAGGGGAGATCAGATAGGCCAGTCGGCTGAAAGGAAACTCCTCCATACCCTAGGAGGATGGAAATTGAGGAGGAGAGAGAAGGAAGGCCACATGTCACAGGAGAAAATGAAGTTCCAGCCGTGAAGGATCCATCCCCGGTGGGAAGCAGGGAAGTGCAGAGAGGGGAACCGTGGCTCAGCTGTGTGCTCTTTCCCCGCTGGGAGGTTACAGGGGACTTCCTTTGAGTTTGTGTCCTTTGTAGGGACATGGATGAACCTGGAAACCATCATTCTCAGCAAACTGACACAAGAGCAGAAGATCGAACACTGTATGTTCTCACTCATAGGTGGGTGTTGAACAATGAGAACACATGGACACAGGGAGGGGAGCACTACACACTGGGGTCAGCTGGGGGGAAATGGGGGAGGGACAGTGGGGGGTGGGGAGCTGGGGAGAGATAGCAAGGGGAGAGATGCCAGATGTAGGTGATGGGGAGGAAGGCAGCAAATCACACTGCCACGTGTGTACCTATGCAACAATCTTGCATGTTCTTCACATGTACCCCAAAACCTAAAATGCAATAAAATAAATAAATGGGAAAAAAAAGAGTGAAAAAAAAAGAAGAAGAAATTATTTTTTATAGATTTGATTTTCTCTCAATGACCACTAATAAGCTATAGGAATAGGCTTTTGAGAGAATTTTTCATCTGTCTTCTGATGCATAGCTCTGGATTGCTCGTGATAATATTCTAAGATGAATGAGATTTTTAATTATGCTCAAAACAATTTAAACGATGCTTGTTTAACAACGCTAGAAGTTTGGGGGAAAAATTTCTAAAATTCTTTGACCCTCCTTTTATAGAGAGAAGGAGTCTATGTCTCGTTTTGAATCTGGGCTCCATATTTCTTGGCCAATAGAACACAATGGGAATGACTGTCTACTATCTCAGCCCAGGCTTTAAGAAACTTTGACTTCCTGTCTCTTGTGACAGTTATTCTGGGAGCCCAACAACCATTCTCTGAGGAAGCTTAAGCCTTGTGGCAAGGCCCCTATGGAGGGGGCCCAATGGTGAGCACCCACTCACCAGCTCTGTGCAGGCTCCGTCTCGGAGGTGGGGCAGTTGAGCTATCCCAGGTGTTACCGTGCAGAGCTGAACTCCACTTCCCTGCTGAGTTCAGTTCAAGCTGCAAAGTAGTAAACAAAAGAGTGTTATTTTAAGCCACTCTGCTTCGAGGTCATCTGTCATGCAGCAGTAGAGAACTGGATCAGTCGCATGAGTAAGTGTTATGACATAGAACTCCGTAAGCCCTTGGTGTTTCCAGATGTTTAGTTATGGAAGTGAAGGCTGTGTGGCCTTGAGCAGTCGAGACAGTTCAAAGCTAGAACCTTGGTTTCCCTAGGTTATAAGAATGACATGAAACCTATAACATGGTTAACAAAGCCTGGGCATAGAGGCTCCTCAGCAAAGTTCGGTGGCTTTTTTCTTTCTTAATCTCACCTTCCAGGAGATGGGTTGATTTATTTTCATCTTCAAGAGTGACCTAAAACACACAAGAACTTTGGAAGAGTCATGGTTTCACATGAGAGGCATGTAGGGTTCTTTCATAAGTTTTAACATTTTTCAAAAGCAATTTCCAGGTACCACCTTCCAACAAAGGGGAACAAACATAAAAACTACTTTACCCAAAGTGGCTTAGAGGCAGGATGGGAGAAAGCACTTCCCCAGCGTAAATGAATTCTGGAGAAGGGCAAGTGTCACGAGAAAGCACAGGTGTTAAGTCACTTGTTTTCCAGCGTGTGTTCTGTAAAGGGGGCCTTAGAGAATGGAACCCCCTGCCTGATGACCAAAGTGAGCTTGGACCTCCCTGGCTGGCTACCAGGGCCCTCCTGACTGCTGGCACTGAGAGATCTGAGCCCTGAGCTTGCTGGACCCTCAGGCGGAGCACACACCTCACGCCAGTGAGCAGCAGCCATGTGATGCCAACGGCTTGGTGGGCGCAGCAGGCATGGCCTTAAATCTACTGCCTGACAGTGATGGGTCTTGGAGACTGTGTCTTTGGCAGGTTAGACAAGGTGCACATCGGCCTGCAGAAAGGAGATGAGGATGAGCCTGCTGCCCGTCTGTGCTCAGCTCCTGTCTGTGTCTTCCTCAGCCAGTGGCGAGGTGATCTATAGTGGTTCTGGGACGGTGTATTCTGGCAGAATCAGGTCCTGGGAGGCAAGTGTGGCTTCCTGCCATGAGCTGTCACAGCTCAGATGCTTAAATATTGACTGCACATTCTGCTCACCTTCCTAAAGTCAGGGTATTCATAGCGCAAAATGCCGTTGTGATTCTTCCTCCCATGGGAGGGCGTCTTGACTGTGCCAGGGCTGCTTTCCAGCTTCTCCCATCCTGCCCATGGGTGCCTGCTTTCCGTGAATTGCTGTGTGATGCTCACATGGAGATACCGTGTGAAGGGGGTTTGTCCAATCTGTAAAGGGAGGGGGCAGGTTGGATGCAGCATTCCCCAAAGGGTCACCTCATGCATACCAGTGCCTGGATGGAAATGGCAGCTACTAGGTGGAAAGGCCCTGTGGACCAACTGGTTTGGGAAACCCTGAGCTTAATGGGTTTCTTTGCTGTAGGGCTTCTCAGGTCCTTTAAAATCCAGTGTGACTCCCCAGAAGGCATTTCACATTCACATGGTTCCAAACGTCCATGACCAATTTCTGGAAGTATCTTAGAAGTCTTAGACCTTATAGAATATCAGCTGGGAAGCTCCGATCGCTAGTGTCTCAGATATTATGGAAATTCAAGAAAAGATCAAGTTTTTAGCTTCTCCTTGGCTTCTGTATGGTTCTGCTAGTTGCTATTGGGGGTTCTTGCTCCTCCTTTCCACCCCATGCAGGTATGGGTGCTGCTTGTCCTCTGCTGAGGGCTTCCCCTATACTAGGAAGAGTTCCTCCATCTGCCTCTTCATCAAAAATGTTCTTCCTTCTATCTCATTGCCTTAGAGCCTGGCTCTACCAACCAGTTACTCCCTGAGACTATGAACTATCACTCACCATTGTGAACAGGGACTTCAGTATCTCCATGCCTGTTCCTGTTTTTCTCAAGTTCCCCCATGTGTGCTATTGAAATCTGCATCCTGAAGACTCACTTTTTCCTTGGAAGTCTGGCCTCTAGAGTAGGAGTTGGCCACTCTTCCTGGAAGGGGCCAGAGAGTAAGTATTTGCCTGCCGGGTGGTCCTGTTGCAACTCAGCTACTCAGCTCTGCTACTGAAGCATGAAAGCAGCCACAGAAGATGGGACAGTGAGTGGGAGTGGCCACATTTGGCCCTTGGGAGATGGTTTGCCTACCCTTGACCTAGAATGCATCATGGGTCCTTTGGGAGCACAAATGAGTCATTTGCCAGATTATTGTCTCCCCTCAACTGCCAGGTCCACCCATAGAACTTAACGTACCCTTAATTTCAATCAAGGAGTGGAACCTGCCCATGAATCTGCATGCTAATTCCTAAGGCTTTGACTCATGGCTGGCTGGGCAGAGCCAGTGAGTGGAAACAGGTGAGAAGAACTGATGCTATTACTCTACCATGTAGGGCTGTCTGTCAGTGAATGAGGGGTGAGTACCCTGACATTGGGGGTCACCAAGAAATGACTTTGGGTTACTTTGTTGTGGAAATTACAGATGGACTTTAATGAACTCTGAAGGAAGTTTCAGAGTCTGACCTTTAAGTGGCTTCTGATTGAGATTCAGTGCCTGGCTTCTTCTTCCTCTCTTCCATCCTCCCGTTCCTGCTGCTGGGCATGGGGTTGTTGCAGCTTGCAGTGCCCCATGCTAGCATGCCTTACCCAATTTCCTCAGTTCAGTTCAAATATAATAGAAACAGATGCCTGCTAGAAAGGTGAATTGGAACTAGGAATATGCCATCGAGTTATTAAATTGTTTTGATGGCTTCCACAGGCTGATACAGTCACACAGGGCAGCTACAGCTTCGGTTTTGTCTAGTTGTTTGTTAGCTTTGGAGTGAGTTGTAACAGAATTCCTTCCTGCACTGCGTACTGCTCCTCAGCTGTGAGAGCCCTGCCACCATCTCGATCCCCAGCAAATGTGATATGTGAGGCTGGGTGGGTGGATGTGCCCTGGACACAAAGCTCTTCTCTTGTTTTTCTCCCGCTCACCCAGCTGGTAGACTTGTCATGCTGTAGTTGGTCTTTTAGCACATCTAGGCATTCCAGGTTGTGGACATCAACAGATCAGATCCAATAGGCAGCAGCTGTCTCTGGACGGGTGCTGGGAACTGTGGAGGTCTGAGTTTTATTCTACTTGCAATTGCACACCTCAGCCGGCCTCAGCTTTCTGAATGTTGGTGAAAGACACAACACTCATGGCTCAGAGACAAAGGCTTTTATTAAAGGCTGAATTTCAGTTCTCTTTGTGCTGAAGTCCCATGAGCATGAGGCAGACAGGCCAAAATAAAATTTTTGTGCAAAGGTTTGTCAGTCTAGGTACCCATGTACATTTTGGGTCAGACAGTTCTCTGTCATGGCAGTGTGTGCGTGAGGGTCCCTCTTCTGTGCACTGTAGGATGTTTGGCAACATCCCTAGCCTCTACTCAATGGCTATGGTTTCATAACATCTACAGCCAATATGAACTGCTGCTCTATGGTATGTACAAATGTGCACACTATTCAAACATTCTTGAGAAAAAGAGCATCCTTGGAACAAAGGCAGATGAGTGCCCTGTTCTCTAGGTGGCCCTGGACTCGATGATGCTTGACCTCTGGTTTATGACCCAGAGATGACAGGAGGCAGTCACATGAGCTGGACATCCATTCCCAAACATGGGATTTCTTTGCCATTATCAATGAGGGGAAGGCAACTTAGCAGACTTTCATTTTTTCATGTAATTAAGACCTACTTATTAGTATTGGTCCCTAACTTATTAGGGACCAATAACATTTTTATTTTAATCAGAGATGCACTCAATGACAACAAACCAAATGCTGAGAATCAACCATCAGCTACGTGTTACCTTCACAGGATAAATTTCTAGAATAAAAGAATAAATCTGAATTTTGTTAAAAATTGTGATCATTATATTTTCTGGTGGCGGAGTGTAAATTTGATAGATTGCATCTGTGATCATTCTAGTGTGTATGCTACCAATGCAAAATGCTTGCCCCCTTTCCACCGGTAGGGCTTGAGCATGGCCGGTGTGAGGTGGTGTTAATGCAGCTCTCGTGGTGAAGGTGGCTGGGTGGCCCCACTACTGGAGGTAATGCTGCCAGCATTATATTTGAGATAGTAAATGCAAATTTAGACTTCAACTGGTTAAAATAATTTTAATATATAAAACGTTGGCCTCATGTATGTCTTCTTTTGTAAAGTATAATGCTCATCATCACTGGTCATCAGAGAAATGCAAATCAAAACTACATTGAGATACCATCTCACGCCAGTTAGAATGGCAATCATTAAAAAATCTAGAGACAACAGATGCTGGAGAGGATGTGGAGAAATAGAGGCACTTTTACACTGTTGGTGGGAGTGTAAATTAGTTCAACCATTGTGGAAGGCAGTGTGGCAATTCCTCAGGACCTAGAAATAGAAATTCCATTTGACCCAGCAATCCCGTTACTGGGTATATACCCAAAGGATTATAAATTGTTCTACTATAAGGACACGTGCACACGAATGTTCATTGCAGCACTGTTTACAATAGCAAAGACCTGGAACCAACCCAAATGCCCATTGATGATAGACTGGACAGGGAAAATGTGGCACATATACACCATGGAATATTATGCAGCCATCAAAAACGATGAGTTTGGGTCCTTTGTAGGGACATGGATGAACCCGGAAACCATCATTCTCAGCAAACTGACAGAAGAGCAGAAGATCAAACACCGCATGTTCTCACTCATAGGCAGGTGTCGAACAATGAGAACACATGGACACAGGGAGGGGAGCACTACACACTGGGGTCTGTTGGGAGGAAATAGCGGAGGGACCGTGTGGGGTGGGGAGTTGGGGAGAGACAGCAAGGGGAGAGATGCCAGATGTAGGTGATGGGGAGGAAGGCAGCAAATCACACTGCCACGTGTGTACCTATGCAACAATCTTTCATGTTCTTCACATGTACCCCAAAACCTAAAATGCAATAAAATAAATTAAAAAATATATATATATATATATAAAACATATTAGGAGATTTTCACTCCAAGCCGTATCTGTTATACTTACATGATTTTTGAAAATCAGTATTCAGATATTGACAATATATCCAAGTAACATGCGTTGTCCGCATTATTGGAACTTTTGTGCTGATTTGCGTTGTCCGCATTATTGGAACTTTTGTGCTGATTGGTTATGATGATAGTCTCTGAACTGTGTGACTGCTGAACACTCACAAGTTTAGTGATCCAGCCGTGACACTGATATAGGTATGTGTCTAGTTTCCTTTTGAAGGACAAACATGAACCAAATGGCAGGTTTTACCCAGAAACTGAGGCTTCTGCCTAGTTTATTCAGGACTAATTAAAGGTTCTCTACAACTTCTACTCAGCCTGGTGGTTCGCATCTGCGATCCCAACAACCAAGGAGGCCAAGATGGGAATATCACTTGAGGCCAGGGTTTGAGGCCTGCCTGGGCAACATAGTGAGATTTTGTCTCTAAAGAAAAAAAAAAAATCCAGATGTGGTGGGGCCTGTATAGGTGGTGCCTCCTATAGTCCCTGCTACTCAGGAGGCTGAGGCAGAGGGATCCACTGAGCCCAGAAGTTGGCAGCTGCGGCGAGCTATGATTGTGCCCCTGCACTCCAGCCTGGGAAACAGAGTGAGATCCTGTCTCAAAAATAAATAAATAAATAAATAAATTAACTAAATACATTTGTTCTCCTGAGAAGTCTGACTTTCCCCTGGGCACTGTGGTCAGGATCCTACTGCAGATGAAATAATCAAGGTGTATGTTGCCTGTATTAATTTGTTCTCCCACTGCTGTAAAGAACTACTTAAGATTGTAATTTATAAAGGAAAGAGGTTTAATTGATGCATGGCTTTGCAGGCTGTACAGAAGGCATGGCTGGGGAGGCCTCAGGAAACTTGCAAACATGGTGGCAGGCAAAAAGGAGGAAGTCATATCTTATATGGCTGGAATAGGATGAAGAGAGCAAAACAAGAGGTGCTACAGAGTTTTAAACAAACAACTCTTGTGAGAACTCACTATCATGAGAACAGCAAGGAGGAGATCTGCCCCTGTGATCCAATCACCTACCACCAGGCCCCTCCTCCAACATTGGGGATTACAATTCAAGATGAGGTTTGGGTAGGTTCACAGAGCTGAACCCCATTATTCTGTCCCTGGCCCCTCCCAAATCTCATGTCCTTCTTCCATTTCAAAATATAATCATGCCTTTCCAACAGTCCCTCAAAGTCTTGGCTCATTCCAGCATTAACTCAAAAGTCTAAGTCCAAAGTCTCATCTGAGACAAGGCAAGTCCTTTCTGCCTATGAGCCTGTTAAATGAAAAACAAGTTAGTTACTTTCAAGATACAATGGAGAATGGGGACACAGGCACTGGATAAATGCACCTGCTGAAAATGTGAGAAATTGACCAAAAAAAGGGGGCTACAGGCCCTATACAAGTCTGAAACCCAGCAGGACAGTCATTAAATGTCAAAGTCCCAAAATAATCTCCTTTGACTCCATGTCTCATATCTGGGCCACAATGATGCAAGGGGTGAGCTCTCAAGGCCTTGGGAAGCTCTGCTCCTGTAGCTCTGCAGGGTATAGCCCCCCAAGGCTGCTTTCATGGGCTTGCATTGAGTGCCTACAGCTTTTCTAGGAGCACAATGCAAGTTGTCAGTGGATCTACCATTCTGGGATCTGGAGGACAGTGGCCCTCTTCTTACAGCTCCACTAGGCAGTACCCCAGTGGGGACTCTGTGTGGGGACTTCAACCTTACATTTCCCTTCACACTTCCCTAGTAGAGCTTCTCCATAAGGGCTCTGCCCTGCAGCACACTTCTGCCTGGACATCCAGGTATTTCCATACAGCCTCTGAAATCTACATGGAGGTTCCCAAGCCTCATTTCTTGCCCTCTTCACACCTGGAGGCTTAACGCCATGTGGAATCCTCTGTGGCTTCTTGCTTGCACTCTCTGGAGCAGATCAGCACCTCTGAAACATATCTGAGGCCCTTTTAGCCACAGCTAGAGCAGGAGAAGCTGATATGCAGGGAGCAGTGTCCTGAGGTTGTGCAGGACAGTTGGGCCCTGGGTCTGGGCCATAAAACCATTCTTCTCTCCTAGGGCTTTGGGCCTGTGATGGGAGGGGCTGCTGTGAAAGTCTCTGGAATGCCTTCCAGGTATTTCCCCATTGTCATAGATATTAACATTAGGCTCCTCTTTACTTAAGCAAGTTTCTGCAGATGGCTTGAATTTCTCTCCCCAAAATGAGTTTTTCTTTTCTATCATGTAGTCAGGCTGCATATCTGTAATTCTACATGATTTTAAAAATCTAAATTCAGATATTGACAATAAATTCAAATGTCATGGTTTGTCCACATTATTGGAAACGTTTATGCTCTGCTTTTTTTTAAATATAAGTTTCAGTTTTATATTATTTCTTTGCTCACAAATCTAAGCTTGTGCTGTTAGAAGCAGCCAGGCCACATGTTGAATGCTTTGCTTCTTAGAAATTTCTTCTTCTAGATAGCTAAATAATCTCTGTCAAGTTCAAAGTTCCACAGATCCCTACAGTAGGGGCACAATGCTGCCCATCTGTTTGTTAAAGCATAGCAAGAGTGACCTGTATTACAGTTCCCAATAAGGTCCTCATCTCCTCCTGAGGTGATCTGAGATCACCTCAGCCTGGACTTCATTGTCCATATCACTGTCAGCATTTTGGTCACAACCATTCAACAAGTCTGTAGGAAGTTCCAAATGTTCCCTCACCTTCCTATCTTTGTATAAGCCCTTCAGAGTCTTCCAGCCTCTACCCATTACCGCATTCCAAAGCTGTGCCTACATTTTCAGGTAACTTTATAGCAATGTCCCACTTCTTGGTACTAATTTTCTGTATTAGTCTGTTCCTGCATTGCTATAATTAACTACATGAGACTGGGTAATTTATAAAGAAAAGAGTTTTAATTGACTCAGCTCCACAGGTTATACAGGTAGCATGGCTGGGGAGGCCTCAGGATGTAACTTCTTCCTCTTCACCTTCCACCTTTCAATCATGGTGGAAGGCAAAGAGGAAGGAGTTACATCTTACATGACTGGAGCAGGAGGGAGAGAGTGAAGAGGGAGGTGCTATGGTCTTTTAAACAGCCAGATCTTGTGAGAACTCACTCATTGTCACAAGAACAGCAAAGGGGAGATCTGCTTCCGTGACTCAATCACCTCCCACTAGGCCCCTCCTCCAACATTAGGGATTATAGTTTGACCTGAGATTTTGATGTTGACACAAACCCAAACCGTATTACTGCATTCTTTCATGTTTCTTGGGCTGTTCTATGTTTTTATTGAGCGTTCTTTTTAACTTTAGTGATAAACTGCTACTGATTCATCTTTATATTTACTAATATAGTTTCTCTCATAATTTTTGTTAATTCTTCTGTGTGTAGTGTCATGTGAACTATGATTTAAATGTGATTCAGTCACATCTCTACCACACAAATACACCAATAAAGTTTGTTTACATACAGTTCCGCCTCCCTAAATTTGCTTTTACAGTGACAATTCACTTGTGTCATACTTATTGCACCCTTTTGCTATTACATGTTGTCTTGGCTTATCTGGGGTTCTGAGAAGCCCACATAAACTATTTGTACCTTGCTCTGGGTTCTCCTTAGCAAACTTTGGGGCAAAGTACAAATAGTTTATGTGGGAGGTGATCCCAGTGAAAGAGTCAGATAGTAGGATGCTGGGGCATTTATCCATGGGTTCTTATCTCCCAACAGTGGTGGGTTTTCCTGGAGGGTGTGGATTTTTCAGGTTGTGTCTATGTGTAGCTCAAAAACCTTCTGCAGCTTTGGGATGCTGAGAAACAAGTGGCCCCTGCCTGACGTGGGAGCTCTTTCACAGGTGCATGGAGCTGTCCAACACTGGAGTGCTGAAGTTGGTTAAGCGAGGAGGATGTGGTGTGTTATCCATCCAAAGGACCTACTACACAAGTGTAATACAGCTACTTGGTTATTTTTAAGGTCATAGAGCACAGGTTTAGAGTAAAATGAAAAGTCCTGTGCAGATGTAAGTGTTTGTCATTTTTCTTATTGCTATATCTCTTATTGCTATATCGCCTAATACAAAGTAGAACAAATAAACGTTGAATGAATACATATAAAATCAGGTGTGTGAGCACATATTATTCTTTTATAAAGTAAATAACAATGGTTAAAAAATATGTTGCTAATAAGAAGTCTACTCCGATAGTTTGTTCCTCTCCAATTCGTTGTTACCTGTCTTCTTTTTTCTTTGAAAAAGAGAAAAGGTCAGAAAGGTATGCCACAGGCTCTTCTGCCCACTTGAGAGCTGCTGCTCTAAATCACCTTCACCAGCAGAACTAGTTCCAAGCTCTCAGGAGACAGTCATTTTTTTTTTAAATGGAATCTCACTCTGTCACCCAGGCTGGAGTGCAGTAGTACAATCTCGGTTCACTGCAACCTCCACCTCCTGAGTTCAAGTGATTCTCCTACCTCAGCCTCTTAGTAGCTGGAATTACAGGCATGTGCCACCATGCCTGGCTAATTTTTGCATTTTTAGTAGTGACGGGGTTACTCCATGTTGGCCAGACTAGCCTCGAACTCCTGACCTCAAGTGATCCACCCTCCTCGGCCTCCCAAAGTGCTGGAATTACAGGCATGAGCCACTGTGCCTGGCCCTGAGGAGATAGTCTTTACCCATGGTCAGCAATCTTGGGGCTTGAGGTAATGAGACACAGGATAAGAGGGTTCCACTGGAAAAGTTTAACCAAAGGTAGCAGGGAGCCCCTTTCTCTGTATATTTGAAGGGCAGGGTCTGAAGTGACTAAAGTCACCTTGCCCTTTAGTTTTTACAATTGGGTTTTGTCAGAAACAGCATCTGTAAAGCTTTATCAGAATATGAATTGGAGTGGCTTTGCCTAGTTTTCAGTCTTCACTACTCCTCCTTAGGGTTATAGAGGGAAATCATCCAGTGCACTGGCCAGTAAATTACAAACACATCCCTTTCCAAGCAAAGAGTCTGTATAAGCTTAGAAGAGTTTGTTAAATTAGTATGTGGGATATGATTTCATCCAAGTAATAAAATCTGCAACTGCTTTTAAAGAAATGAAATTGTATTATAAACTATTTCCCTGTCACCTGCACAAGTCACATTAATTGGAGGTTCAGTCTTCAGTTCTGCCAGCATGGGTGCTCTGTTCCGGAGATGCACAGCTCCTGGAGAGCCTTCCTTGGAAAAGGAAATCACTCTCGAGACAGGTGAGCCTTCCTGGCTTTCATATGGTACATGCTGGCTCTTTGCTAGCAGAGGTGGGAAGGCATGGATTTCATTACTGCAGCACATTAAAGGCCAGGGAAAAATAAATCCAATTTTCTACTGCCTCAGTGACTTTGTGTTTTAATGAAATGGATAAGAAAGAATCATTAACTGATGCTCAGACTGATTAAAATTCCAGTAAGAAGGAAAAGAAATAAGATTGTGACACAGCAACAGAAGGTCATTCATTCCCTGGCAGTCATGAATCTGTAAAGTCACACAATATCGATTTTCAACAGGAATGTTGACTGAGAAGGCCCCTGCAGATATGGATAGTAAGGAATGTGTGACCTGATCACCATCCAGACACTGCCATCAGTCTGTATCCTTGCCATGAAGTCAGGTGCCTACCCTTCCTGGAAGTGTCAGCAAGTGAATTATATGTCTCCTTCTGTGATGAAAAAAATTTCTTTTTCCCTACACAATTGAATCTTGATTTAAAATCACAGAAGCTTTAAGATGTGGCCACAGTAGCAACTAACTGGGTATGTACAGGGTCACTGGAGACATAGGAGAAAACAGCAAATGCGTTTGAAAGCTACAAAATGCTACTCAAATTTAGAGTGCCTGTTATTGTTATTATTACTTCCCCTTCCTGTCATTAGTCTGATCACTGCTCTTGCTAGTATGAAGTTTCAGACCACACACACTTTTTCATATGCCTTTTCTGCTCGACAGGCAGAGACCAAAGGGGCAGTTGGTCAATGGGGACCTTTTCCACGGCAGATTTCTCTTCCTGATTTATATGTAGCTGTCCCTGGGTGAAGCCTTAGGACCCAAGAGACAAGCCTTCCTCCAGGGAAGCAGAAGGAATTCTGGTCATTGAAGTGTCCAAGTGGAGAGAAGGAAGGCACTTATGCCTTAGAGCAGCTGAGTACCTTCCATTCATTCGGAGTTCATTCCTCATGCCTTCCCTCCACATCCCTTCCATAGTGCCTACTATGTATTTTTCCTGATGCTGCATTCCCCACCTTTTGAGAGGTGAGATAAAGGAGCACCCACCTGTCTCCTCAGCAGTGTCATTAGAACCCTCAAGGCCTGGTAGGATTGGCTCCGGCTGCACCCAAAGGACAGTGTCCCAAGGCACTTGTGCAGGCTGGAAAATGGGAACAGGCCCGTGAAGATGTGGGAAGGGAAGATGAACTTCAGGGAGTAAGAAAGAAATGCATGATAAATATTTGAGACAGTTTGCAGAAAGAACAGGTGATTTAGAAATATAAAATAAAAACAAAAATATAGAATAACCAAACAAGATGCAAATCAGATCCTGGAGGCAAGGTTGGTGGATTAACTAAAATGAAGACATATGGGATACAGTGCCCCCACGCTCACTGCAGTTGAATAGAGAATTGGGCTTGAGCTTTGCAGTGGTGGGTATGAAAGGGGATATGGAGGTGCTCATCAGGTCTCCCTTTCCAGGAGTCAGAGAATTACCTTGGCCAGCTTCATGGTATGACTTAGATAAAAGCAAAGGAGACTTTTTTGCTTGCATGCTCAGACGTCATCTCAAAAGTGGGAAATTACCTCTAAACCTTCCTAATGCTCAGATTTTCCGTCCGTCTTGGATAGGAGTTTTCAGTTCACACCCAAGACAGGCATTGAGATTTCTCTAACGTGACCAACTTGCAGGTGAAGGGGCACTTCGTCTTGGAACCCCCAATCTCCACTTGTCTTCTTCAGGGATGACATTATTCCAGTATTTTGAGATTTGATTTAAACAACTATTATTTACATTTTCATTTTGCTAATTTAAGAAACATTCTATTACTAACTAAAATCTTTTTTTTTCTTTTAGACAGATTCTCACTCTGTCACCCAGGCTGGAAGGCTGGAGTGCAATGGCACAGTCTTGGCTCACTGCAACCTCTGCCTCCTGGGTTCAAGCAATTCTCATGTCTCAGTTTCCTGAGTAGCTGGGATTACAAGCTCGCCAAGTAATCGCCAAGCTGACTTTTGTATTTTTAGTAGAGACGGGGTTTCACCATGCTGGCCAGGCTGGTCTTGAACTGCTGATCTCAAGTGATCTGCCCGCCTTGGCCTCCCAAAGTGCTGGGATTACAGGTGTGAGCCACTGGACCCGGCCCTGAAGTCTTATTATTATTTTTTTTAAATGGCATAAGAACAGCAAGGTGGTTACGGTTGCAAAAACCTTCATGTGGGGACTCAGTAGCAGTGGTATTCAGTCTGCCAACAAGCCTGCCAGAATCAGACAGCTGGCTTGGTTAGCACTCTGAGAGTGGCCCCGTACTTTAGAGGTAGATTCACGTTAGCTGAGCTAGAAAGACTGATATATAATCCTAGAAGGCCAATTTGCTTAATTTACAGTGAAAACTCCAGGACAGCTGGCACAGAGCCTGGGTGGTTTGAAGGTGGGAAGATCTGTGGGAAGCTGAAAATTTGAAGTTCATTAGTAGGGCCTAGGATCTAAAGCTGCTTGAGCTGCATGGTTGATGGTCCCAGGCTTTACATCCATTTTACAACAGGGATCCTCTTGCCTCTCAGAAGGGAGGGCTAAGCCACCAGTTAGAGCTTTCATTGGTGTGGTTGGCTCTTCCCCTCTGCCATGTTTCCTACACCCCTCCTGACTGGCATGCTGTGCTGCTCCTGGAAACACACTGAGCAGGCTCCAGCAGGGCCCAGCTTGGGAGCTTCTGCTCTTCAAGGCCATTTCAAGCTCTCTGCCCCACCTATTACAGATATGATAGACCTCATGGTGTTGCCCTGCAGGGGCCTTTCTCTTTCTAAGAAAATGGGGGATTCTTCAAGTTAAAATAAAGCTCTTCCAGTGAGTGTGAACCGGTTCTGAGGGTTGGGTATGGGGAGTCAGGGTGAGGAAACAAGTATGAACAGCTACACAGTGTGCTCAGTGTACTTCCACTGCGAGGTAGTGCTCTCACTGTGAGACTGTGCCCCCACTGTGAGATATTGCCCCTACTGCAAGACTGTGCTCCCATTGTCAGATAGTGCTCCCACTGTGCTATAGTGCCCACACTGTGAGATAGATAGTGCCCCCACTGCAACATAGTGCTCCCACTGTGAGATAGATAGTGCTCCCACTGTGAGACTATACTCCCACTGTGGATAGATAGTGCTTCCACTGTGAAATAGATCTCCCACTGCATGATAGACTGTGCTCCCACTGCGAGACTGACCGTGCTCCTACTGCGAGTCTGACCATGCTCCCACTGCGAGATTGTGCTCCCACTGTGAGACTGGGCTCTCACTGCAAGATAATGCTTCCACTGTGAGACTGTGCTCCCACTGTGAGATAGATAGTGCTCCCACTGTGAGATAGATAGTGCTCCCACTGTGAGATAGATAGTGCTCTCACTGCATGACTGTGCTCCCACTGCAAGACTGTGTTCCCACTGCAAGACTGCGCTCCCACTGTGAGATTGCGATCTCACTGCAAGATAGTGCTTCCACTGTGAGATAGTGCTCCCACTGTGATACAGTGCTCCCACTGTGAGATAGATAGTGCTCCCACTGTGAGATAGATAGTGCTTCCTCTGTGAGATAGATAGTGCTCCCACTGTGAGACAGGGCTCTCACTGCGAGACTGTGCTCCCACTGCATGACTGTGCTCCCACTGCATGACTGTGCTCCCACTGTGAGACTGTGCATTCACTTTGAGACTGTGTTCCCACTCTGAGATTGCTTCCACTGTGAGATTGGTGCGCCTGTGTTGGTTTCGCCTGGGCAGATATCCTTTCCTGTGATGGTCAGTAGTCATTGAGAGTCCTTGCCTGCAGGCCTGTTTGGAAATAATTGTGAGCATTGGTAGTACATTTGCTGACTCCTTGTGTGTCAGAAAGCCGGCACAGCCAGGCCCTGCAGTGCTGAGAGGCAGGTCGTTTCATGTGAAGCAGGGAGGCCCTGGCAGGGGCAGCTCCAGGTGCTTCTCTCAGTCTGGAATGGGTCAGATGGGGGAGGGACCAGGGAAGCCATGAGATCCTCCAACAGGCTAAGCCTGGAGAAACCTGACTCTGTGCTGTGCTGAGACTTGTCAAATATGCTCAGATGTTTACTTTCCATGATTAAAACCCATTTTAATTTTCTCTGTGATATTCTGCCCTTCCATGGATTAGGTAACCTGGTTTTAAGGGGATACAGTTCTATCCCCATTGGATGCCTCCATAAAGCTATTTTCATTTTCAATTATAAAAAGAAATGGTTCATATATACCTTTTCTTTTCTTCTTCCGAATTGTCTGTGCTGTAAGTAGGTGCCTCTTCAGTATCAGCCAGGATATGTCTAGACGTTGCCCTCGACTGACGTCATTGCTCACCATTATTGTTACTTACAGTGATCTGACAGGTGGCTTCACATCCGCAGTGTTTGCCATTCATAACAGGAATGAAACCACATTTCACTTCTCCAGGAGCATGTCAACAAGGCCAGGCACCTCAGTGCTTTTGTTATTTATTTTTTAGAGTTCAGCATTTCTCTCTTTAAATCATTTGCACTGGCCCTGTAAATAATTTAATGAGCACATGCCTTTCCTTATAAAACTGTTTTTCCCAACTTAGGAAAAATCAATTTCTCTCCATCCATCCTCCTTCCCACCCCCTTATGAAACCAAACCCAGTGACAGCGCCCTGCTTCATTTACTCCGCATACAGCAGGATGCGTGATGGAGCTGCCAATCTTTGAGGGGCGGCTAGTTCTTAGCCAGTCTTTTTGCTTCTGAAATTTCAGTAGAAGTCCTATCTTAACAATAATAGCTTTTGATATATACCCAAAGTTCTGAGAAAACTCATTTATTTTTATTTTCATTTCTGTAGTGGTAAATCATGAAATATTTAAGAAGATCTATAAGATGGCTTTTGTCAGCATTGCAATCACAGGGATAAACTCTTTTTACTCTTTCGTTTCTGGTGTAGAGACATCGGTACATCATACTAGCTACACTTAGTCTTGAAAGCTTCCAGTGCATCTAACCATTTTAATTACTTCAGCAAATGATAGTTTGTGTAGAATCATAGCAATTAACATATTTGACCCAAGAATTCATATCACAGATTGGTCATACCTAAATATTTCATCACCTCTGATGTTTACTGCAAGGGACAATTTGAGATAAGCCAAGTTTCTGTTTGTTATTCTATCTTACATTGATGGTTCCAGAAGGATTTTGGAGTGTATCAGCACTGTTAATACATGAAAAACATGTTTTCTTTTTCCCCCTGAATCGGATGCCCTGGAATGAAATGTAAAGGCTACAAATTCAAATATAAAAATATAAGAAATAAAATCTTCACCCTACCCCTCTGCCTTTCCTCCACCTTCCCCCTTCTAGTCCAGCTGTCGGAGCAGTTCAGGGGGTCTCCATTCCAGTCCATTCTCCCAAGAAATCACTGGTCTTGAAGCCCGCCTCTGACCACAGGTAGCCCCAACCCCAGGATTTCCATAGCTGTGGGATTCACAGTGGTTCTTGTCCAGGTCCTTATCTCAGCACTCAGGGCACCTGTGCTTCCTGTGAGCATCTCTCACCCATGGTGATGCTGCACTTCCTCACAGCCCTGGGTGCCCACCCTGCCCCATTCTGCCTGCTGCAATCCTATTGATTCCTGTGGGTCTGCTCAATGCCTTCTTCTCGGTGCCTCCACGATGCCACACAGCAGTCCAACTCATTCTCCATGGAATTCACATCAAATGGCTATTTAGCTATATTCCCACCCTTTCCTGATACATACATGCTTATCTGCTATGTAATGTCCAGTGCTTTAAATTACTCAGCTCAAAACACTAGACATTACATAAAGTGGCCATTTGCTATAGACCGACTTGTGTCCTCCCAAACTCATATTTTGAAGGCCTAACCTCCAAAATGACTATATTTTGATATATGGTTTTTAGGGTAATTAAAGTTAAATGAAGTCATAAGAGTGGGGTCCCAATCCACAGGGATTAGTGGCCTCATAAGCAGAGGAAGAGAGAGATCATTTGCACTCTCCCTGCATAGACCTGGAGGAAAGCCATGCAGGGCTGTAGAGAGAAGGTGGCTGTCTGCAAGCCAGTAAGAGGGCCTTCCCCAGAACCTGACCACACTGGCACCCCAACCTCAGAAAAGCCCCCAGAACTCGGAGGAAATGCATTTCTGTTGTCAAAGCTGTCCAGTCTGTGGTATTTGTTATGGCAGCTTGAGCTGAAGAATACGCCACACATTCAGCAAGTAAGGACTGTGTATTTGGGAAGAAGTCATCTACAGGTATTGATCGACGTACGACCTATGCAACTTATGACCATTCGACTTTATGACCACAATCGCTAGCCACGACTGCTCCACATCTGGCAGCGCAAACGTTGCCCAGCTGGGCCTACGACAGTGCGGACCAGCTTCCGGCAGCACTACCATCTCCGCGTGCATATAGCCTACTCAACTTATGACCTAATCGTGTTGCGACTGGTCTGTCGGAACTAATCGTGGTCATAAGCCGAGTAATAGCTGTAGTCCCACAGTTAGATTTGGGAGGCAACTATAATGCAGAAATAGTTTCTGAATTTCTGGATTTCCTGTTTCTTCTTTGCTTCAGAATAGTTTGACCTTTAGCCATACAGGCTCACAGATTGCTGAAAACTCACAAGGTCTGTGATGAAGCTGTAAAAAATAATTCAAACGATTTGTTTTCATAACCCTGGCTCTATTCATCTGATTGCATTGTAACCAATATTTGCTGCAAACCCTGTGGACAAAAATTATTCATAAACTGCAAAGAAATTGCACAGCTATGAAAGAAATCAGTGTGATAAATGGGTCGTATTTCCCCCCCTTTAAGCAATAGAGAACCTGTAAGACACTTTATAATACAAAAGAAGTAAATAAAATTTAAAAAAGAAGAGAAAAAGGAGAGACCCTGGATATAAAAGAAACACTATTGAAAACTGTGAGTTTTCAGACTGTTAATATGAAATCCTCTCTTGATGATGATTTATTTTAATAGGGTGCACGTCAGTGTGATGCTCTTTCTCCCACTGGGAACCTTTTCAAGGATGTATTAGTTAATACAAATAGCACTGTCAGCAAAGGCACTCACACGTGAGCCAGCTGGAATTGATCCATTCTGGAGGCAGAAAACTTGGCACTCCCTGGCTATCAATAAGCAGGTTGAATGACATTCTCGGGATTAGTTGCTTATCCAGAAGGTGTCAGCCCTTTTTATATCAATTAGAAAATGTGTGCTTGCTTAGGTTGTCTTTCTGGGTGATGATGTATAGGAGGAATGAAATTTACCCTGAATTTTTCAGAAGCAGAGCTTCCATGCAACTGCAGTCATCCAGCAAAGAGCAGACCACATGGGGTCCCACCAAGAGACACTTGAAGCCCATCACTGAGGGCTCACTTTTGTCTTCTATATGATGGAGGAGCAGTGTATGCAAATGATCTAAGTGTCTCTCCTAACAGCATCCCAGCTCCTTCTGCTCTTGCCAACCCCAATCAATTTCACCCTGGATCAATGCTACCATCTGTCACAGGTGGCCCTGTGGATTCTGGGTAACTAAAGGAAGACACAGATCAGTTTTAGAATGTTTTATTTTTGTCTATTGGGACTCCATAGGAGCTGAGAAAGTTTTCATCTTTGGTTTGGCTCAAAAAATAACATTCTAAATAAAGAAAGGACAACCCTTTCATGTGCTGCCACCTGCCCTGATCCCCTCACTGCTTTCATTCCTCCCCAGTTCCATACCCACCAACATCCAGTGATGTGGTCTCCAGGAAACGTAAGGAGAGACGAGAAGACAGCTCATTCCTGGAACCTTCGCTTTAGAATGAGAGATGTTTGCTCTGGATGTGACCAGCTTCTTGCAGTTCTCGGCCAGTGCTCATTAAGTGTTGAGGGCAGAGCAGGCATTTCAGCACCAAGGGCATCACTCGGGTTCCATCTCCTGTCTGGCATCAACTGGCCAGAAAAACATTGTTGTTTAGATAAGTAACATTTAGATGTGTCTTAGTCTTGACTGCTATAATGATATACCACACACTGGGTGGCATATACATAACAGAAGCTTATTTCTCACAGTTCTGGAGGCTGGAAAGTCCAAGATCATTGTGGTAGCAGACTTGGTGTCTGGTGAGGACCCACTTCCTCATAGATGGTTGTCTTCTCACAGGGCAGAAGTAGCGAGAGTCACCCTAGGGCTTCTTTCATGGACATTAATTCCATTTATAAGAGCTCCACCCTTATGACCTAACCACCTTCCAAAGTCCCCACCTCTTAATATCATCACCTTGCAGCTTAGAATTTCAACATAGGAATTTTGGGGGCACATAAACATTCAGACCATAACGAGGGGTAAAGTAGAGCTGAAATATTCTTGGACAAAGGGAATGCAGGTTGTTAAATAGGAAGGAAAATATAGGCTTCTTAGAGGAAGATAGGAAATGAAACAACTTTGATCCAGACAAATGGCCTCCCTGGAGTCCAGAACAGCCATACAATTCCAAGGGAAGCATGTTTATCAAGGTCTGTCTCCCTGTTCCTATGTCAGAGCCACTGTGCACTGACTGTGTTGGGGGTGTCAAGGGTGAGAGAGGTGTGCTGTGAGGGGATCCACAGGCAGAACCCTTACCCATATCATCTTCTTGGGCTGTGACAGAGAGCTCTTGGAGAGGTGCTTTTCCCCACGCACCCACAGTTCTTTGACAGAACAACTTCTCCCAGAATCCCTACAGTGATGCGCAGTCCTGGGCTGATTCCTTCCCACCCTGTCCTCTCCAGAGGCCGCTTATCAAATCTGGTGCCAAGTGAAGGGTGGGGAGTCTCAGGTTCTTGGTGAGCATTTGGCTCCCTCTGCCAGGACTGAAGGATTCAGAACTCACAATCTCAGAAATCCAACTTTGAGAACTTCCTGGTAAAATACCAAATAATTAAAATGGGTTTTGAATGTATCCAGGACTTTCCTCCAAAGTTATTTCTTATAGGCAGAAAATGATTTTGTTACCATCTTGGGAGAAAGAACAGATGGAAGTGGCTTGATTAAACCCTTCTATGAGAGCAGAAGAATTTATAGCGATATTGAAATTGCTCTATTCTTTCTATGAATGCGGGAGGAATAAATCAAGAAGTTGTAAGTTTAGAACAATAATAGTATAGTGATGACTTCACCATTGCACACACCGTTTCTCACTGGGCTTAGAGAGGCATGCCGCAGGATCCTGGGATAGGTAAGGAGAATGCAGCCTTCAGTGGCTTTCCCAGGACTAGACAGCTCCCTGGCTTGGGTCGCAGGATGGAGTTGCCAAGCTGCCAGTGCAAAACCTCTAGATAAATGTGAAAGTGCTCGTCTTGCATTTCCCCAGTTTCACCATGTGCTTCTGCATGTGAGTCACAATCAGAAGGGGAGGATGGGCCTGGCGCAGTGGCTCACGCCTGTCATCCCAGCACTTTGGGAGGCCGAGGGGGGCAGATCACGAGGTCAAGAGATGGAGAGCTGGCCAACATGGTGAAGCCCTGTCTCTACTAAAAATACAAAAAAATTAGCCAGGCATGGTGGCATGCGGCTGTAGTCCCAGCTACTCAGGAGGCTGAGGCAGGAGAATTGCTTCAACCCGGCAGGTGGAGGTTGCAGTGAGCTGAGATCGTGCAACTGCACTCCAGCCTGGGTGACAGAGCAAGACTGCAACTCAAAAAAAAAATGAGGAGGGCTGGGTGGATAGAGAATTAGAAAGAACCAGGCTTCAGTGCTGCTACCTGCCCAGTTGCTCTCCATAGAGTGGCACCATTTAATCTAAGAAAGTGGCTGCCCGGGTCAGCAGAGGGCTGGGTGAGCTTGTGATGATAATTGCTGAGGGCTCCACCATGCAGATGCCGCTAAGCCATTTCTCATACCATTTGATCAAGCAAAATCCTTTGCTGTATGTTGAGATGCCTTAGTCCTGACCAACCAAAGGGCTCCAGGTGGTTTCATTATTTTAAACTGAGCTGTCTACTCACCCTTGTCTACCCCTCCTCCTCTTCTTTTTCTCCCTGCTCCTCTTCCTCCTCCTTCTTCTAGCTACATAGCAGGTCAGTGTTTGGACTTCACGTGCCAGGGGATTGGGCAGTGGGAGGGGAGGGGACACTAATGAGTTGTCTATCAGAGGATACGCTTGCTGAAGATCTGGGCTGAAAGCATGGAATGCCAGGGTTTGCATTGCCAATCTCATCTCTCTGCTGCTGTAGCAGGTGGCAGATTTTCCCAGAGGAGGCAATTAGAGAGGAGTGCAGACCCAGGGGTGGCATTAAGGTGCCTACTGGGTTATGGTCCCTTTCTGGGTTGAGGAAGACAGGGCAGCTGGTCTTCCTGATGGAGAGACTTGCATCTGACTATTTTGAGTTCTGAGAGGAAAGTGGCATGCACCTTGCATTGCACCTTGATGCACCCTGCAGACCTCAATGCAAACATTTTCAAAACCAAAATGCCTCTTCAAAGAGATAGGCATACACGTAACAGGGAGGAGGGGCATATCTCTATTCCAAGGCTTGCACAACTTAGTTGCCAACCTTTTCTAAGGTAGATGAGCTCTTTTATTTAGGGAGATACCTTACTCGGGGTCAGGATCCCACATGCTTAAGGCTTCAGAAGGGCCCTTTGGCCCAGCAGGCAGGAATTAGGGTTAGGACCTGGGGCCCCTTTGACAGTTAACAAAATTGGAATCTAAGGTCCTCCTGGGGGCCTCTAAAGCTTCCCCAGAATGGAATAAAAGGCGAGGCTTCCATCTGGCCTTTATTTCTCAGGAGGCCCCAGGTCAAGGTACAGGACCCTTTGCTTATGTGCCCTTGGGGGTCAGGGACTCCAGCCCGCTGATGAAGTGGCAGGCACTCCCCATGCACAGTAGGGGAAAGTCACCATCGGAGATGTCCTCTCTTGCTCCCTAGCCCATCCCCAGGTTTTGGTGCATCGATTAAACATGTCCTATGCAGGGGGACTGAGTTACAAGCCAGAATGTCGTGGGATTCACTGACAAGGACCCCATGAATCCTCACCTGTAGGCTCGAGCTTGTCCAGGTTCTGAGGCCAATATGGCCTCATCCCTCTAATCTCCGGAGGCCACATCACAGCAGCCTTGCTGCTGGCCCTGACTCCCTTCCTGTGTCTGGTATCTGGGGTGTGTCCTGGTTGTGAAAAACTCCTGCTTGCACACCTGTTTCCATCCTGGGCTTTGACTCCCCCATCCTGAGCCCTAGCCTTTGCTCCCCGACCTCATACTCAGGCACAGACCATAGTCACATGAAGGGCAGGAGGTTTGTGGGAAACTGAAGTGCAGCGTAGCCGGCCAGCACTGGTCATGGCCGGGAGTGCAGTCGATGGTGGGAGAGGCTGAGGTCCAGCTCAGCAGTAGCATGAGGAAGATGGGGATGGGAGGCCTGGAGGGGCATCCATTCCCAACAGGAGGAGAGCACGTGTTGGGCAGGGGCTGGGAGCTTAAGGCATCTACTCGTGGTTACGTTTGTTTTCCCAGGAGAGGAAGGGATTAAGATGGGCTGAGCACATAAGGAGAGAGGTGGAGTTTTGAGTTTGGCAGTTAAGAGGGATGAATTTTCTTTGTCTTCAATCTTTGCTATGTTCTCGCCATCTTCTAATGCTTAGTCCTTTCCACCTCACGTTGCCTCCTTTTAAAACTCTCCCAGCCCCTGAGTATGTTTCCAGCAGCGTCCATCTATGTTTTGGGGACCTCCTTTTCCATTGCTGGGCAGCTTCTCTGCTACTCTTTGACTCTTCTTTATCATTTTTTCCAACTTTGTCTGTTGTTTTATGATATTTATCTTGAGCTCTTCTTTCATCTTCACATTAAATATTTGCCTCAGAGAGGACATTTTTATTAAGCCCTTTCCTTCCTGAGGAATTTTCTTGCCATCTGTTCGTTTCATAGCTTTTGCTGAGCACCTACTCTGCATCAAGCTGTATTCCAGGGTCTGTGGACCTAGTTACAAACAGAAAATAATCACTGTGAGAAGAAACCAAAAGGGAGGAGAACTGGAACAAAAGGAGTGTCCCTGCCTGTCTCCTGGTTCAGCTGGTTCAGCTGGTTCAGCTGGTTCAGCTGGTTTAGCAGACTTCCTCTAGCTCTTTAGGCCGCACATCGGGTGGGGGACTCTGGGGGCTCTACAGCCCATCCACGCTCCTGATCACCCCTTCATCCAGGAGTGGTCCCTCCTGCCACCCTTGCTTTGCTGACCGCATCGTACATCTGCAAGGGCTGGTGTCCCCTCCTCCAGGTTGGCTTCTTCAGCCCGAGCTGCTCTTCTTCATGAAACTGAGGCCATTCTATATAGGGGTTCCATTTCCACTCTTATTCATTTTATCTTTTGTTACTTTCAGACAGAAGAGGAGGGGCAAGATGTCTGAACATCAGAAGTCTGCCGAGGAGAATGGGGAAGATGACCACCATGTAATTATATTAGTTTCCTAGGCTGTTACAATGAATTACTACAAACTGCGTGACATAAACGTCAGAAATTTCAGAAATTTATTCACTCACAATTCTGGAAGCCAGAGGTCTGAAGTCAAGGTGCCAGCAGGGTTGTGCCCCCTCCAAAGTCTCAAGAGGAGGATTCTTCCTTGTCTCCTCCAGCTGCTGGTGGCTCCTGGTGACCTCTGGTGGTCCCCAGCTTGTAGCTTCATCTCTCCCTGAGGGGGAGCCCTGGGGTAGGCACAGAGTACTCCTCAGAGAGCAGGGCAAAGTAACTGCCCAGTTCCCACATCGATGTGGGGCAACCCCCATTGGACAAGGTGGCTTTCAGCAGAGAGGGGGGCAGCATTCCCTGCCCTCCCCATCCTGGCTCTCATGACCTCAGAATTGAGCACAGAGGAACGCCTGAAGGTTCACCAACAACATCCACCCTAGGAGAGACACAGGGGCTGATGGAGAATGGCTTCTGGGAGCACCCACAAAGGAGCATTAGAAGACATGGGAGCACCCAAGAATGTGGGAACACCCATGAGGGAGCACCAGAGGTCCTGGAAGCATCCACAAAAAAGCACTAGAGGATGTGAGGGCAGCTACAGGGGAGGACCAAAGGTAGCATCAGAGGGTTTTATAGCCCCCAGGAGGGAGCATCAGAGGATTTTATAGCCCCCAGGAGGGAGCATCAGAGGTCCTTGGAGCACCTGTGGATGCTTCTGTCATTGGTGAAGGGGGCACAGGTAGGATCAGTTTCTCCTCCACTGATATTGTTCAGGACCCAAAATATTCATACTGAAGCATCCTCCTTCCAACACACCATGATGTTACTTTGTAATTTCCCTAAATGTGTCACTCATGTAGGAGGGAAGGACATGGGGTTGGATAAGATGCATGGGATAGGATAAATGAAGAACTCTGAACGGAGTGTAAATCCCACTGAATTTCATCATGAGAGTTAGAACCATCCATTTTTGAGTTTCTAAGTTTGTGACCACAAATTTTTAATTTACCAAATTTTTAATTTACCAGATTACTAACTGACACAACTACCTTCTCTAACATTGGACAAGAAGTTCAGTAACTCTGAAGTCTTCCAGCTGGGTCTTGTAGAGTAGTTCTCAATTTGTCCAGATTTATGATATATTTTCCCCAGAGGAACATAATTTGAAACTGCTTTTCACTTTTCTTCACCCAATCCTCAGTGAGTGCCCACCACTTACTGAACTTGAAGTAAGATACACAGCTATACCAAGTGTCAGGGCCAGCTATTCTGGTTATCAAAGGAGGAGAGTCTTTGGCAGTGGGGGATGGAGTGTCAGGGAGTTGGCCCCAAAGGTGTATCACGGGGCTGGGCAGAGGTCAGTGTTGCCTTCTGGACTAGCTACCCACTGGCCACACCCTTTTATCTTCCTCTTTATTGAGGTATAATTAACAAATAGGAATTGTGTATATTTAGGGTGCACAACTTGATGTTTTTATATATGTGTACATTGCAACATCATCACCACAATTAAGCTAATTGACATGCCCATCACATCACAGTTACTTTTGTGTGTGTGTGTCTGTCTGTATGTGTGTGTGTGTGCGTGCGTGTGTGTGTGCGTGTGCGTGTGTGTGTGTGTGTGTGGCGAGAACACTCTAGATCTATCTCTTTGCTTTAAAAAAGAAGAAAAGCCTCCATCCAACAATGTAGATGGTCCCGGAGGACGTTATGCCAAGGGCAAGAAGAGACAAGAAGTTTGAATGCTGCATGATTGCATTCATATGGGCCCTGCAATAGCTATGTCCTTCCTGACTGAAGACATCGGCCTTGCCTTTATCAGTTTCCTCTCTGCCTGCTTTCTTAAGACACACAGAACATGTGCACGGCCTGAGATGTGCCGGCTGCTCAGCTGAGCCTCCCAGTGCTGCCTGCGGGGCTGGTCGGACCTGTCTTCTGGGGACACTCTGCGCTCCCCTACTCTTCTGAGCTGACCCAGTCTGGACCAGTCTTGCACCCACTTTTTATTTTTTTTTTTTCTGGCTCATGTGGTCCTGTCTGGTGTCAGAGCCTGGGCTTCTCACATCCGCCTTGTCCCTGTGCTGCCTGAACACAGGCCCCGAGAATAGTCCTGGCTCAGGGCCTGGAAAAAAAAAATCACCTAGTCAGAACACCAAATTATAACTCAGAAGGTTGCTTAGTGAGCATAAAATTGGAGCAAAGAGAAGTGGGTATTCTGAAGGGATGCTTCCAATGTGCTGTGGTAGCAAGATACATTGTTCTTTTCAACTCTGGGGCTATTTCCAGAAAAAGACCTGGGAGGGGACCTCTAAAATTGGGACATCCATCCTCCCAGACAGTGCTGAAGGGCATGAATGCACACCTCCCTCTCCTTCCTTTGTTTAAAATATTCCTATCATTCTCCAAAGGCCTCTGCAATTACAGCATTATGCATTACAGGTTTCAAGATTGCATTTAATCTTTTATTAGTTCCATCTGCATCACTTGCTTCCTGATGAGATTTTGAGGAGTTGCTTAATCCCATCAGCCCTGTATTTACAGATCTTATCCTCATAGGATTGCTTCTGGAAAGATTTTTGCTGATGGGCAAATCTAACCGTTAGAGTCAAGGCCTGGATTTCATGCTGCTAATCATGTCCACAGCCTGGTGGGGACAGTTCACGTGCTCCCCTCTGGCTCCCAGGGCTCCTGCTTCCAGCTCCTCTGCCTCTATGCCCACAGACTTTGCTCCTCTCCCAGTGCAAGCGTGGCTCCCTCAGGGTCTGGTCTCGGAGTCTTCTGGCCAGGAAAGATCCTTTGATATGAACCCTGTAGCACTGCACACCTCCCTTTATAGTGCCCAGAGGTTGCTATTCTTCCCACTGTTAGCATTTGAGTAGATGACTATGTGTATTCGTTTCCTAGTGCTGCCGTGACAACATATAGATCAGGAGGCTTAGAACAACCAAAATTTATTCTCCTACAGTTCCAGAGGCCAGAAGTCCAAGAAGAAGCTGCCCTCAGGGGAGGGCCTGTCCTGTCTCTTTCCCTAAGTCTCCCCTGAGGCTCTAGCGGGGATCTGTCTTGTGCCTCTCTCTGTCACCCAGGCTGGAGTGCAGTGGCAGGATCTCGACTCACTCCAGCCCCTGCCTCCCAGGTTCAAGTGATTCTTCTGCCTCAGCCTCCTGAGTAACCAGGACTACAGACACCCACCACAACACCCAGCTAATTTTTGTATTTTTTAGTAGAGGTGGGGTTTCCCCATGTTGGACAGGCTGGTCTCCAACTCCTGACCTCAAGTCATCTGCCCGCCTCGTCCTCCCAAAGTGCTAGGATGACAGGCATCAACCACTGCGCCTGGCCCTCTCCCAGTTTTCCACATTGCTTGCTCTAATCCTCCATTTTCACATGGCTGCCTTCTCTCTGCATTGTCACCATCTCCCTCTGTGTATGTCAGCACCCAAGTTTCCCCTTGTTGTTAAGGACGCCAGACATATTGGTTAGGGCCCAAACCTTGAGGCCATTAGGCCTCATTTTACCTTGATTATCTGTTGGGACCTTCTTTCCAAATAAGATCACATTCTGAAGTCCTTGGGGTCAAGACTTCAACACTCCATGGCATTCTAATTAAGTCGTTGAGTTTCTTTGTTGTTGCTTTCAGCACGTCTCCTGTCTGGTACAAAAGAGCACAGTTGACCTGTGAACAGTGCAGACGTTAGGGGCTTGGACCCGCCTTGCAGTCGAAAATTGAGTATAACTTTTGATTCCTCCAAAACTTAAATACCAATAGCCTCTGTTGACCAGGAGCCTTACTGATTATATAAACAGAAGATAGCATATATTCTGTATGCTGTATGTGTTATATGCTGAATTTTTACAACCAGGCAAGCTAAAGAAAAGAAATTGTTAATAAAAAATTGTAAGAAAGAAAAATATTTACCATTCATTAAG
Organism: Sapajus apella; assembly: GCF_009761245.1. Taxonomy (NCBI): domain Eukaryota; kingdom Metazoa; phylum Chordata; class Mammalia; order Primates; family Cebidae; genus Sapajus; species Sapajus apella. The sequence continues at coordinate 36,170,864 of NW_022436951.1, forward strand.
TGGAAGTGGGTCAGCAAAAGGTCATTGTCCTTATTGTCTTCATGTTCAGTGAGCTAAAGAGGAGGAGGAAAAGGAGGGCTTAATATTGTCCCAGGGACGGCAGAGTCAGAAGAAAGTTCACATAGATATGGACCCGCACAGTTCAAACCTGTGTTGTTCAAGGGTCAGCAGCACTTCATAGCTGTCTGTTGAATTAATGAATGAAAGATGGTTATCTAAGGTCAGGTCATGGCCTCCAAGCCCATGCACATGTGCTACCTTTCACCATAGAACTGCTCACAGCAAGCTAGGTGTGGTCTCATCACACAAGACCCAACTTTCCCCTCCAGTCCCCATGTCTGAGAATCTGAGTTTGTAGAGACATTCAATAAATCTGCTTTTCTCTTCCCTCCCTCAGGTTAATGAACAGGAGAAGGAAGTGGGACATTAGAAAGAATATGGTCTTGGTAAGAGGCAGCATTTGCTGGATTTAACAAAAATATAGAATGCCCAATTACATTTGAATTTCTCACCAAATTGTATGAGATGTGCTTAGTAAAAATATTTTTTGTTTATCTGGAATCCAGATGTAACTAGGCACCCTGTATTTTGTCTGGCAACCCTGCTGTGGTTGGTACCTCATCGGTGGACTGGATTACTGAAAGTTGCAGGCAAATCCCTCTAGAGATTGAAGAGTGGGAGGTAGAAGGATGGGGAGCAGATGTGGGTATGGCAGAGACTCAGGTAGATGTGCAGTGGCTATTTTTGGTGTCTTATTCTGTTCCTCCTGTTTAGGAATAAACATCTCCTCTCCACTTGTCACCTCTCCCTTTCCTTTTATGCCATTTTCTCTCTTTCCGCCTCTTGTTTGCTTCCTCTAAGGCAGTAGTTTGCCTTACAGTGTAAATAATCTGTACTTACACAGTTCTTATATGTAATTACTGATGTAACACTAGTAATTTTTTCTGCTCTAATCTCTGTCTGCAAGCAATTGGCCTTGCATCAGATGCCTAGGATTGACTCTCTGACTTCTGAGGCCATGTTCCCACTGTGAACTGACCTTTGTGGATGACTTCAAATTCTCCACACTCAGGGCCAATCTGGGCTCTAGCTTCTCTGCAGAAAAGCTTTCTAGCTACTAGGTGACTAGGTCTATTGTTATTCTTACCTACAAAATGGCAATGGCAATAGGCCAGCCTTATACATCCTAAGAATTCAATAACTCAATTAAGGTGTCATGGATGTAGCATATAGTAAGTACTTAAAGATGTTAGCTATAATCATTATCATGTTCATCACCACCACCACCACCATTATTTTTTCATTATCATCATCATCATCACCATCATCATCACCATCATCGTCACCATCACCACCACCATCACCACCACCATCACCATCATCACCACCATCATCACCATCATCACCACCATCATCACCATCGTCTCCATCATTATCAGCATCACCATGCTCTTCATTCTCACCATCACCATCATCACCACCATCACCACCATCATCACCACCCTTCATCACCACCATCATCACCATCATCACCATCGTCTCCATCATTATCAGCATCACCATGCTCTTCATTCTCACCATCACCATCATCACCATCATCACCACCACCACCACCACCACCGCCATCATCACCATCATCACCATCGTCTCCATCATTATCAGCATCACCATGCTCTTCATTCTCACCATCACCATCATCACCACCATCACCACCATCATCACCACCCTTCATCACCACTATCATCACCACCATCATCACCACCATCATCATCATCATCTCCATCATTATCAGCATCACCATACTCTTCATTCTCACCATCACCATCATTACCATCACAATCACTTCTACTATCACCATTGCTATTATCTCCATCATCATCAAAATCCCATCACCTCCATTATCAATGCCATCATCACCATCATTACCATCATCATCTCCATTATCACCATGGTCATCATCTCCATGATCACAACAGCCCCCCTCCACTTCTTCAACTTGTTCCTCATACTTCTGCCATGTTACCTCTTTCTTTCTTCTTATTATCTCATCCCAGTCCCAAATTTCTTTCCATATCTGCTGCATCTCCTAATAATTTATAATCCTCAAAGCCTTCCTTTTCTTCTAAGTAGCTTATTAAAGTGTTTCCCTAAACATCCTTCCCTTTCTAAAGCAGAGGCTGGAACAAGTTATTCAAATGATAAAAGTTCTACTGAACTAGAATTGGTTTGAAAGCTGCAGTGAACAAACTGGACTGCCTTCTTTTAAAGAGCACTTTCCCTTTTAGCAGTACAATTCTATTCAACTTTTGCTTTCAATGTGTGGCACCAAATCTCTTTCATTTCAAAAAGATAGCAGGCTTTTCAGAGGACTCTGGAAATATCTTTCCCTTAAATGTTTTATTTGATTATCAGCACTGCATCATCACTAATTTCTAATTATTGTCATATGGTTTTGGACACAATGAATAAAAAGTAATGGTAAAAAAGAAATCAATTTTAAAAAGCTTTCTCAAGATACAGCTGGGAAAGTCAAAAGATGTAAGTGTATGCTGGCTGAGAAGCCAGACTAAAGCCAGCCTCAAAGGATGGACCCTGCATGGAAGTGACTGCCAGAAAGGCTGCCCGGAAGCATTCCTGCAATTTAATCCTGAGGCTCACATGTCAGTATTATTGTTGGTGATTGGGTTTGCGTCTGAGGGAGCAGAGAGAATTCAGGGTGTTGGCACTGAGCCCCATTGATCCATTTGGATGATTTCAACTTTCCTAAGCACAAATTCTGTGCCAAGGGATGTGCTTAAGGTGCAAGCATGAGAATCACTTCACTTTCACACATGGGAACCATCGCCTCCGCCAGCAGAAGTGCATCCAGGAAAAATCATTACACAGCTGATTGTAAGGGAGCCTACTGTTGGGTCAACAGAGGTTTCCAAACCTCATTATTACTCTGAAATTTTGACATTGATAAATTGTATTCTAACACTGTCTTCTGGGTTAATGCCAAAGAAGGACTCTAGAAAATATATAAATAAAGGCTTTATAGGGGAAATTTCTTTAATTAGGGAAGCTGAGTAATTCCCAATTCTGCAACACAGTAGATAGAGTTATGGTGAAATTGCACTCTGCATGAATCCACCATGGCTGTGCATTTACAGTAAATGCAGATTGAAGATTCCGGCTGGCATGAGCTCAAGGTGAGAGCTAGCCAGCCCAGTTGCAGAAATGTACAAGGTGCAATGAAGGAGCAGCAAAGGGTCTGCAGTGAAGTAATGATTTTTCTTCTCTATTCTCTGTCCTCTTAACTTGCTGGTTTTAACTCTCCTCGTCTCATTCCCAGTTCGTGGAGTCTGGGGAAAATTTAGGGCCTGAAAGCTGCCTCTGCAGGAGCAGTGTGCAAGGGGGTACTAGAAACCTTGGTTGAAAAAGAAGAGGAATTTGCTAGAAGGTGGTCTCAGGACCCCCTGAACCCAGAAGAAGGATGGAGCTAAGGTCAGAGCCAGGGCTAGTGGCTTAAGGCTGCACTGGACTGGTGACATGAGAGCTGACTCAGGCCAAGCAAGAGAGGTCGGCAGTCAAGGTGGGGTGGTTAAGCAGGCACCGCAGGCAGCAGTGCCAGTTTAACCAATATGGGAGGGCCTGGCCCCTGATGGGACACAACACGATTTGGGGGAAGGAGGTTTTACAGTGTAAGAAACTGCCTGCTTAGCCTCCCCATCTCCTAATAAACCATGGGGTCTGGTGGAGGGGAGCTGTGTGATCCTCACCCGTATCTTTGAGATAAGGGGTAGCTTTATGGGTACAGGACTGGTGACTCACATGAGCAGGCGTGTGTTTAAGGCATGGTCCTGGTAGCCTGTTCTGGGTGGACCAAGGGAAGGGGGCTGCCAGTAGTTGGTGCAGGGACCCCTCTGGCTCCTGGCTCTTACTGTCTCTTTTCATGTCTCACCCTGCTTTCCAGAGCTCTGCACCAGCATGTGGCTGGCTGCTACTCAGTGGCCTGGGTCTTCCTCTCCAGCACTGCGGGGACAGCACACACCCACCTCTCCCCAAAGCATTCTTTGTGAAGCCATGTGTCTAATTGCTTGCTTCATTCGTGTTACAATGGATAAAATATCTAGAGGTTGATTAAATACTTGAACACTCAGTGATGTCTGCTAATTAAGTCCAGATCCCTATAATCTTATGAGCAAGTAGTGTCTAGCCACACTAGGGACACACCTCACACACATGAGTCAGACGACTGGCTGGAGGTCAGAGTTTCTTGGGGTGAGAAGCAAAGAGTGAACACCTGCCTTGGACACTGGGGCTCACAGGCCCTCTCTCAGGTGAAGGCTAATAGGGGACTCTGCTCCTCTGCAGCTTCTCCTCCTGACATCTCCACTAATGATGTGCACACCAATCCCCTGGGAAGCCAGAGGCATGAGAAGCACCAGTGAATAAATTGTTGGAATTAATAATGTGTCTAGTTTTCCTGCTAAATTGATGAATAAAATAAAAATTCTACATGAAAGCAACATCCATTTTAGAAATGAAATTCAATAAGTATTTGAAACAGCATGAAAAACATCAAATTTGTAAGACAAGTAGCATACAATATTTGTAATATCTCATGAAGAACATCATTAATGAGAAAAATTTAAAAACTCAACAAATGAAATGGCCTATTATATTTATGGATGGAAAGATTCAATATTGTAAAGATGTCAACTCTTTAACATTGATCTATGAGTTTATTGCAATCTCTATCAAAATCCAACAGGGTGTGTTTGACTTGACAAACTGATTCTACATTTCATATGGAAATGCTATGTCAATGAGGAAGATGATGTGAGTGCTTTTCCTTTAGAATACTTAACCTTATATAAATTATGAGGGGTGTCCTCTTGAAGTGCTGGCAATTTCTTGACCCAGATGGTGGTTACATTGGTGTCTAATGTGTGATCTTTTACTCAGCTGTGGATTTTTATTTCCTGCATTCTTTAGGTATGGTATATCATAGAAATAATTTTTAAAAGAGCTGATACGTGATACCAAGAGTAGCCACATTCCTCTTTGAAAGCCCTAAATCTTCCTGGTTTTTATTAATTTCTTTTGTTACTTTATTAAACAATGACTTAAAGAAAAAAAAGCACAGATGTTGAAATTTCTCCATTTCCTTTGAGACGAGACACATTGCCCATTAAGCACATGATTTTCTGGGATTGGATTTTTGAACTGTGCTGGAAATAGGGTCAATGGAATGATGGCTTCTCCCCTTTCCCTCCTCTTCCTCCTCTTTTCCTCTCCTCCTCTCCCTCCTCACCATCTCTCCCCCTGCTGTGATCGGACTGTTTGCATCCCATCCATCTCTTCTAGAATTTATATATTGAAATCCTCACCCCCAAGTTGAAGGTGTTGGGAGATGGGGCTTTGGGAGCTGATGAGGTCATGAGGGTGAAACTCCCATGAATGGGATTAGTGCCCTTATAATAGACACGCTAGAGACTTTCTCACCCCTTTTTCCCGCCATGTGAGGACACAGTGAGAAGAGGTGACTATTTATTAGGACACAGGCCTTTGCCAGAAATAGGATCTGCCAGCACCTTGATCTTGAACTCGCAGCCTCCAGAACCGCGAGCAATACATTTCTGTAGCTTGTGGCCCCACAGTCTATGATATTTTGCTACAGCAGTCCAAAGGGGCTAAGACATCCCCTTCCCTTCTCATCTCCTTTTTCTTTTCCTCCTTCCCCTCCTCTTCCTCTGTATCTCCTTCTTCCATCTTTTCCCCTTCCCTTTCCTCCTCTGGATCTCGCCTTGAACATCAGTGAGTAGGGTCAGTTGCTCAGGGATCTGGGGGGCGGGACTTGTGAGCTTCTGAGAGACCCCCTGCCTGAGAACATCCCCTCACCTGCCTGTTGATCTGAAAGTCACTACTGGGGTTAAAGCTTGTTTGACAGGAAGTGCAAACATGTCGCTGAGGGGTCCTGACCCAGGACTGCTAAGCCCTGGGAGCTCAGGAGGCACCTTGACACTGGTGTGCTGTGAGCTTGCCGCTGCTAACATCACAGTCTTCACCTGGGGCTCCTTTGTGGATGAACCTTTCTGCATGTCAATGAGACATAATGCCTACTTCCTTTTAACCATGTGGGAATTGCAAAGATTAGTTTTAATTAAACTTATTTACTTTGAGTTCCTCTGAGAAGTGATTTTAACTAATACAAGAGAGGTAGAACAGCACTTCTAATTGGGATAATATTAGTGAGCAGTAATGAAAGAAACCCGAGAGTATGTGAATAGTCATTCAGTTAAAAGGGGTTTTCTGTAAATACTTGTGGTATTGTATTGAAATTAGAACTTTCTTTTAATTTTCTTGACTTTTTAATCTTTGAATTGCATTTAAACATATTATTTTATAGGTGGTGACATGCTTTAACATAATAATTTTCTCTTCTAAAATAACCCATTATGTGTTCTGGTTTTAGACAGGGAAAGAATTCTTCAGATAATAAGGTCTTTATATATTTTGAGCCTGTACCTTTGTAATAAAATGTAAAGTACTTAATCTCCTAAGCTGCACAGTCTTTCGACAATACCTGTGGGGAATTCATAGGTATTAAATTAGCTACAAGGGGACTTTGAAAGTGTTCTCCAAATGCAGTAAAAAGATGTCGAGAAATCAAGAAAGACACTGAGAATTACAAGAAAAAAATCACTAACACCACAGTCTACTAAGATTCCAGTGCAATTTGTTTATATTAAGTTTTCTAGTTATTTGGAGTTTTCTGAGCTAAAGTACTGTAGGTGATGTTTCATTGTGAGAATCAAAATGTACTTGTTCACCTCTGAGCTTGCTCAGCAGGATGTATGGGGCTTGTCAGCCTGTGACATTCTAAAAGATTTGAATTCATCACCCCTGTTTCTCTGACAAAGGCCAGACTGATCACCTCTGCTGGGATCCTGGTTCACAAATTTCAACTACACACATCCTGTATATTGAGTTAGGTACCAACCAGCCTTTCTGTTTCCTGAATGTAATAGGATTGTGGGGATTATAAACTAAACATTCTTGTGAGCCTGGCTATTGGTGTCTCTTTGGAATTATCACGAAGTTTGGTTCATTAGAAAGAAAGTAATCTATCCATCATAGTTTGAGTTAGAAGAATAATTTTATTAATGTGTGGTGTTTTGTTCCACCAGAAATAAGAAAAAGAATTCCTTCTATTTGTATTTTAAATTTCTTTGCCATGTTCATCTGCTAAAATAAGTTCAAAATTCAAATGGTAGAAAAGCCACTCAAAGCAGATAGATTTCTAAGAAAACGGGAGATTTGGAAGATCTGATGAGTCTGAATTCATGGTTCCTCCTCTAAGAAGTTCAGCACCAAGGTCAGTTCTAGGGATGGGCAGTTCCATGCCTCCAAGCTCCTCCTGCCCTCCAAAAGTGAGATGAGAAGAATTTGAAAATTATTTAATAAAGGATGCTGGTGGATGACTGTGATTCAGCCCCAGCTCTTCTCTTCAGGGCTATCATTAGAAGAAAGCCCTGATTCTGACCGGTTCTTGGGAAGAGCAGGATCCCGATGGCAAGGTGTGAACTCACATCTCTTATTCTTTGCAGTGTTTCTGGCCACAAGCAGAGAGAAAATGAGGGGACTGTTTAAGAATGAACAACCTCTGGGCTGTTGAGATGGCTTTGTAGAACACAGTGGGGTCTTAGATACCAAACTTGCTTCTGACTATTGTTTTCAAGGCAACTTTACACACAGTGCCAATAAATATTTGCTGAATGAATGATTAAATTGTCTAATGTTGCTGTCCCTCCTCTTTTTATACCCGCAAATTCATTTAAACAATATTTTATCTTGAAATATAATACACATACAGAAAACTTCACAAGCATAAATGTCAAGTGTAACCTATTATACTGTGAAACACACCAATGAAACAGCCTATAACTGCCTACCAAATTCAGAAAGAGAACATTTCCAGCACCCTGAAAGCCCTCCCTTGTGCCCTCTCCCAATTACTGCCCCTCCACGCTCCTTCCTTAAAAGCCACAAATATCCTGACTCTTAAGGTAACCCCCTCCTGGCTTTTCTTAACAGTTATACCTGGTAGGTATCATCTCTAAACCCAATAGTAGATTTTTGTAAATGGATTTGATCAGTGTTTTATTTAATGCCTGGCTTGTTTTGTTCACCTTGTATGTGTGACATTCACTCGCATTTTTGCACATAGCCACATTTCCTTAATTTTCATAGCTGTTTAGTATTCCATGCTTGAATGCAGACCAATTTGCTCCTCTCTTTATCATTAGTGGAATAGATGCACAATATCTGGACTGTTGACATGGCTTTGGCTCCAGCTATGATGCCTCCCTGACTGTCACTCTGTACTGTTCTGTTGGGTGTACACTGAGGCTGGGCTTCCTGGGCCAGGCATGAGGGCACTGAACAAACACAGACGAACACACATTTATTTAGGACACAAGGGTATTTTTCTTGCTCAGGATCTGCCATTGGCACTGGCACAGGATAATCCATAACCCTAAACCTCTTACCTCATTGCTGACACCATTAGGGCTCCAAGATAAACTTCCCCACATCTCGTGTTGCTCTGAAAGCTGGGAGAGGCTGTGAGTCACAGCCCTGCTGCTCTCAGAGACAGATGGGACTCTGCAGTGTGGGGAGCTGGGAGCGGCTGAGGTGCTTGGCTGGGTCTGCAGATGCCCTGACATAGTTTGAAACATGACAACGATTCTTCACATTGGCAGCTGGAAAAGTTTCAACAGGACAGTTTTGAATGACTTTATTTCTACAAAAATGTTTAATAAGATTTAATTTACATAATTATAGCTTTATTTAACTTAACCTTGATTTAAAATGTTTGAGCTTATTAATTAAAATTTGTATTTTACCTTCAATTTTTAAAAAGTAGTTTGAGTATCTTAGAAGAGAAAATTAATTTTTTTAGGAAAATATTTGAATTTTTTTTTTTTTTGAGACAGAGTCTCACTGTCACCCAGGCTGCAGTGCAGTGACCTGATATCGGCTCACTGCAACCTCTGCCTCCTAGGTTCAAGCAATTCTTCCTGCCTCAGCCTCCCGAGTAGCTGGGATTACAGGTGTCTGCCACCAAATTCTGCTAATATTTGTATTTTTTAGTAGAGATAGGGTTTCGCATGTTGGCCAGGTTGGTCTTGGACTCCTGACCTCAGGTGATCTGCACACCTTGGCCTCCCAAAGTGCTGGGATTACAGGCTTGAGGCGCCAAGCCTGGCCAAAATATTTTAAAGTAATAAATTATTAATATTATTTTAATTATTATTATCATTTTTTGAGACTGAGTTTCGCTCTTGTTGCCCAAGATGTAGTGCAATGGCATGATCTCGGCTCACTGCAACCACCGCCTCCTGGGTTCAAATCATTCTTCTGCCTCAGCTTCCTGGGTAGCTGGGATTACAGGAGCCTGCCACCACACCTGGCTAATTTTTGTATTTTTAGTAGAGATGTGGTTTCACCATGTTAGCCAAGCTGGTCTCCAACTCCTGACCTCAGATGATCCCGCCTGCCTTGGCCTCCCAAAATGCTAGGATTACAAGTATGAGCCACTGCACCTGGCCCATTATTTTAATTTTTATATCTATGTGCTTATATATTCATATACTTAATTTATATTTTTGATGGGAATACATTCAAATATTACATATTTATATATTTCCAGTAGTATCTTATATTTTAAATGGAAATTTTATATTTTATTAACTAAAGAATTACTTGAATCATGGAGAATAAATGTAAGTTCAATTTTCTGTAGAAATAGAAAATATAGAAGCAGAGCTCAGAAATGAAAAGCTGAAAAGGAAATAGAAAAATCTTCAAAGAGAAATTTCTGCTTAAATTAAAAAATATCTTGAAACCAAGTAACTCAGTAGACTTTCACTGAGTGTGACTCACATGAAATTAGCAAACAGGATATTATATTTTAAAAAATTATTCAGATTTAATTATTGATAAAATAATGAAAATGAGCAAAAATTATTCTCACCAGTTATAAAACATGAACAGGCTGATAAAATCTCTTCGTATTTGTTACTAAAGGAAGATTTAATCTTTAATCAAACAATGAATGAGAATGGACAAGATTAATTCTTATCAAATCCATAACTACAAGCAAGAAACAGCTCTAGCCTTCTGTTAGAAGATGAGGCAAATGATGTTCATGAAATTGGTAAATTGGGCAAGAAAGATGAAACCTCATCACCTCATTTTGATAGTGTGTGAATGCTTCTAGCAAATAGTCTGATTCAAATTGAGGATTTTGGTTTTTCTTTGGATAAATCTGAAAGAAAATTTAGTATTTTACATCAAAATGTATTCAAGTGAAGAAAGTGTAGAAATCAACTTTTATATTTTAAATTCAAAGAAAAAGTATTTTTTCATATTTTAAAACAACTTTAGCTAAGAAATTTGTGGCTAGAAACACCCACATTCTTAATAACAAATAAAACATCACTTGGACATAAAAATCACACATGTGTAGTTAGCACCATGGGAAAATGTCTGAATAAACAGCAAACAATCAAAGATATTTAAAAAGGACACCTGCACACTGAAATACATGGATGTGATATTCTTAAAGGATAACGTTTCATACCCAATGCTTAGCAATCATGATGATGATGATGATGATGATGATGTTGATATATGGGTGTGTTTTCGAGCTCGTGGTACCAATAATACAATATTGATAGAAAGCAATAGAAACTTTTTAATTTGTAGAAATTATTGAAACCATCGTGGAAGACAGTGTGGTGATTCCTCAAGGACCTAGAAATAAAAATTCCATTTGACCCAGCAATCCCGTTACTGGGTATATATCCAAAGGATTATAAATCATTCTACTATAAGGACACATGCACGCGAATGTTCATTGCAGCACAGTTTACAATAGCAAAGACCTGGAATCAACCCAAATGCCCATCGATGACAGACTGGACAGGGAAAATGTGGCACATATACACCATGGAATATTATGCAGCCATCAAAAACGATGAGTTTGGGTCCTTTGTAGGGACATGGATGAACCTGGAAACCATCATTCTCAGCAAACTGACACAAGAGTAGAAAATCAAACACTGAGTGTTCTAGCTCATAGGCGGTGTTGAACAATGAGAACACATGGACTCAGGGAGGGGAGCATCACACACTGGGGTCTGTCGGGGGGAAATAGGGGAGGGACAGCAGAGGGTGGGGAGTTGGGGAGAGATAGCATGGGGAGAAATGCCAAATATAGTTGATGGGGAGGAAGGCAGCAAATCACACTGCCATGTTGCCTATGCAACAATCTTGCATGTTCTTCACATGTACCCCAAAACCTAAAAAGCAATAAAATAAATTAAAAAAAAAAAGAAATTATTTCAATGATAAAATTGCTGAGTGTGAGATATAGATGAAAAATAAAGCATATGAACATTGTGAAAAATATAAAACTAGAATATAAGATCCATAGTTTAAAGAGCAAAGTTAGAGAATAAATTATAAATAAATATTTAAAAAGGTAAATAGTACTTATTCGGCTAGAGTATACCAAGGACAAATTATCTTGAACAACGAACATTTGTTGTTTGTATTGCTAACTACCAGAAAAAAGAAAACAAGAGATATCAAAATTAGTAGCTGTGTCACTGCTTTTATGTCCATTGTAAAATGTATAGGTTTCGTTTAGGTAAAAGGTGGAATAAGCAGCTTTTAGTTTTGGACATTGATCTTAGCATCCTCACCACAACAACAACAAAAAAGGTAACTATGTGAGGTGATAGATATATGAATTAGCTTAAGGGTGGTAATTATGTCACAAAGTATATGAGCATTCAAATATCAAGTTGTAAACCTTAGGTATATATAATTTTTTCTTGTCAATTATACCTTGATAAAGCTGGGGAAAAAAAGTAGTTAAGGACGCACCTAAGATAAAGTTACAAGTAATGTTGAAAATTATAGAAGCCAGAATTCTAGCGGCAATCCATTTGTTAACACCATTTGTTCTAATGGAAAATCCATAGAGGAATCCATAGCCCTCTATGCAACCATCCATGTTGTGTGAAAGAGTCACAGCTCATACCCACGGTGATAACAGTTTTGGAGCTGTTCATGTATTTTGAGTAAAAAAATTAAAGTAACTTGGAAATTTTATAAAGAGAAAAGTGGATTTTGTTTACATGAAACAGACAGTGAAAGTGACATTCTAATAAAATATTAAAACAACAGAACCAAGAAACAAAAATGCTTATGTAACTGTGAATAAGATTGTGTACTAATGATTCTGAAACTTATTGTGTCCATTATAAATCACAATTCAGTACCAATTAAAAAGAGATTTGAATAAATTGAACCACATTCTGGTAGTTTTGATTTTCTTTATAATGTTCCAGACTTGAACAGAAGAAGAATCAGAGAAATTAAATTAATTAAGAATTAAGTAAATTAAATAAATGAAGAGCTAGGAAATTAATTGATTATATATTATTTTATAGCTTATTTTTTTTTAAAAAATAAACTTTTGGTTGTAAAATAATTTTAGATTTACAGAAAAGTTGTAAAGAGTATACAGCATTCCTATATAGCTCACATCAAGCTTCCCTGCCTGTTAACATTTAAATTAGCACGTTACGTTTCTCGTAACTAATGAAACAATATTGATGTATTATTAGCTAAAACCCATACTTTATTCAGATTTTCTTAATTCCTGCCTAATGTTCTTTTTCTGTCCTGGGCCAGAGCCCAGAATGCCACATTGCATTCAGTCATCCTGCCTCCATAGGCCCCTCTTGGGGTTGCTGTTTTTGCAGACTTTGTTTTGGATCACCTCATAGTATAGTATTGAGAAATGCTGGCCAGGTATTTTGCAGGACATCTTTCCGTTGGGATTTGTCTGATGTTTTCGCATGACTGGATGGAGATTACAGGTTTTGGACAGCAAGATCACAGATGTAAAGTGCCACAGATGCATAGTGTCTTGCCAAGGGTACATGTTATTAACATGACTTACCACTGTGGATGTTAACCTTGAAAACTCAGATGCAGTCACACTTGCGACGCTTCTTTCCAGTAAAGTAACCCCTGCTTCCTGCTGTACTCTTTGGAAGGAAGTCGCTATGCACAGCTCGTACGTAAGCATGGAGAGTTGGGCTCCACCTCTTAGCAGAATGTCTATACAGATTATTTTAATTATTTTGTGTGAGAGGCTTTTCTGTTCTTCCCCATTAATTTATTTATTCAATGATTTCTTTATATAATCCAATACTATTTTATGCATTTTATTGCTCAAATTGGTCCCCTTTTGACCATTGAAAGCTGTTTTCGTTGGGTCCTATTTTGCCGGAGCCAGCTTTGACTGTCGAAACCTCTTTTAGCTGGCTCCCTTATCATAGTTTTGAATGTTATATATTATTAAATTTAAAGAAATATTATTACAAATATTTTATTATCTGATTATTGTTATTACTTCCTTGCTTCCTGATGCTGCAGGATGCTCAAGGCTCATCTTTTATGTTTCCTGACCTAGTTCTAGAACCATCTATTCCCTCAAGGAGACCAGAGTCCTTCCACTGCAAGACAGTGTTTTTAATAGAAACCATGGTATGGAGCCTAGATGTACTTGCTGCTACTGAGGTGTTGTTAGTCCTAGTTGCTATCATGTGACAGCAAGGAAATATGTGTGTATGCCAGCTGTGTATATACATACATCTATAAATGTTTCTCTATGAAACCATCCATATTTATATTAAGGTAAATATGAGTTTATGTCTCCAATGATGAGCCATCATGATATGGAATATTCTAGCTCCTCCAGCTATCTCTAACTTTCGATTTCAATTATGAGAAACATAACTCCTACCATTCACCATCCATTTATTTAATTGTTCAATTTCACTAAACATGCATAGTGGTCAGAATTACTAACCTGTACTCCTGTGGGAAGCAGCTTTATCAACTAGAGCACAGTGCTTATATCCTGTTTCTGTTGCATTTAGTCTTACAGGCTCCATATATTTTCAAAGTTACTTAAGCCAGCAGCCTTTTCACTTGCCTCTGAAATAAGATTGTGTTTTACACTTGTAAAATAGTCACATTCTTTTTCACAACCTTTATGCCATCCTGGAATCCTTCAACATCTTAGGTGATTTTCCACACACATGTGCACACACACACACACACACACACACATGCACACGCACACAATTTTTTTGCATACCTTAAGGTTTCCTCTTTGTTCTGCAAAATTTATGTTATGGGTTTTGTATAGTGTCTATTCCCACCATTAAAGTATTACACAGGATAGTTTTGCCACCCTAAAACAATCTTGTGCTTCACCTATACATGCCCCTGTCCCCAGTATGAACTTCTGGCAACTACTGATTTGTTGTCTTTATGCAGTTTTTTCTTTTTCTGAATATTACATAAGTGGAATCAGTATACATCCCATTCAGATTTTCATCTTTCACTTTGTAACATGCATTTGAGTTTCTCCTGTGTCTTTATGTGGCTCACTGGCAGCTAGCATTACATTGGATGGATGTACCAGTTTGCTTATCCGTTCATCTCTTGAAGAACCTCTTGACTGCTTCTAGTTTTTGGTGGTTATGATAAAATGACTACCAACATCTGCATGAATATTTTTGTGTATACAAACATCTTTAAATTTGCGGGGTACTTACCCAAGAACATGACTGCTGGATCAAATGGGAAGAGTAAATTTAGCTTTATAAGAAGCTGCTAAACTCTTTTCCAAAGTGGCTGTACCATTTTGCATTCTTATTAAAAGTGAATGAGGGTTGGTGTTGCTCTGTATCATTGGCAGAATTTGATCTTATCAGTTATTTGGATTTTAGCCAATTCCAGCCAATTCAGCCATTCCAATAGACTGTAATGATAACTTATTATTGTTTTAATTTGCATTTCTCTAATGAAAAATGATGTTGCCTATTCTTCGTATGATTGGTTTCTATCTGCAAGTCTTCACTGGTGAAAAGTGTCAACATCTTTTCACTGTTTTAAAAGCTGGGTTATTTTATATACAAAAATTAACACAAGATGGATTAAAGACTTAAATGTAAAACTGCAAACTATAAAAATCCTGGAAGAAAATTGAGGGAATACCCTTCTAATCATTAGCCTCGGCAAAGAATTTATGTTAAGTCCTCCGAAGTGAATGCAACAAAAACAAAATTGACAATTGGGACCTAATTAACCAAAGAGAAAAACAAAAAACAAAAAAACTATCAGCAGAGTAAACAAACAACCTATGGGATGAGAGAAAATATTTGCAAAGTATGGATTTGACAAAAGACCAATATCCAGATTTCATAAGAAACTTGAACAAATTAAAAAGGAAAAAACAACTCATTTAAAAACTGAACAAAGGGCATAACAGACTCTCCTCAGAGAAAGACATATAAGTGGCCAAGAAACATGAAAAAAATGCTCAACATCACTAATCATCAGAGAGATGCAAATAAAAACCACAATGAGATATTATCTCACATCAGTCAGAAGGGCTATGATTAAAAATTCAGAAATTGACAGATGTTGGCGAGGCTGTGGAGTAACGGAAACACTTACACACTGTTGGTGGGAATACAAAGTAGTTCAGTCTCTGTGGAAAGCCGTTGGAGATTTCTCAAGGAAGTAAAGCTAGAATTATCATTAAACCAAGCAATTCCTGGGTATATAACCCAAGGAAAATAAATTGCTCCATCAAAAAGACATCTGCACTTGTATGTTTATCATAGCACTATTCACAAGAGCAAAAACATGGACTCAACATAGATGCTAATCAATAGTGGACTGGATAAAGAAAATGTGGTACATATATACCGTGGAGCACAACATAGCAAAAAAATAATGAAATCATGTCTTTTGCAGCAACATGTATGTAGCTGGGGTCATTATCATAAACAAATTAACACAGAAACAGAAAACAAAATACTGCATGTTCTCACTCACATAGAGGAGCTAAACGTTGGGTACACATAGACACAAAGATGAAAACAATAAACACTGGGGACTCCAAAAAGGGGAAATGGGGGGACAGGATTGAAAAACTACCTATTGGGTATTACGTTTGCTACAGGTAACAGGGTCATTAGAAGCCCAAACCTCAACATCATACAATACAACTATGAAACAAACCTGCATGTGTACCCCATGAATCTAAAAAAGAAAAGTTGCATTGTTTCTTTTTATATTGTTGAGTCTCAAGTTTCTTTGTATATTTTGAATACAAGTCTTTTAACAGATACGTGTTTTGCAAACAGTTTATCCCATTGTGTGGTTTATATTTGTATTTTCGTAAGTATCTTTTACACAGCAGTTTTTAATTTTAACAAATTTCAAGATATTAGTTCAATTTACTTTCATGGATTATTATTTTCTGTTGTACCTAAAACATCCTCGACAAAGCCAGGTCTTATAGTTTTTTTCTGTCATCATTTCTCCTAGAAATTTTATAGCTTTGTGTTTTACATTTAGGTATATGGTTAATTTTGAGTTAATTTTTGTGACGTGTAAGAGCTAGGATTTCTTTTTTCATATTGAGATTCAACTTTTCTAGCACAATTGTTAAAAAAAATTGTCTTTTCTATATGGAATTGCCTCTGCTCCTTTAGCAAAGATCGGGTAACTACATCTGTGTGGCTCTATTTATTGGCTATTTAGTTACCTCGATCTATTTATTTATTTATTTTTGCCAACACCATGCTGTCTTGATTACTGTAGGTTTTTCTTGAAATAGAGTAGTGTGAGTTCTACAACTTTGTTGTTCTTCCTCCTCCTCCTTCTTTTCCTTCTCCTTCTCCTTTTTCAGTGTTGTGCTATCTATTCTAAGTATTTTGCCATTTGATACACACTTTGAAATTAGTTTAGTGGTGCCTACAAAATATTCCAGTAAAATCTGGATTGTCTTGAATCTGTGGGTCAAGTTGGAAAGAACTTGACAATGTCTTGACAATACTGTCTTCCTATTCATGGACATGGAATATCTGTGCATTTATTCAGTTTTTCATTTCATCAGCATTTCATAATTTTCTGCATTCATGTCCTATACATATTTTTGTTATAGTTTTACCTAATCACTTTATTTTTTATGCTATTGTAAATGATATTTGTATTAGGGTTCTCCAGAGAAACAGAAAAACAGAAACATCATCGTGTGTGTGTGTGTGTGTGTGTGTGTGTGTGTGTGTGTGTGTGTGTTTGGGGTGGGGAGAGAGGAAGATTTAAAGGAATTGGCTCATGTAATTGTGGAACCTTGATAAGTGTAAATATGCAGGTTAGGCAGCAGGCTGGAGACCCAGGGAACAAAGAGTTGGAGTTGGACTGCAAAGGCCATCTGCTGGCAGTACATTTTCTTGCTTATAAAAGGCCAGTCTTTGATCTATTAAAGGCTTCATTTGATTGGATGAAGCCTACCCACATTCTATCCATTTAAATGTTAATCCGAAAAATGCTTTCACAAGAACATCTAGAATGTTTGACCAGATATCTGGGCACGGTGCCCCAGTCAAGCTCATACATAAAATTAACCATTTCAGTATTGTCTTTTCTAATTTCAAATCCTAATTTTTAAATTTCTGGTATAAGAGAAAGCAATTGACTTCTGTACCTCATGCACATATCCTGAGACCTTGTTCTATGTGTTTATTAGTTCCAGGAGTGTTTTTAATTGGACTTTTCTACATAAAATATTATATCTGTGACTAAAGACAGTTTTACATCTTTCTTTCTAATCCAAATACATTTATTTCTTTTTCTTTCTTTACTGCGCCATCTAAAACTTCTAGCACAATGTTGAATAGGCATGGTGAGAGAGGGCACTGTTGCCTTGTTCCTGATTTTGAGGGGAAGAGTCCACCCTGTTTTCTTTAAATATGCTGTTAGCTTTCGGCTTTTAATAAAATTTTTAATCAGCTTGACTATATTTTCTCTGCTTCTAGTTTGCTAAGAGTTTTATGATAAATGGATGTTGGATTTTGTAAAATGCCTTTCTCTGTGTTGATTGATTTGATCAGATTATTCCTTTTCTTTAGCTTATTGATATGCAGGATTACATTAATTTATTGTTTTATTTTTGAGTCTTGAACCAGCTTTGAATGTTTGAAATAAATCCCACTTGGTTGGGATGTGTAATTCTTTTTGTACTTGGACGGATTTGATTTTCTAGTATTTTGTTGAAGTTTTTCATCTATATTTATGAGAGATATCAGTCTGCAGTTTTCCTTTTGTTTCA
Source organism: Sapajus apella (assembly GCF_009761245.1). NCBI lineage: Eukaryota > Metazoa > Chordata > Mammalia > Primates > Cebidae > Sapajus > Sapajus apella. The sequence continues at coordinate 36,189,129 of NW_022436951.1, forward strand.
TGTCTTTACCTGATTTAGGTGTTTGGGTAATCTGGCCTCATACCTGAGTTAGGAAATGTTCCCTCTGTTTTTGGAAGTTGTTATAAAGAATCGTACTATTTCTTTTTGAAATGTTTGTTAGAATTTACCAGTGAAATCATCTGATACAGTACAGTGCTTTCTTCTCAAGAAGGTTATAATTTATTGATTCAATTTCTTTAATAAATAATGCCTGTTCAAGTTGCCACTCTCTACTTGTGTGAGTTTTGGTAGTTTGTCACTCTCAAGAAATTTATTTATTTCATGAAAGTTATCAAATTTGGAAACAGAGTTGTTCATAGTATACCTTTATTATTCTTATGCCAAGGGGATTTATTATTGAATATTATTTCAATTCTTATATTGATGATTTACATTCTCTCTCTTGCTTTTGGTAATTCTGGCTTTAGATTTATTAATTTTATGATCTTTTAAAACAACTCACTTTTTGGTTCTTTGATACTTTTGCTGATTTCCACAAATTTCACTACATTGTATTTTCATTTTCATTTACTTTTCAAAGTATTTTAAAATTTCTTTGAGACCTGTTTTTGACCTATGGGATATTTAAGAGCACATTATTTAGTTTACAAATACTTGAGAATTTTCCAGCTATCATTCTGTTACTAATTTCTAATTTAGTTCCATTGTAGTCTGAGAACATGCTTTGAATGAGTTTCTATTTTTTCAAACTTAAGGTGTTTTTCAAGGGCCAGAATGTAACCTATCTTGGCAAATATTCCCTGTGAGCTTGAGAAGAATGTGGATTTTGTTATTGCTGACTGAAATATTTTTTAAAATGTCAATTAGATTAAGTTGATTGATAGTGCTGTTCAGGTTATTCACATCTTTACTGATTTTCTGCCTGCTTAATCTATCAATTCTGGCAGTGGCATGTTTAAGTTTAACTATAATAGTGGAGCTGTTTATATCCCTTTCGGTTTGGTCAGCTTCTTCCTCATGTATTTTGACGCTCTGTTGTCTGACATATTCATGTTTATAATTACATCTTCCTTGAAAATTGACCCTTTTCATCACTGATCTTCCCTGTTCTGAAGAATGCTATGTTTGAAATTATTACAGCTATTCCTGCTTTTTCATTCATGAGTGTCAGCATGTTACAACTTTCTCCATTCCTTCAATTTTAATTTTTCTGAGTCTTTGTATATAATATGTGCTTTCTGTAAACAACACATAGCTGGATATTTAAAAACAAACTCATTTGACAATTTTCTAAAAATAATTTCTCAAGCTATACGCTTTAAAGTGCTTATTGGTATAACAGGATGAATGTCTACTATGTTGTTAACATTTCTCTATTTACTCCATTCATTCTTTTTTTTTAAATTTCCTTTTTCTGCTATCTCTTGTTTTATTGAGCATTTTATATAATTCTATTTTATCGTTTCTCTGAGCATGTCAATTTTAATTCTTTTAACATTTTTTTCATGTTTGCCTTAGAGTTTACAGTATTTATTTTTACACGATCAAAAGCAACTTTCTAATACCACTGTACCTTGTCACATGCGGTGCAGATGCCTTATGCTAGAGCAATCCCAACGCACCTCTCCTATCCCTTGTGATGCTGTCATTTATTCAACTTCACTGTGTGCTATAATCTCCCAGTGCATTGTTACTGTTATTACTTTAAGCTGCCAGTTATCTTTCAGATAAATTAAGAATACAATCAATTAAAATATGTTGCTTTCATTTATTCCTTCTCTGACAGTCTTCATTTTAAAAAATGTAGATCCTGGTTTCTGATCTCTGTCCTTTTCTTTCTGGACACAGAACTTCTCTGAACATTCTTGCACGGTTGGTTTGCTGGCAATGAATTATCTCAGTTTTTGCTTGTCTGACAAGGTATTTGTTCTTCATTTTTGAAGGATAATTTCATGGGATATAAGCATTCTAAATTGGTTGTTTTATTTCCTTCCATCACTTGAGATACTTCAATCCATTTTCTTCATATTTGCATAATTTATGATGAGGAACACTGTCATGTTTATCCTTGATTTTCTATAGATAAGGTTTTTCCCTCCACCCCGATTTCTTTCCAGAATTTTTTCCTTGTCTGATTTCTTGAACTTTGAATGTTCAAGAAAACTATGCCTATGAAGGAACATATGTGTGTTTTGGTATTAATCCTACTTGGTGTTCTCTAAGCTTCTTAGATGTGGGTCTTGGTATTATCCTTAATTTTGGAATGATCTGGGCCATTATTACTTTAAATATTTCTTCTGATGAGTTCTCTTTTTCTTCTCCTTCTGATATTCCAATTACACATATGTTACAACTTTTGAAATTGTTCCCAAATATTTGGGTGTCCCTTACTGTTTTTGTTGTTGTTATTTTTGCTGTTCGTCTGTTGTCTTGTTTTTGGTTTTGTTTTGTTTTCACTCTTCTTTTTTGGTCTGGAAGTTTCTATCGAAATAGCTTCAAGCACACTGATTCTTTCCTTGGCTGTGTCTAGTCTGTCACAAGCCCATCAGAAGGATTTTAAAATTTCAGCTACAGCGCTCCTGATTTCTAGCATTTCCTTTTAATTCTTTCTTAGAATTTTCATCCCTCTGCTTGCATTACACATCTGTTTTTGCATGTTGTATAATTTTTCCACTAGTGTTCTTAACATACTAATCATGGTTATTTTAAATTCCGTGTCTGCTAATTCCAACATCTGTGTCATCTCTGAGTCTGATTCTGATGGTTACTTTGCCACTTCAGACTATTTTTTTTTTCTTGCCTCTTTGCATGCCTTGTAATTTTTTTTTGAAGGTTGGATAAAAAGAATGAAGTTTCTTAGGCCTTTGTGTGAGTATTCATGTGAATCTGGCTGGGAGCCAGGCTGCTGTTTTAATGTTTGCTGTGGCTCTAGGTGTTAGAGGCTTCAAATTCCCCTAGTGTCCTTGTTTTTTTTTTTTTTTTTTTTTTTTCTTTTTTTTTTTCTTTTTGCTTCTTTTTTAACTCTCCTTCGAAAGTCTGTGACTTGCAGCAGTTTTAGTTGTGCTCCACTGCTATATGGGAGCTCTGCCGGGAGTGGGAGGTAAGGGGCAGAGGAGGAGGCATGTCTGTAAGGTTCTAACTGAATGTTGGTGACTTGGTGGGCTTGTATCTGTGGGCTGTGACCTTCACCAGTGTTTCTTCACGGGATAGATTTCCCCTGCTTCCTGGCTGTAGCATTGCCAATTTATTTCCTTAAAGCCTGGCCCCTCGTGACTAGTTTTCCCTTTAAGTGAACAATAGCTAGAGATTTATTAATGCCCTTAACCCACCTGTGTTTTTCCCTGGAGAGTGAGCCTTTGCTACAGAGAAGGTCTGGGTGCTTCCCCTCTCCCACTGCCTTTTTTTTGTACAAATGTAATAGGTACACATTGTAGTTTTGTTATGGGGATATACTGTGTAGTGGTGTAGTGTAACCATCACCCAGATAATGCGCATTGTACCCACTAAGTAATTTCGCATCCATCACTTGCCGCTCACCCTCCCACCCTTCAGAGCCTCCAGTGTCTATTATTCCACACTCCACATCCACCTGTACATATGATTCAGCTCCTACTTATACACAAGAACATGCAGCATTTGACTCTATTTCTGAGTTATTTCACTTAAGATTTTGATATTTCTTCCCTTCCCCCTGCCATAGCCATAAGGGATCTTTCTTAGATCCTCACCATGGAAACCTGGTGTGTGTCCAGGTAGCGAAGCCCATGGACGTGTGGGCTCCCTCACGCCTCCTGCCATGCTGTGGTTTCCAGAAATTTCTCAGCCTCTTGCTGGTCTGCACTAAGCCTCCAGCAACTCAGACGACGGTGTATGTGCTTCCTCCAGTCCGTGGCTCCAGCAGCTCCTGCTCCAGGTACACAGACCGTGGTGGGTACATAGCTCCTGTTGTGCCTGTTTTTCTAAGATTTGGGGGTGGTGGTTTGCCCTTCAGTCTCATTTTTCTGATGAGTCTAATTTAAAAAAAATTATTTTCAGTTTGTTGAGCTTCTAAGAATGGATGGGAGTATTGACTTCCAAGTTCTTTATTTGTCAGAGCTGAATCAGGAAGTCTTATGGGTTATGTTTGAGCTTTTTTTTTTCACCTTTGGTTTTCTTGTTTGACTGAAGTTTTCTGGCATGCTTGCCTTTCCTTCCTTGTTTCCTTCCTTCCTTTCTTATTTCCTTATTTCCTTCCTTCCTTGCTTCCTTCTCTCCCTCCCTCTCTCCCTTTCTCCTCCTTCTCCATCCTACTTACAATTAACTGAGAGCAATTTGTAACTGTGAACTGATTTACTTTAATTTATTTATTTTCTTAATTTAGAAAATGATGACCCATTCTGTCATCACTTTTCTTTTCCTGTCCCATTCTTTTTGTTTCAGAGACTTAATCGGTTTATCCCGTAAATTCTTTTCTGCTTATTTCAAAGGCTGGGCCATCTCTGTGTGTGTGTGCCTGTTAATTGCACTTTTCTCTTCATTATGGTTCCTATTTTTTTTTTTTTACTTCTCTTCATGTTTAATAATTTCTAACTTTATAGTGAGTTTGTTGGTTGTTGCATTGTAGAAACCCTGGATTTTGATTTCTTCCTCTACAGGATGTCATATTTGTTCTGGGAGGCAATGTAATCACTAGATGAACACTTCCATTTAGTTCAGTCTTGTCTAGGGACAAATTATTTAGCTTTTGCTCTTAGCCTGAGGATGAATCTATTAGTCCTAGGATGTGATGTGTATTCCCACTGTGTGACTCTTTTTGGGTTTCAGTGGGAAGTTTGAGGCATTCAGCCCGCCTGTCTAACTTGGTGAGACTTTCATGCCAAAGCCCAAGGGAATGAAAAATGGGAAAGAAGTGGAAAACTGGGAAACCACAATGGAGAGAAATAAAGCAGTTAATAGAATAAACACAGAAGATGATCTAGGCTTTGGATTCTGTAGAAAATGTTCTTCATCAATGTCATAAAGTTCTGAGTCATTATCTTTTCAAATTTTATTGTTTTCTTCTCTATCTTCTTCCTCCTCTTTTTCTGGTAGTCAAGAAACATCTGTACTAGTCCAATTCATTCCCTCTGTTCTCTCTCCCCTGTTATTTTTTCTATACCTTTGTCTCTCCATCTTTATGATAGGTATTTATTTTCTTTCTAATTTATTTTCCAATTTACTGATTTTCTCATCAGCTATGTCTAATCTGTTGGTGAAATAACATTGAATTTATCTCAGTTATTATTTTGTCAGTTCTAAAATGTTTTTAATCCAAATTTTAATTGGTTTTTAATGTATATGCACACATACATACACTAGTGTCTGTTGTGTATGTGCATGTGTGTGTGTGTCTGTGTGTGTGTAAGTGTCTACCTATTTAAACAAGTGGATTACTGTCCTTTCTTGGGCAAAGCATATATATTTGGCCAAATATTTACAAAATTCAAATTCAGTATCTTTGCTGTAAAATGTTTACAAGTTTAGAACAATGTTTACAATAGTAAGAAAAAAATTCTTATATAACACTTTAACACCTTTCATTCATGTAAGTTTATTTGATCCTCATAATCTTATTATGTGAACTAGTCAGTTATTCTTAGTCCCATTTAAGAAATTTAGCAACTGAAAATCAGAGAAGTTAAGTGATTTTCTGTTTGTTTCCTTAAAAACATTTGAATACAAAATTTCAACCTTGTCTTCTGTTTTAAGTTATAGCTATTTAAAATCTGTGTTGAACATCTATGCCTCCTTGAATTTTTTTCTATTATATGTTTCTGTTAGTCTTCTTTTGTGAGCTTTTATTTCTTTAAGTGTTTTTCTGTTTTAAATCGTGTCTGGATATGGTATTGCCAATTTGTATGAAAGGATATTAGGTCTAGAATATTATTGCTTTCCTTCAGTGTAGATTTACATTTATTTTGCAAGATGCTTAGCTACACAAACAATGTGAGATTACTTCTGTCTAATTTCAGGGCTTGAGATTGTTTTAAATTGAACTGAAATACTGTGAGAGTCTGCATTATATTGACCCTTGTTCTTAGGGTGCAGCCCTTGGGAATCAAATCCAAGAGAAGGACTTCACCAGGATACTTCCTGCATAGAGCCTGGCAGGCTCTGATGCTAATCTCCATCTCTTTAGCTTTAAGAACATTTTAAATGTGCCAACATGCACCTTGGCCACTCAACTTCCCCTGAATTTGGCATATGTCCCTAAAGAAAAGAAGTAGCCTAGAATGTCTGGTTCATTTGCCATGTTACCCACATCTGAGCCTGGTAATTCTTTACTATTTTGTTGACTTTCTTGTTTTTGTATTTTGCACAGGTTTTCAGTTAGAGAGTACGCTTAATTATCAAGCCCACTGTTATTGGAGGCAGAAATCTCCTAAACTTGCTTTTATAATGTAGCCTTAGTCCTTCTTTTAACACTAATAATTTTAAACGTTCTTCTTCCATAGTCTTTGACAAATAGTTTTATTACATAAATTATGGATCCTGTTCAATGTGTTTGCTGCTGACTCATAGAATATAGAATTTATAGAACCTTTCCCCTTCTGTGTGTGTTTTAATGTTTGCTTATGAGCTCATTTTCTTCCTTTGTTCCAATTTTCTCAGGTCCTGAACATGATACTATGATATTATTTGGATTTTCTTTGCTTGAAAGTCCAGGACTTCTGCCAATTTAGAAATTAAAAGTTACCATGTTGGCCGGGCGCGGTGGCTCAAGCCTGTAATCCCAGCACTTTGGGAGGCCGAGGTGGGTGGATCACGAGGTCAAGAGATCGAGACCATCCTGGTCAACATGGTGAAACCCCGTCTCTACTAAAAATACAAAAAATTAGCTGGGCATGGTGGCACGTGCCTGTAATCCCAGCTACTCAGGAGGCTGAGGCAGGAGAATTGCCTGAACCCAGGAGACGGAGGTTGCGGTGAGCCGAGATCGTGCCATTGCACTCCAGCCTGGGTAACAAGAGTGAAACTCCATCTCAAAAAAAAAAAAAAAAAAAAGTTACCATGTTGACTTAGCATTCCCTTTACACATGAAAACATTAAATTTAATCTCCTAACCAGTGTCTGGTACTGATGCTGCTTAATTTCTCATGGATTGAGATACATTTTTCCATTGTATAGTCCCAGTGACACATAAACGTCCTCATTGCTGTCATAGGCTTATGAACACTGTTCTTCTAAATCTGCTGCTGAGGAAGAAACCCTTCATGGTGTTGAATTTTTGCAGGATTCTAGATTATAGCTTTCATGGCTAAGAAGACATGGCTACATCTTCTAGCCATTTAGTCTCATATCCAGTTGCTACATCTTCATGTTTTTCTGGGGCACAGCACACTCTCACATTTTATCTCCCTGACTTTGAGTTCTCTTTATATGTCTAGTACCTGAAGACAATCTTTCACTGTAAGTTTGACTACCTTGGTTATTATTTATTTATTTTGTTGCATCTAATTTAGCTTCCATTTGTCTTTGTAGTGGAAGAAGGATACAAATTATCTCAACCCCATCCATATTCGGGGACTTAATTTGTAAATGATATGTTTGAATTCATTGAGAAAGGTAAATATGATACAAAGTGCTAAAGGAATAAAAACTTCATAGCTGTTGGAATCCAAGGTAATGGCTGTAGAATGGCGTTATCACAGGGCACAGGGCGGGTTGTGCTGTGGAGCTCACCAAGCCAAGTAGAACCTGGACAGTAATAGTCTCTACCATATTCCTGTTGGAAACACCAATGCAGTTTTAGTAAAATAACACAATTTATAGTATTAAATTCAACAAAGGCATGTAACTAATACGTTAAGATTAAAATGACAATTTAATTTGTCAACTTGTTTTCGTTTTATAGCTGCATAAAAGCTACAGGCATAAAGATTTCCTATTTGGATTTATTAGTATTTTTCTAAATTTTCAAGTATCAGTATACTAAAAATTATATTAACACTAGAAATGAAAAGGCTTTAATTGAAAGTAGTATACAGATTAACAAGCTTGCATAAATTGTCTATACCATAAGAACCTTGGAACATACATGGAAAATGTTTTCTGCCATATGTTTCAAATTGCGAGTTGTGTTTTTATACCTCTATGCCAACCTAAGTTAAATAGGACTTAAAAAAATCATCTCAGCTAACTACGAAATGAAACAAAGGAGCTAAAACTGATGATTGAATTTAAGTCATAATCCTAAGTAAAATTGGGTCACAATTAGCACTAAGTTTTTGGAGATTCCGGGCACTGGTGTCTCGTTTACGGTGTCGGACCATGAGCACAAGTGTGTGCAGAAACCGGCTGGGCAGAGCTTGGGAGGGACAGGGATGAGGAGTGGCTATCAGGCACTTCTTAGAACTCCCTGGGGTTGGTTGCGTCCTTTTTGGGGACCTTGGCCCCTGACTGGAGAGAAGGCAGAGAGAGCCTGTTTTGGGAGAGGTGGAATGCTGCAGTAGTTACAATATTTGGCAAGTCTTATGGCAGAGGCCAGAGTCTGCAAAATCCTCCTTTATTCTCTTCCTCTTTACTTCTTCTGAAGCCACTTCCCATTTGTAAGGTTTTTTTTCTCTGCAGTACAGTGTGGGGAAAAGTCTGGTTGTAACATTTCCTTCTGAACCCCTGCCGCTTCTCCCTTTACTCTGTGCTCTCTGGACCCATTCCAACATAAGCACAACAGCACAAAATCTTAGGAGATGTTCTAAGGGCCAATTACTTTTCAGTACAAAGAAACAGAAAGAATAATTCCATAGCCAGTAATGGAAACGTTGCACATTTTCACCTAAATTTGGGTCCTCTTTGCTCTGTCTTTGGTCAGATGGAAATGAAATCTTCCTGTGTCTTCCTGCTTCCATTTTTCAAGACTTTTCCACTTGCTTGTGTTGCTCCTGGGGCTGGAGCCCATCTGTTTCCTGTTTCTACTTCTTTTTCCCTTGTAGCCTTCTGGAAAAGGACCAGAGGCAATTCTGAACTGTAGCTCCATGGTGCAAACATCAGAGCTGCCCTTTCACAAGTACATTGGAGATGAAAATAGGGGCTCCGTTACAAAGGTCTTTCAGAGTGGCAGCACAGGTCTTGGCGACCTGTGGGGTGGGCGTAGGATGGGAGGGTTAAGTAGAGGGATGAGAAAGGATGGCACATTTTTAGTTTACCTGACTGGGTGGATTGGAGTATGCTCCGGACGTATCTGAAAAATGGATGACACTTCAGTGATAATGGGAAGGTCGAGAGGACAGCTGCAACTAAAACAGAAGCATTGCTGTGACCACATCTGTGCTTTTACAGCGGGGAGCTCAGGAGAGCAGGAAAAGGACCAGTCACAGCAGGGCACTGAGATATTTTGGGGGCAGGTAGGTGTCAGGCTTTTCTCATCCCACCTTCTTGATGGAGAACCTGAGGGGATGGCTTGGGTGGTGTTGACACTGCAGCCTGCAGCTTAGTCAGAAGAGGAGAAGAAAGCAAACACTGCAAAGGTTGCTCATACCTCTCTACTCACTGCTTTGTTGTGACAAGGAATTCAATGAAACCACCATTTTCAAAAATCTTCTCTTCTGAGATATGAATGCTGTTCCTTTCTCTGCCTTTTTTTTTCCCATTAACAGGAAGAAGAATTACATCTGAGTCTAGCTCCAAAAGCTGCAGCTATCATTTTGGCTGCTTTCCGTGTGATCAAATATTGAAGGTGAATGTAGGAAAATCAATAGCAGGGTGAAGGTGCAGAGTTATGTAAGAGCCGCATGAATGAAACATTAAATGCCACAAAGCAGGAGCGGGCTCTGATATCCTGAACCTAGTGCTGTGCTGCTATTTGGACTCTGTTTTGGACTTCTGAGAAATCAATATGAAAAACCATATTCCAGGAACAACTTAAAAGTGTCCACTGACCTCCAAGCAAGACCCAGAATGCTTGCATCAATTAGCTTGTGGCCTGGGAGAATTGCCAATATCAAATGAGAGGGACGACAAACTTTCCAACATCACGGGAGAAACATTTTCCGCTCAGAGCCTCAGAGTGCAGCATGGCAAGGGGCAGCAGCACCCAGCATCTGCAGGCATTTGGGTTCATGAGAACATGAAAAGCAGGCATAGCAAAATGTTGAAAAATGTGTAGTTTAGACTTTACAAAAAAATGGCAAGTATATTACTTTTAAGTACACAAATTGACTCAAGCTAGCCACGGTGAGTGCTACCTTTGAGGGGTCTTGATTTCATGAGGGATTATTCTAGCTCAAATATGACTACCCTGTTGGCATTAATGGTTTTTTTCAGATATATCTAAAAGCAATTCAGTTTCTTGAGGAGTAAACTTGTCTTTGTTTTTGTTACACGTTTTAGGTTAGACACTGGAGTTTCGAAGAGCCCAGGGAAGTGACTTTTGCATGGGCCTTTTGCAGATGGCTGCTGGCGGACCCCATGCTCTGGGTGGCTGTGAGGACAGTGGTGAACAAGGGCCATTTGTGAGGATGCACCCAGCCAACCTCCTCTGCAGGCTCTGTTTGCAGATGTTGATTCACCGACAGCCTATTGGGCTCCGGGAGGACCATCATTCCCCATAACTCCCACACACAGCATTGACTGGTTCCTGCTGGAAGGCACCTAGAGTCTAGGTGGGGGTGGCTTCTGCAGACAAATCAGCAAGACCATGTGACAGGGACCGCAGTATAAGTGACCACAGGGCACATGGGAGTGGGGTACACAGGGAGGGAGCAGTTTGCTCTGCTGCAGTGGAAGTGGGGGCGCAGGGGTGCAGAGGTGCATTTATCGGTTTGAATTTTGAAAGAGGAATTGGCTGAGGAACTCCCCAGCCCCAGGGAGAACATTGATCTATTAATGAGGGGTCTACCCCATGACCCAAACTCCTCCCGTTAGCACCCCACCTCTGACTTTGGGATCAAATTTCAGCATGAGGTTTGGCGGGGCAAATATCCAAACTGTAGCAACATCTGTGTGTGGGAAGGTAAGAGCATCCTTTTTTATTTTTTTCTTTGAGATGTGGTCTTGTTCTGTTACCCAAGCTAGAGTGCAATGGTGTGGTGAGACACAGCCTAGTTCTGTCAACCAAGCTAGAGGACATATCACTGCAGCCTCAACCTCCTGGAGTCAAGCAATCCACCCACCTTAACCTCCTGAGAAGCTGGGACCACTAGTGAGTGCCACCATGCCTGGCTATTTTTTTTTTTATTGTTTGTTTTTTTTAAATAGAGACGGGAAAAGGATCCAAGATGAAGGGGCAATGAAGGGCTAGGCCGCTGGATGTGAAGCTGTGTCCTGCCTTTAGGGGCCTGTGTGGATAGGGTGGGATTGCATAGTGATGGCATGTGAGTATCTGTGTGCGGGGAGTGTATGTTGAGGGGGAGGATCTTTCATCTGGGATCACGACGGATGGAACCAGACTGATAGCAACAACAGGAGCTATGATGGTGGGTGGTTTTTATGCCCCTGCAGATACATGGATTTTATCCTACTGACTGTGAGAGTTTCAGAGGTAACACAGAGTTCTCATGTATCTTTCCTCCAACTCCCCTACTATCAAATCTTCTATTACTTCAGTATATTTGTCAAAGCTAAGAAATTAACACTGGCAATACCATTAACTAAACTACAGCATTTGTTAAGGTTTCATCAGTTTTTCCTTTAAGAATCTTTTCCATGCCAGGACCCAGCCAGGATCCCATCTGCATTTAGTCCTCATGCCTCCTTAGTCTCCACCAACCTGTGACAGTTCCTCAGTATTTCCTCAGTCTTTCATGACCCTGACACACTGGAAGACTACTGGCTGGGCACTTGGCAGAACGTCTCCCAATCTGCATGTGCATGATGTTTTCTCATGATCAGAGAGAGGCTATACACTTTTAGGAAGAGTTCCACAGAGGTGAGGCACCCTCCTCAGCATCTGATCATGGGTCTGGGATGTCCACAGGACTCACCACTGGGAATTTTAACCTGGATCGCTGTTGAAGGTGTGTGTGTTTGTGTGTGTGTGTGTGTGTGTGTGTGTGTGTGTGTGTGTGTGTGAGATTTCTTGACTGTAAAGTTACTATAGTTCCCATTTTGATTTTGGAGGAGATACTTTGAGGTAATGTAAAATCATTTTCCTCCTTAAACTTTTTCCCATGGGTTTTAGCATTCATTGGTGGCTCTTGCCTGCAACAATATATTTTTTTGAGAAGAAGTCTTGCTCTGTCACCCAGGCTGGAGTGCAGTGGCATGATCATGGCTCACTGCAACCTCCTCCTCCTAGGTTCAAATGATTCTCCTGCTTCAGCCTCTTGAGTAGCTGGGATTACAGACACACCATCGCACCTGGCTAATTTTTTATTTTTGCTAGAGACAGGGTTTCACCATATTGGCCAGCTTGGTCTTGAACTCCTGACCTCACGCGATCTGCCTGCCTTGTCCTCCCAAAGTGCTGGGATTACAGGCATGAGATACTGCATCTAGCCAACAATTTTTACCGTGGTGTTCCTATGGTGATTTTCTGGTTCCTTCATCTCTTCTACATTTATTAAATGGATTTTTTGTAGGAAAGATTTGCCAAATATTTATTTATAGAATCATTTATTTATAACAGTGTTCACTCATGGATATTTATTTGAACCTTTGGGTGACAATCCAATATCTTCATCATTATGGCTTTGGCATCTCAAATGCTTTCAGCTTTGGACATTGGCTGCTCTTTCTGTTTGGCTTCTATGCTTTTTTGATGTGCTCCTGCACATCTGTCCATCCATCCATCCATCCATCCATCCATCCATCCATCCAGCTGTCCATCCATCCACCCGTCCATCCATCTGTCCATCTATCCATCCATCCATCCATCCATCCATCCATCCATCCATCCATCCATCTGTCCATCTGTCCATCCATCCATCTGTCCATCCGCCCATCTCTCCATCTGCCCATCTGTCCATCCATCCATCTATCTGTCCATACATCCATCTATCCATCCATCTATCTGTCCATACATCCATGTATTTACTTACTTATTTTTGAGCACTTTTTTTACTCTATGGCACCACAATATACTGCATACTTGTCTTATCTTTCCCTGCCCCTAGCTAGAATTTTGTTTTCTTAAACAAAGAGTGGCGTGATAAGAGACATACTCAGAAAGTCCACTTTGTGGAGGACAGAAGAGTGTGTAGAGGGGGCAAGAGTCGCTATGCTCAAGCTGGAGCCAAGGCTGGGTGACAGGGTGGCAGAAAATGCGAGTGTGGCTGGGTGGTAAGAGCGCAGCATCGATCATTTCCCTGCCGGGTAGGGTGCTTTGTCTGTGGGAATCCTGAGGACAGGTGGATCCTGCGCCTTCATGGGATGGGAAATACAGTCGGGCTGGGCTTGGCATTCTCGGCTTCCAGCAGCTATTCTCTCTTTTGGGTTCTCAGCTCTCTTCTCTTTCTTCTCAGCTGTGGGGTGGGACGGGGGCGCTCTTTTGAGGAAGAAAGCGAGGCTTCGTTCAGTGTTGTCTCTGCTTTCAGCGTGGTCTTCTTTCAGTGTTGGCGCCCCTCCTTTCTTATCAGGGCGGAAATGAATGGGCTGGCTGCTTGCTCGGCAGACCTGTCTTGTCTGAGTGGTGTGAGGCTGACATTTCTTCTTGCTCTGCCAGCTCTGTGATAGGAGCCGAGAGATGAATATCACAGCGAAGGTAACTGCTCTCAGGAAGCTGACGATTCTAGGTCACAAAATAAACAAGTGAATAAGCAATCCAGCGGATTCCAAAGAGTGGGCTAACGTGGAGTCATGTGATGAAAAGGGAGGGGTTCATTTTGATCAAGTAGTTATCGGAGAGTCCCTTAAAGAGGAACAGTTGAGTGAAGATCTTCATGAAAGAGCTATGTAAAATCCAAAAAGCCACAGAAAGCTACCAACCATCTGCTGATTGAAGACCTATAAAATAAGAGGGTTTATATTTAAATTTGCAGCATCTTTACATTGCAGGCATTTTATTATTAAATTGCTTCTGTTTTATAATGTAAGCTCCCGGTACCATCTGGCTTCATCCTAATCTAAATTTAGTCCACTTCCCACTGAGGCACACGCATGTGCACACATGACCACACATGAACATGTGCAGGTATTTCACTTGTCACAGTGGCTTTGCCTGAACATGCCTGCTTCATGCCTTTGTACACACTGTTCCCTGTCTATGGAATATCTTTCTTCCCTCCTGTGTCTGCAAGCTCACCTCAAGTGTCACTTCTCTCCTGTGACTCACTCACTGAGAGCAGCTGCACAGAGACAGGGCATGACTTTCAGCTGTGCATTCTCCTGGCATTTATGTTGCTGCAGTCCAGGTCTCAACCCTGCCCTTGCCCAAGGTTGTCTAAATTCAAAAAGAATTACAAATATGACTGGCACAGTCAATTTCCTTATTTATGAACTCCTTCTAGAGGCCAGAAGTCTTACAAGCTCTGACTGTCCCAATTTAGGGCAATTTTTGGAATCAGCATCTCCTCAGTACTGAAGATTTTTATTTGCTTTTCCATCTCCTCTCTCCATCCCCCTCTACCTGCTGTGCTGGAGAAGGCTGACTATCATGGCCCAATTCTCCAAGGTTCTCTTGCCCTCTGCCTTCCTATTGGGTTTGGCCAGTGGCGCTGGAAGATGGTCTGCCAGTTCCCACCCATGAGGTCCTGGTACCATGGTGAATTTCTGCACTGAAGGCCACAGTTTCGTTGTGTCCTCTGTTGTCAGTTTCTCTTAACTCTGTCCACACCTCTGTAGGTGCTACCTTTCCTCACTTGACTTGTTGCTCATACTTAAACAAAGAGTATCCAGATTTAGATATTTGAGAAGCCAAAGTATAATAAAAATAATAAGCAATTATTATAATAAAACTAATTCCAGAAAAAGGAGTTCAATTGTTTTAAGGAACATTCCATCAAGTCCTTTATTTTCGTTTTCTATTGCTGCACAGCAAATCACCAAAGACTTGACAGTTTGAAACAGCATCCACCTATTATCGCAGAGTTCTGTAGGTTGGAAGTCCAGGCGTGGCTTAGTTGATCTTTCACCTTGGGATCTCTTGAGAGTGAAATCAAGCTGTTGGCTTGGCTGCTTTATTATCTGGAAGTTCTGGGTAACAGTCTGTTTCCCAGCTCATTGAAGTGGATGGCAGAATTCAGTTCTTTGTGTTGTAGGATGGAGGTCTCCATCCTGTCTCAGGCTGTTACATGGGGGCTGTTCTCAGTGCCGGGAAGCAGCACCTTTTCTTGCTCCACAGCCTCTCTGTCTTCAAAGGCAGCAATGGGGAATTCCTCTTGCGTCAAATTCCCCTCAATTCTGAACATCCTTCTCCAGGGACAGCCACATACTCTTAGGGGCTCCCCCAGTGAGGTGAAACCTGCAAGAACCATCCCCCTTACTTAAAGCCAACTGTGCCACAAAACATGACCTCACCACTTGAGTGATGTCCCAGCATCTTTGTAGGTCCTGCACACGCTGAGGAGGAGGGGGTTCCACAGGGAGGTTTTTTGGATCATTGCTGGTCATTTTATAATTCTCCCCACACAGTTCCAAAAAGTCCTGATGGACCATCAATTGTTTTCTTCTGCAGTGGAAAGAAAATGTGTGTTCTTTATGTTCTAGGCCTTTCCTTTGAAAAGAAATGGACAAACCAGGCTGCCTTCTGGATCACAGCCTTAGCCTTTGTGTGTGTGTCTAGGATTTCCCTGGAGGCATGTTGCTATCCTGGGAGGTATCTGGAAAGGTGGGAGATGGTTTTTGTTTTCATCACTACTGAGCGAGCTGCTGGCATTTGGGGGCTTTGGCCAAGGGTGCAGACCACTCCCACCATGCGAGGGAGAGTCTGATCAGGACTTCTGCCTATGTGGTTTTGTAGGAGAGGACACTATATGGTGAATTAGGATTTTGCTAACAGAATTATGTTCCCATTCCAGCTGACTCCAGGACAATACCCCCAGCTCATGCTTTTGGCAAACACTTTTGTCTGTCTTTGCACAATATGTCCATTTTTAGATAATGAGTGGGCTCTGGGAACCTTGATTTAGAAAAAGCCCTTAGGTGACATCAGTGACAGAGAGCTGAGACTCAGGCTGTGACAGAGAAAATGATGCTAGAATAGTCTTTGCATGGCTGCTGGGGGAAGGCTGGACCCACCGCTGGCAACGCTAAGTCCTGGAAGGCGAATGTGGTGCTTGGATAGGCTGACCCCTCCCCGTTTAAAATAGCTTCTCTCATTTTGAGGGGACCCCCAAATCCAGTGCATGGATGAATCTTCTAGATTTTGCTTTTACAGCCTCTCTTGAATCTGTCTCCCGCTTTCCATGGACACTTCACCTCTTGACCTGCAGCTCCTTCATAACCTCACACGGCATGTCAGCCACCATCCTAATCGCACCTGCTTATGACTTGCCCTGATGCTTCATTTTGTTTCTCTTTCCCAGGCGAGGGTCACCCCAGTTAATTCTCCATTCTGACAGTCTCAAGTCATGACGTCAGGTTAGCGATCACAACCCTTTAGGCCCACCTTGTTTCAAAATCCTTACAGGCAAGAGCGAGGCCTCTCCCATGTGCTTCCAGACCAGCTGTTTGGTACTGTCCCTAAGCCCAGCCATCACCCCGCTATTCACACCGGCTTTTCTGGGCTTGCTTTCTCCTTTGCTGTGCTTAATCTGGGTGTTTTCCTTAAAATGTAGCCTCTTGTCTTTGCTCATCGAAGTGGAACTCATTCTATAGGCACCTTACTAAAGACTTTGTTATTCACTAAGCTGTAAACATTTTCCTGAAAAGATGTCATTTGTCCCTGGCTGAGGTGGGGAGGTACCCGCTTTCCTTCTTTGAGTTTTCCTGTGTGCTCACTTCCATCAGGCATCATGCCTGGCTTCTCCTGCACAGTTTCTCAATCAGCATTTGCAGGGCTGGATTTCTTGTGTGGTTGCCACAGGGCTCATAGAGTTGAGTGTTGCTAAGTATATAGGTGGTTCTTTCCTTCTCTGAAGACTTTGAAAATAGGACATGAGACATATGTGGCATCAACAGAATAATGTATGCAAATGTCAGGGCTGCCCTAACTCTGCCATATCACGACGGTGCTGCGCTTTCAAGGGATAGGGATTTTCCCCACTTGTAAGCACCCTCAGACAGAACTCACATTTGTTATCTGTTTTTCAGTTCCCAAGGCAGTGTAGCATATGCTGTCTATTTGGTGCTCTTTATAACTACTCCATGGGAGTTGTATCATATGAATAATACATAGGAATAGTATCTGTTGTGCTGTATTTCCTACATACTCAATATTGCTTGGCATGGAAGACCTTTATCATCATGGAAAACTAATTACACAAAAAACTCAGTATCATAGTCTATATCACGTCTTTCTTCCCAAATCTGGCTGGAGCTATAATAGTCTATACAAATACAGCATCTGTACGTGTCACATAAGGATACATCACTTTTACTCAACATATATTCCCAAAATGGACGTGTCTCTAACCTCAGCTCTTTGCAATTGAGATGGGAGAAACTGCTGGCTTCTGTTTACTGATGTCATTCTTGAGGAATAGCATAGCCTGGGAGCCAGGGCCTCTATAATCTTTCACACGTTTCTTCCCTTACACGGCTGGTTAATATGGGAGTTAAAGATTTAAATTTTTTCTGCAGGTCTCCATTTGTTTCACAAAGGAACAAATATCCAAAGACCCTGCCTAAGTTTTCATGTTGGGACATCTCTGGGGAGTGTGTGAGGAGCAGAGGGGAGCCCGCTTCCAGCCACCATGGAACATACCCATATTCCAGGCTACAAGTGCTGAGAAAGAGATCTCTCCCACCTGCCACCGTTATTGGAAGCAACGGGGCTGTGGTGCAAAGTCATTTTCGTCTTAAATGAGTCCCTTTGTTTGCTGGGCTTGCGCTAGCTGGAGTGCTGCATCAGGCCACGTTTGTGAGCTTGCTGTTGGGGTTCAACAAGTGGGGGCTACATGAAACTCTCCTGGATCTTCTCCAGGCAGCCCCGGGGGCTCTAGGCCTGGTGTCTGGGCAGTGCACCCCCATGTCTGCTGCTCCTTGTGTAGGTCGGTTTCTCAGGAAGAGGGTTTGTACACGGTGTTTGCTACGGAGGGCCTACGGGATCACCAGCTGGAGAAGGGGGAAGGAAGCAAGACTGGACAGAAGGAGAAGCTGGGCTCTGACACAGGCCTGATGGAGACGTTGGTCACCTCCACGAGGCTCTGGAGCTAACTGGCCCATCAGAGTTGTCCTGACTTAGCCGGTAGTTCCTAACCCTGCCTTGATCAGGTGCCAGTATGAGCCTCCTTTAGAAAAGGCATGCTCTCGGGTGAGGAGGTTCCTATATTACTTTGTTTTCACAGTGCCTATAAAGACATACCCGAAACTAAGAAGAAAAAGAAGTTTAATTGGACTTACAGTTCCACATGGCTGGGGAGGTCTCAGAATCATGGTGGGAGGTGAAAGGCACTTCTTGCATGGAGGCAGCAAGAGAAAAATGAGGAAAAAGCAAAAGTGGAAACCCCTGAAAAACCCATCAGATCTTGTAAGACTTATTCACTATCACAAGAATAGCACAGGAAACACTGGCCCCCATGATTGAATTACGTCCCCCTGGGTCCCTCCCACAACACGTGTGAATTCTTGGAGTTAAAATTCGAGCTGAGATTTGGGTGGGGGCACAGCCAAACCATATTAGTTCCTACAGCTGGATCCATCCTTGAAGAAGCAGATGAAAGTTGTGTGCCAGCAAGTCCTTTTGTGGAGAGGTGTCTAAACTGTGCCATTATTTCCATCATAGCTTCCCTCCATACCATCCACTCAGTGTGGTTGTGTTTCCCCACCAGACTCAGAACGTGTCTTAGACCACATTATGCTGCAGTAACAAGAATCCCCATCTCTCGGTGGTTGCAAGGGTTACTTCTTGCTTATGCCAAATATCCAGCGCAGGTTACCTGTGCCTCTGGTTTGCAGCCTCTTTACTCTGAACCCCAGCTGACATAAGACCTGACCTTGGACATGGCTGAGCTCCACCAGAGAGAAAGGAAGTCCACACAGCCATGCCATGGCTTTGAAAGCTTCAGTTCAGAAAGGCCAATAGATTTCCTCCGACATTTTATCAGCCAAAGCAAGCCACACAATCATGCCTGCTGCCTGTGAAGAAAGGAGTGTAATCCTCTCACAGGTTGGGTGCAGAAAGGGGTCAGTGACTATTTTTATAATAATATGTTCTACAGGGAAAGCACGGTGGCCATTGGGCACTTGACGTTGAGCTAGAACTCACAGAAGTAAGACAGCCCTCAAAGGACATACACACGTTTGTGATTTAAATCACATTTTCATCCTAAATGTGGAAGAACTAATCAGAACTCTTTCAGCCAATGGGCAAGAAGCAGAGCAGAGCTCAACTGGAAGTAATGCTGTACTGAGAGTGACCTGTTCATTCTGTCTTTGATTCTCTGACTTTTCTTTCTTCACATGAGGTATTTGTATTTGTTTTTCCTTCTTTTCCAAACCTGCTTTCAAAAAAAGCACTTGACAGGCAATGGTCTTTAACCATGACCTCTAGCAAAAACAAACAAACAAACAAACAAACAAAAAAACAACAAAAAAAACTTTTTCTGTTATAATTTGGTACACTCAAAAACTAAAACAAAATCTTTACATCACTGTACTTACTCTTGCTACAGATGCATTTTAATATTTCCTATTCTATCCCAGCCTATCCTCTGCAAAATTGCTAGTTGTGACCAATAAATTGATGAATTTTATAGACCTCCAATGGTTTGTATAATTTTCTATGCTTTGCTGTGAAATTTTTATTTATGATTTTTATTATGCTGATGTAGTTATCTTCTAATCCTAGTTTGTAGAGTGGTTTGATCACTAAAGACTGAATTCTTGTTCTCTTTATTTGAGATAATTACGGGGTTTTCCTCTTTAATTCTACTAATGTCGTATATTACCTTGATTTCTGTATGTTGAACCACCCTTACATTTCAGAAATGAATCCCACTGGGTCATGGTGATTTTTTTTTTTCTGAGACAGAGTTTTACTCTACTGCCCAGGCTGGAGTACCGTGGCTAGATTTCAGCTCACTGCAGCCTCCGCCTCCTGGGTTCAAGCAATTCTCCTGCTGCAGCCTCCCGAGTAGCTGGGACTACAGGTGCCTGCCACCACACTCAGCTAATGTTTTGTGTTTTTAATAGAGATGGGGCTTCACCATGTTGACCAGGCTGATCTCGAACTCCTGACCTCAAGTGATCTGGCCACCTTGGCCTCCCAGAAAAAAAAAAATTGTATGTTGATCTTTGTATGTTGAAGTACCCTTATATTTCAGAAATAAATTCCACTGGGTCATGGTGAAAAATAATTTGCCATACACTGGGTGGCTTAAAACAATAGAATTTGATTCTTTCACAGTTATGAGACCAGAAGCCTAAATCCAAGGGATCATCAGGGACGTGCTATCTTTGAGGGTTCCAGGGAGCATCCTTGCCAGGCTGCTGGTAGTCCTTGGCTCATAGCTGTGCCACTCCAGCCTCTGTCCCTGTTATTGTGTGGCTTCTTCTGCAGTTCTTCTCCTCTTGTAAAGACACCAGTCATATGGTATTATGGCCACTCTAACAGCCTCATCTTAACTTCAACCCAGTAGGGTCATAATTAAAAATTTGCAAAGAGCAGCTTGTGAAGGTAAAATGCCTGATACTTAAGGCTACTACTGTTGCAAGTTATCATTTCAAAAAGGCTCAAAATCTCAACGTAAAGAAATGGAATTCCACCCTTTCAGTTTTAGCAGTCCTTCATAACCCCCAAAGATGAGTTAGTAATGTTAGGTGGGTTGCTAGGCAGACATGCAGGGTAGCACAGCCTCCCATCACTCCCCGGGATGTCAGGCAGCCATCAAGTGATGGTCAGGCAGTTGTTAAACTGTCTTTCCAAAATAACAATTGGTTGTAGCCAGCACCAAGGAAAGGCAGTCTCCCAATGAAGAGAAAACACCTGAAGTTGATAATCAACAGCTTCCCAATAAGATCTCAGGACTTGGGCAAGCGCACTCAAGCATGCGTGCTAAGAGGCAAAATGGCAGAGTTTAACCAGTATATGATCTTCCTCTAAGAACACTCAATTGGTAAGGAAAAAGCACCTCTAATGAGCATACTCACAACTTCAGTAAACACACTGCACCCAACCTTTCAAGTTGCTTACACCCCATCCCAAGGAAAAAAATCAAGGGAGAAGAAACATGAATCTCGGAACCATGCCAATGTGTAAAACCCCCAGGCCAAGGGTTGGATGGAGTGCTTGGATCTCTCAAGCCACCCACTGGGCTCTCTTCCAGTTCTACTTTACTTCCTTTCATTCCTGCTCTAAAACTTTTTAATAAACTTTAACTCCTGCTCTAAAACTTGCCTTGGTCTCTCACCCTGTTTTAGGCCCCTGGGCCAAATTCTTTCTTCCAAGGAGGCAAGAATCAAATTGCTGCTGCCCCATACAAATTCACTGCTACGAACAGTAAGTCACCCCTCTGAGCAGAAGCAGTTCGTCTGAGCAATGCTTGGACTTCCTGCTGGATTTTGCCTACCCCTGGCTCGTAAAGAATGACGTTGGCAGCTCAACCCCTGAACTCAGACTCAGACTCTGAGTCACCTGCAAGAAGATTGGAGATATTCTGGGGTAGGCTGGTCTTGGAATATTTTCAATAATCCCAAATGTCTCAAGTCAGAAGCCCAAAAGTAAACGTCTTGGAAGCTATGTCCTTGAGATACTTCTCTTACAGAAGATGTCTTCAGCTCCTTTAGATTCAAACAGGCAATTTACTGTCAGACTTTGTTTCTGCTGAGTGCATTAAGTTCACTGAAGAAGAGTGAGGCAAAACCAGGAAGTCTTTTCATATTCCAAATAAAACTTATCAGTAATATTCCAAGGGAGGACAAATTCAAATGACTCCCAAATTGTTGAAACACAGAGCTGACACTATATATAAACACAGTTTGAGACAATCATTATGTTTGCCAGCTCTCAAAGAGCTTGAACTGTCAAGTTCCTGTTGTTTCTGTCTGAATGAGTGACATTTACCACCTTTAAACACTGGGATGAAGGAGGAACTGTATATGCCTCCCAGGGTAATGCCAGGCACCATGAAATTGCCAATCAGAGTTATTATTGCTCCCATCCTCTGAATTTTCTTACATTGGTGTAACCTTCCATTTTCACTAAAAACGATTCTCTAAGATTAACATCAGATTGATAACTTTTAGGTAGCTTCCATGCTGAGGTAAAATTTTTAACTGCTCATCACAAAGAATTCTTCCATGTGTTGCAATAAAATTGAATTAATCCTTGTTCAAATCAAATAAATACTTTTTTTTGGACAGATTTAAACAAAATAAACATGCATGACCACAGCCATTTATGTATAACCATAGTTGTGAAACACCTTTGAAATTATTTCATTTGAGATAATTGTAAGGACTTAAGGGGCTAAACAATTGTCTATATCCTTACAGTTATATTTCTAACAGCTTCATAAAGAAACTTTAAGAAATAGTAAAATAGTGACTCCCATATAAATATACAGAACTTACATCAAAATGTAATCAAAGATTCCCAGTTGTTTCCCTTCCCAATTGGGTGTCCTTAGAGGAAGGTCATATACTGGTTAAACTTTGCCATTTTGCCTCTTAGGATGCGTGCTTGAGTGTACTTACCCAAGTCCTGGGGTCTTATTGGGAAGCTGCTGATTACCAGGGGTCCATTTCACAAGTGATGGACCCATTCCCAGGGATGAAGATGTTATGTTGCATTGTGCATGAAGGAAATGATGGTGGGGAAACAGAAAATGAACCAGTTTAGGGTCCTGGCCTTCCCTGGCATCAGCTAATGTGGCCTAAGGATACACTTGGCTACTTCATTCCACACAAAATGTTGTTTTCTTTGCGTTATAGTACATTTCAATTTCAGATTCCCGCAGTCAGAATGTCGAAAACCAGTGCTAACCCTCCACTCCTTTGCAGAAACACCCTCTCGTCCTTGTCCTGCTCCGTGGTTTTGCTTGGGTGATGAACACATCTGTACCTGAAATAGCTTTAAGCTGTAGTAGCTGTAGGCAGAGGTGGTATTTCATTCATTGATTAGAGATAAGGCTTGGATTCTAGTGTTTTTTTTTTTTTTTTTTCGCATAAAAATTGTTCATGGTCTTTTGCATATGCTACTGGATAACTTTAAGAAAATAGTAAAATAGTGACTTTCATATAAACATACAGAACATACATCAAAGATTTATTTAACTTTTTAAGTAACGCGTGAGCCAGTGTGATGGTATAACTGGTTCAAAGGGAAATGAAAACAGATACACACAGACGTGCTGACCATCAGAAATATGGAAACCTATTTACAAATAGACGCCAAGTTAGTCACTATTCACAGGGCTATAATCAAAGACATCTCCACAAAACACAATTTTCTTTTGTATGAGCAAGAACCACTGCATTCGTATTCTACAACTTACGCCCTGGTATAATAATTTGAAGACCACCAAAGGCAGGGATCACCTGGAAGGGTGCCCTAGACATTATTTTTGCTCATTTCCAAGTCTTTGGTACTTTTCCTGACACTATGTTTTGAATGCTGCCCTTGGACTCATCTGTAATATTTCATATAAATCTTGCCAACAAAGTTAAAACACTTACATATTTCTACATCTAATTCATATGAAGTTAAGTGAGCTTAGCAGCAGAATAATTCTGTCTTACATAATTAATTTTATTGGTTAAAATCATAATTTTTACTTCATCAGTTGGATGCATTCAGAATTAATAGAAAACGCATCTACGCTGTAAGATCCAGTTTAAGATTTTCTACTCCAGCATGCACAGGAAACCCCAATAAAGTCATTAATAATGTCTAGTGGGGAAGCTTCGGGTCAGGGTCAGAGCTTTAATTTCCTTTCTTACCGGCTGCATGACCTTGAACAGTATTCCTCCTCCCTCACCCACTGGATTTTGGCATCTTCATCTGTAAAGCAGAGTGTTTAGTAACTCATGATTCTCTCAGCACAAAATTCAGTGATTGCCTTTTACATCTCCACAGTAGATTCTGAATCCTGACCATGTTCCTTAGCAAATGCTGCGCGGTGTCTCTCAAGGACCATCAGAGGAGCCTCCTAGGCCTGGTCCGGGGACCATTTGCATCCATGGCTCTGCAGGAGCTTTCTCTCTCTCGCCAAGTTCTCACCTTCACCTTTAGATATAATTTTTAGAAAGCGGTAAAGTAACTTCTCAATATATTCTTCTTTGAAAATGCCGAGAATAAAACAATGATCAGTGGACATTAGTTCTTTCGTTTAAGCAAAATGTGAAATGCCAACTAGCTCAGAAATAGGAGATGAACATAAACAGCCCCATCAGCTGTAAGCCACTCACTCCTAGCAAATCACCATTCTGATAAGCTTTCTAATGAGCAGAACCGTGTTTTCGAACATGAAACCTTCACCAGGCTTTATGTGAAGCACTTCAACGCTGTTATTGATGTTAAGCCCTCAGATTCGGTTGTTCCACTTTATAGAAGAGGAAACTGGCTTTCTGAGGGTTTTACAGACACACTAGGACTGCCGATCGTGCTGAGCTGAGAGCTGCAAGACATAGGCAGGAGGTAGGAGTTGTTCTGTCCACGTAATGCTTGTTGTACATTATCCTCAAAAGCCTGATTGCTAAAGATAAGAGTCAAATCGAAATTCAAACTTCATCAAAGCTGGGGCTTTCTGAGAGATGTGTCCCTCTCTCTCCTACCATCTCTTGCCTGTGAACTGTGCTCTAGCCAGGGCAGGCAAGAGCCGGTGGAAGCGCTCAGGAGCCCTGGGCATGGTGAACTACAGGTTACAGTTGATAGCTGGATTTTCAAATAATTTGATTTAAATTAAAAGCATGTTAAATGTTTAACTTGAACTCTTTAATTAAAAATTGAGCTCTTTAACAACTTGAACTCTTTAATTAAAATTGGTGATATCTGGAGTTTGTCTATTTCAGCTTCATGACCTACATTGAATTACACGGAGTGTTCACTTTGTTAAACTTTGTAGATGTCACTTGTTGTTGCTAAGAAAGTTAACCTTGACTTCTCCCTGACCCCAAGTTTGGCATTGATTTTGCCATCATTCAGGACAATAAAGATGTTTTCCCATTTGGATGTGGAAGAGGGATTTGAACAGAATAGATACTAAACATGTTTTTAGTATCTAACAAATTTTCAGCAGCAGGCTGTCTGCTTATAGAAAATATCTCTATATCGGAGGAAGAGAACACCGTTATGAAGGCACTGACTTGCTCAAAAGGGCATGTGTTGGCAGCTCTTGTTTTTCCACGATGACATCTAGATTTTAACTATGTGCAAAGTCTTGTTATTTCCTTCATGAACTTAGATTTCAAAAAATCTTTATTTTAAGCTATTGGTCTTTAAAAAATAGAGTTGAGGCTGGGCGTGGTGACTCATGCTTGTAATCCCCAACTTTGGGAGGCCGAAGCGGGTGGATCACCTGAGATTGGGAGTTTGAGACCAGCCTGACCAACATGGAGAAATCCCATTTCTACTAAAAATAAAAACAATTAGCCGAGCATGGTGGCACATGCCTGTAATCCCAGCTACTCAGGAGGCTGAGGTAGGAGAATTGGTTGAACCCAGGAGGTGGAGGTTGTGGTGAGCCGAGATTGTGCCATTGCACTCCAGCCTGGGTAACACGAGAGAAACTCTATCAAAAAAAAAAAAAAATAGAGTTGGAATGCAGAGGAGTTGTTAAGAGCAGGTACTTGTAGTTTATGGGCTCAGTTTCACAGCTGTCTTGGCCGTATATGCTGTGTAACCTTGGAAAAGTTACTTAATATCTCTGAGTCAAATGCTAATGGTAATGGTTTCACCTCATTGGATTGTGAGAATTAAATGGGTTAACATTAGCCCATAACAAGTGCTCAATAAATACTTTTGATGGTCATTTTTATTTCTTACATAAGGCAGACAAGGAGAACAATCTTAGATTCTAAAAAAAATACCTGACAAAGGACAATGGTGCCGAGGTTCACAGATCAAACCTATTTAGAGTCATTTCTTTGCACAGTGAACAATGGTGAACAGGACTAATATGAAGTCAGAACCACACACACCAATAGGATTGCTGGAACTGCAAGGGGCTGCAGCTGCTGTTGGTTCTTTCCTGCAGAGTTCCTAGACAGCGAGGTGGAATTCCTGTTCTCAGGAGACATCGTGATATCATCTACTCTGGATGGATGCAGAGGTGTTATGTTTTTCAATTGTTTGCAGCATAGAAAGCACCCACATAGAACTTTCAAGGTCAACACTAAATCCTAGGAACCCACAGGTGCTAACTATTGCAAAGAGAGACAACATTTAGCTCCCATTATAATGCCACTGTGAGCACAAGGCAATGGAGATTTGGCTCACTCCTTCTCAGCACTGATACCTCCAGCTCCTGCTGTCCTGATGGATCCCAGTACTCGCAGCATGGCTTAATCAGTGAGGTGGGAATTCAGTTATCAGCTATTTCTTTAATTTGGTAGCTCCATCTAGTGATATTTTAATGATTGCTAATCATTCATGAATAAAGTAATGTTGACAAGAAAATTAAAGTCATTGCAAACAATGTACTGACCATGCAAAATACTTTAGCCTAAAGAGGTTTTTTAGTTATAGATATTAGAGAATAGTTTACATTTTCAGTGTAGAGCACTGATTAATTTTCATTGAAAATTATTATTATTTACTCAAGAAGTCATGTGTTCATTTAAATATAAGCATTTTGCTCCCGTGATCATTTCGTTCATTGCTAGGGCTGGAAATATGCAGTGTGCCACCTTAGGTCTTCTGAGATGCAGACACTAAGGTAGGTTTAGATATGAAAGAGATTGTCAGGGAAATGCCTGTGAAAGATAAGGGAAGAGCCACATGAGGAGGCAGAGAGAGCCTCCAGACTGAGAGGTGGGTCTGACACCTGTGAACAGAGAGAAGGAAGAAAGGGCTGAGTAAGAACATCTCATGCACAGTGCAGGTCTGAAAAGGATTTGGCCAGGCTGATGAGGTCTCCTCATGCCAAACCTGCTTGTTAGAGAAGTCCTGGTCCAGCAGGAATGGGCAGGTACCGGCCATGCTCAGGCCCTGGCTGGAGCATTCCAGGGAAAGTGTGGTTATGGCATGAATGCAGTACTGGGTCCAGAGGGCCACCACTGGCCCTGCCAGTCAGCAATAGCCCTTGCAGAAGGAAAGCAGAGTGTGCATCTTCATGGCAGTTATAGCAATTTACAAGAGTCAGTCTCTGATTTCAAGAAACACACAGCATGGCTGGGATGTAGAATGTGGTGATCCTCCATCAGGGTATGTCCAGGGCTCCTGTGTAGGTGCATGAGTAATATGCACATGCACAGCTTTTGGAAATAATACTTGGCCAATCCTGGGACTAACTTGCTACAATTGCATGTAATTATTACTGGCAGAATCAAGTGCTTCTGCTTAATTCAGTGTATGCTTGTTGAGACACCTGATGTTACAGTCCTGAGGGAGTACAGGGAATGAATAAATTGTGAACAAGACAGACACAGAGTCATGATTGCCATGCTTTCCATACACAATTACAGGTCCTTTGAATCTGTCCTCTTTTGCTTTCTTCACTAGACTGTGAGCTCTTAGAAGATAAAAACTCTAACTCAGTTTCTCTGTGTTTTTCATGGGCAGCACCTCGTAGACACTGAACATGTATTTGTTGATTTGTGCTGTTATTGTTGCAGGAAAGGGTTGTGAAATTATAATACATCAGTATTATCATTGCCATTACAGTTGATCCCAAAACCAATTTTCATTTCATACCATTTCTCCTTGCATACTCTTTCAAGGGAAATGAGAACAATCCTCTAGTAAATCTTCCTATGTGAGTGCCACTCACAGCCCAGAACAATTATTAAGATGACAGCAGACGGTCGGTAATAAAATAAAAGACTAACCTTTTTCCCTCCCCTGCACTCTGTCCCTTGCAGACATGAGCCTTTTCCTTTGTTCCTGTCACTCTGGCTCAAATCTTCTTCAGGTGGGAGAGTGCTGACACCCACTTCTTTCTTCCACACTTAAATGCCTGCTTAGGGAAGCATTGAATGTCAGGTTCATGCTGCTTCCTGAAATTGCAGTCTCACGCCTTCCTCTTCCAGGCGGTTTGCCGTCCTGCAGGAAAGCCCCATGCCCAAGGTCAGGAAAAGGTGAGCTACAATCGAAATGTACTCATCCGAATGCTGTAGGGGTGCCTTCTTTGTACTTTCAGTATTTTCATTATGAAAATACTTAGAATAATACAGAGAATAATATGACCACCAGAACCACCAGAAACTGCCACTCAGTATTGTCAAATCTTCGTATTTTACCATATCTGCTTCATTCATGTAAAGGAATGAACTATTTCAGCTGAGTCTTGCAAACGTCCTGTGTTAGGTCATTTCTGTACTGCTATAAAGAAATATCTAAGACTGGGTAATTTATGAGAAAAGAGTCCACAGAGGCCTCAGGAAGCTTCTAGTCATGGCAAAAGGTGAAGGGGGAGCAGGTGCATCACATGGAGAGAGCAGGAGCAGGAGTGTGGGAGGTGCCACACACTTTTAAATCATCAGATCTTAAAAGAACTCAGTCAGTATTGTGAGGCCAGCACCAAGAGGATGGTGCTAAACTATAAACTGAAAGAAATCTTCCCTCATGATCCAGTGCCTCCTGCTGGCCCCATCTCTACCACTGGAGATCACAATCGATATCACCACCCTAACTCCATTCACTTGCTTATCACTCTTGGGTGTGTTTTATATTTTCACATCATACACATGTCTCCATAAGCAATAAATCATCTTGCTTTGCATGTTTTTAAACTTAAAATAAATTATAACTTTTTTAATATCTAGGAGTGGGGTCCCAAACACTGCCCTGATTCAGTGATTGGTTCAGGAGGAATCACAAGACTCAGCACGTAGTTGTTCACTTCATGCTATGATTGATTACAGGGAGAGGACACAGAGCAAAACCAGCAAAGGGAAGAGGCACATGGAGAGAAGTCTGGGGGAAAACCAGGATTGACCTTCTGAGACTCTCTGATTGGTGTCACACAGGATGCATTTGCAAATTGCATTTGCAATTTACATCTAGCAATGAGGTAAGACAACACGTGTAAATGTTGTCAACTAAAGAAGCTCATTGGAGACTCAGTGTCCAAGGTTTTTATTGGGAGTTGGAACATATCAGCACTTTGGGACTCAGTGTCCCAAAATTTTTACTGAGAGTTGATCATATCAGTTGATCATATTTGCCCGACACGTATATATGGGCACCGTTTGTCCGACACACATTCCAGATTCTCTGAAGGAAAGCAGGTGTCTGGCATAACCATGTGGTCTGTACAGCTTAGGCTCAGTGAGTTGCTCTTATCAGCCTGGGAATAGTGGGAACCCTCTTGGAAACCAAGGTCTCAGACACTAGCCAAGGGCCCACTTGACACACAGGCCTTTCCTGGGAGAGTGGCCTCAGGTCTGTGATGTTAACTCTTTCCTGCACAGAATCCATATGGCTGCTGGGCATGGTGGCTCACACCTGTAATCCCAGCACTTTGAGAGGCTAAGGTGGGTGGATCATGAGGTCGAGAGATCGAGACCATCCTGGCCAACACGGTGAAACCCCGTCTCTACTAAAGATACAAAAATTGGCTGGGTGTGGGGGCACGTGCCTGCAGTCCCAGCTACTTGGGAGGCTGAGGCAGGAGAATCACTTGAACCTGGGAGGGGGAGGTTGTAGTGAGCTGAGATCGCGCCACTGCACTCCAGCCTGGTGACTCCATCTAAAAATAAATAAATAAATAAAAGAATCCATATGGCAACTTGCCTTCTTTATTCAACATTATGACTTGAAAATTCATGCACTTGATACATTTAGATTTGGTTTTTATTTATTTTTATGTTATTCTTTCAATAAACATTTGAGCTATTTCTCATTTTTGCCATTGCAAACAGTAATGCAATAACAATTTTTGGACGTCTTCTTGATATACAAGTTTCTCCAAACTATAGTGTGTGTACATCTTCCTCTCTGCTAAGAAAGACCAGTATGCTTTCCAAATTGTGACAACTTTCATCTAACCAGAAGTGTGAATGCTCACTTCTTTACCTCCTTACCAATGCTTGACATTGTCAGACTTTTAAGTTTTACTGATTTGACAAGAATAAGGAGATGGCTTCTTTAATTTTACAATTCTTCAGGTGTGTACTCACCTGGGAAGGAATCTGTTTTATAAAGCAAGGACTTGGGTTTCTGGACACAATCCAAGCAGGCTGAAGCCCAGACAGAGCAGAGAGGACAGGGCTGCTTCTCCCTAATCATTTCCATCTCTGGCAATGATGGTCTTTGTAACATTGAAATAGCATCAAAAGAAATTGCATTTCATGAGCTATTATATTTGTCCGTGATCAAATGCTGCCAGTTTCTGGGTAAAAAGTAATCAAGGCTCTTTCCATGATTCATACAGTACTCAGAAATCCTTGGCTTCCTAGAACCCCAATAATAAAAACATCGAATCTCTAAGCAATAATTCTTAACAAGACTTTTTTTTTTTTTGGCTGAAGAATGTCAGGAACAAGGCCAGGCACAAATGTAGTAGCTTTGCAAATCTCTACAAAGCTTTCTTCAGGGACTGACTTCTCTGAATTTCCTAAGACAGGAGTATGGGCAAGGGGTGCCCACTTGTGTATCTCACAGATGGGCGGGAGCCTGGGCTCGTGCTGTGCCTCTTCTGCAGAGACTTGTCCAGTGCACCACGGTTTGTGACATAAAGGAACTCGCAGTCCGGTGAGGGCAGCCAATCCCAATCAGCAGCTCTCAAGCTCTCCTGCTTGGACCCGCCCAGCAATGTCAAGAAGCTATGTTTGCAGCACAAACCCTTTCTAATTCAAAGGGGCTTAACCACAAAGAGGTATTTATTAAAGCAATGCTGGAGTGTGCTGTGGGTGAATTGTGCACCGCCCCCAACATTCTTAAGTTGAAATCCTAAACTCCAGTACCCCAGACTATGACTGTATTTGGAGATCGGGTCTTGAAAGAGGTCATTTAGGTAAAGTGAGCTCACTGGAGTGGGCCCTAAGCCAGTTTGACTGGTGTCCTTATAAGAGGAGGGTGTTAGGACACAGACATACCCAGAGGGAAGACCATGTGAGGATACAAGGAAAATATTCCATTGATAAGCCAAGGAGAGAGAAACCAACCCTGCTGATACCTGCCAGCCCCAGAGCTGCAAGACAGTAAGGTTTTATTGTTTAAGCCGCCCCACGTTGGCATTTTGTTACAGCAGACCTAGCTGACTCATACGGGAAGCATCATGGAGGAAAGACTTGCAGCGAGAGGAGGAGTAGGGGTGCAAGGAGGAATGAGAGCCCACTGCATCTGCCTCCTTTATTTCTCTTCCCATCCCGGCCCCCTCTTTGATATTCCCGTGGTAGAAAGCATGCCAGCTGACAGATCCCGTCCTCCATGGTGTGGTGCTCTGGCCACCTAGAGAGGAACTCATAATCTCTACCCAGCCTAAGCTTCAGAATTCCTGGGAGGGGACCTGGGTTGGCTCATCTTGGGTCAGGGTTGCCCTAGACATGCCACGGAGGGGTGGGGGGTGATGAGAAAGGGCTGTGCGGGGGTGACCATGGATGGTTTGGGGTTGGCACTTGGGCAGAAGATGCTCCAGGAAGCAAAGTGAGCTGCTGAACAGATGAAGGCCAAGTGCTGTGGCGCTTTCCTGAGGGGAGAGGTGTCTTAGCTATTGGCTAAACTTTAGGACCAGAGAGAGCTTCAGGACCGGAGAAAAGGTATGTTGTCAAGGAGATGGGGCCTGTACTGGAGTAGGACCAGAGCACCCAGGGCCTGACCTAGGTGTTTCATCTTGGTCTTCAGAGGATGCTTGAAGGGCATCAAGGAGGACAGCGGCGTGTGCAGCCTCACATCCTTGGACTAACAGCTTCCTAGTCAAGTAGAGTGCTGGTTAGTAAAACAGACTTATAGCCATATACAATACCTACTAAATCAGACTTTCTGGGGTGGGAGCCAGAAATCTAAGTTTTTAACAAGCTTTCCAAGCAATCCGGAGGCACATTGGAGACTCAGAATCATGGACCTGGCATCTGTGGGGAAGCCACTAGGAAGCTGCCGGCAGAGACACCCCCCTCCCTGGCTTTCCCCTGCTCTTTGTTTGTTGCTTTTAACCTTTTCCTAACGCATCTTGGTTACTTTATGAGGCAGGATTGTATTTGGATAATCACACCAGTAGCTATAGGATGCATGAGTGTGACTGTGTGTTATGTGTGTATATGTGGGTTGTGTGCACATCTCCATGTTATTTGTATGTGTATGTGTGTGTAGGGTGCACCTCCCCATGTTACTTGCATGTATGTGTGTGTTGTGTGCACATCTCCGTGTTACTTGTACATGTGTGCATATGCGTGTGCTCGTGCAAACCTGAGGCTATTTCCTGTGGAATCCTTGAGCATGTGCTACATGAAACCAACACCTCCTCACTGGGCAAGCAAAATGCAGCAAAAGAAAATAGCTCAGATAAAACAATGAAGACAGCCAAAGCAGCTTAGCGTAACAAGATTTTCCTGCAAGGCCAATGTGAGGTGCTCTCACGTTGAAATCAGGCGTGCACGCAAGATACATTTCAGAGTCCTTTTCTATTTTCTGTTTTCTATAAAAGAGCAAGCTAGGAAGCTCTCTGGTGAGGAGGGGCCCACTGGCAGGAGGAGTGCGACACTGCGCCTGACTCTCCTGCGACGAAGTCCACTGTCAGCCCCCCTCTCTTTAGCTGACAATGTTTCATGCGGGCTGCTTAGGATGCAGAGAGAGTTGCTCATGGTTCGCATTATGCATCACTTGGCAATAAATGATCTTTATTGGTACTGTTTCCTCACGTGTGCATGATGCACATGCAATCCAGGGTGAGCTCTCCCCAGGGGCTGTTTACAAAGGGGAAGTGATCATGGCTTGAACAACTAGAGAGAGAGTCCTGAGGGTGACATCTGAGATGACATAGGATGCAAGAGCCGCAAAAGTCAGGTGAGAACGTGTGAAGAAGGCGTTGCCATGCTCTGGACCAGTTTTAATCCATCGTTTGAGAGAGTGTTATCTTTCACTGAGCCATAAAGCTCTTTCCTGTCACTCTGTGCTTCTCCTAGCCTGTGTCAGTGCAGTGCACTCTGGCCATGTCCACCAATTGTCCGATGAATGCTGCCAATAGATTAGGGAGCAGGGCTGAGTCCGCTCTGCTTGGTGGCTTTGAGTTCCCTTAGACATCTTTGCAGTATTCAGTAATGCATGTGAAATACTTTGGGAATTCTAACGCTCTGGACAAATACTACTACCATTTATTATTTATTTATTTGTAGTATTTATTATATACTGATACCATTATTACCATTATTTTAATTGATTCTATCCTGGCAGCATTTTGTCAGATGCTATAAATGGTCAAAGTTAGTAAGCTCCTCCTCATAAAGAGAAGGCTTACCTGCACCGAAATGCCTAGACATGTGTTCTGCCAAGGTGCCCGAGTCTTCCAGGTTTAGCAACAGTTCTTAAGTTTAGGCTTTCTATATGAAAATATGTTGCCAACCAATTAATTCGAAACTTGGACATAGAAGCAGATACTGCACTGTGCCTTTGGAATGCAGACAAGAGAATCAGAGGCTGCCCCCCTTCTTGACTGCTTGGAGCCCACGTTTTGGCGAGAAGGCAGTTATTGATCAGATAATTACACTGAAGGATGTATTAGACATGTTCTTTCATGCAGTAGAAGACGCTGCACTAAAAGCATGCGTCCCAGAGCTGGGATTCCCTAAGAAGAGAGGCAGGTTGTGTTGCGGAAGTGCCTTCACTTTGGAAATACGTGGGTCTGGGAGGCTGCAGTGAACTCAGGGAGACTGACTGGGTGAGAGGATGTCTGTGTGCTCCAGCGGGTGGTGTGGTGATGGTGAGATATGGGCTCATTCAAAAGATATTTAGGAAGGCAGACTGGCTGGCATTGGTGCTGAGTTAGTACTGGGAGAGGAGAGGGAGAAGCAAGGACCATGCCCAGGATGTGGCTTGTGCAGCTGGGTGGTGGGAGTGCCAGTCACTAGGGAGGGAACACTGGGCACCATGTTTGTGGTGGGAGGGGTGTGCCTGAGGGTGAATTCAGCCACTGGCATGTTGAACTAGAGATTGTGTTGAGACACTCGAGTAAAGGTAATGAGTACGCACTTAGAAGGGAGGACCCAGAGCTCAGAAGCGAAGTCTGCACCTGAGAAAGGCACCTGGGGGGCTTTGGGGAGGCATGTGGCATTCAAGAGCTGCCTACAGCCTGCGTTGCTGTATCATCACCGCCTTAACTGTTTTTAGCTGCCAGCTCCACTGGACCCAGAGGTTCTATGGACGAGGGCCTGGGGTGGAGACTGATGCGATCTGACTTGTGCATCTTCAAGATCCCTCTGACTTCTATGTGGCTAATGGACTGGAGCTGGAGGGGCTGTCAGTGGGAGGAGGGAGACTGAATATGTCTATTTTGATCATCCAGGTGAGAGATGTTGCTGGTCCAGACTTGGCTTTGGGCTATTTTGCAGGTGGAGTTAATAGAATTTGCTGAAGTGTTATATGTAGGATGTGAGAGAAACTTAGAAATCAAGAATAATTCTTTGATGTTTTGTCTGAGCAACTAGGACCATGATGTGCCATTGCTCAGAGCTGGGAGCCTGGAAAGAAGCATAATTCTTAAGGAGGGAAGTGCTGTTCAGATGCCTGTTTGTATTCATCCACTTTCATATTGCTGTGAAGAAATACCTGAGACTGGGTAATTTATAAAGGAAAAGATGTTTAATGAACTCATGGTTCCACATGGCTGAGGAGTCCTCACAATCATGGTGGAAGGTAAAAAAGGAACAAAGACACATCGTACGTGGTGACAGGCAAGAGCAAGTGTGCAGGGGAACTGCCCTTCATAAAACCATCAGACCTCCTGAGAATTATTCACCATCAAGAGAACAGCGGGAGAAAGACTCACTCCCATGATTCAATTATCTTTCACTGTGTCCCTCCCACAACATGTGGGGATTATAGGCGCTTACAATTCACAATGAGATTTGGGTGGGACAAAGCCAAACCACATCATCATTCAACGCCCAAGTGGAGACATCGGGAGAAGGGTGGCCATTGGGGTAGAGTTGCTGGCAGCCCAGGACCACAGAGGGACATTGGAAGGAAGGGGAGGGTCCCAAGAATTGGGATCCCTGTCGCTGAAGCCACCTTCATGTACTCTGAAATGTTGCCTTAGGATGGTGGGAGGAGGAGGTGGGTCTCAGGATGTAGCTCCCTCTCTCCACTCCTTCCTAGCTGCATGTACACATAATTATTCAGATAAATTAAGGTCAGAATGATCACCAAAGGAAACTCAAATATTTCTGTAGATTCTTTTAGTTTCCCATCTCCTTCGTATCGCTAAGGCATTTGACAGGGAAGGGTGGGTAGGGTGAGGAGCGAATTGGCCTTGTCATAAACATTAGCACAAAGGAGAGTGGAAACTTCCTACTAGCTCTCTGGGCCATGGCCTGGCCTCCTAAGTGGCCATACTTGACTAATAAAGAGACTGTTTCATCTTTGGAAAATTCTGGAGCTGATTCAGTCTCAGTCCACATTACTTTCTTCTCATGCCTTTAATGCTCTGCCTGATACCTGCTGAGCCACCTGCTTTGCCATTATCTCAACGAATAGTCCATCCTCTCATGGGCCCCCAACTTACCTGCTCATTTTATTCTCAAAATAACGTGTTTGATTCTCCCAGAGACCCTTGAGTTTTACCCTAGGACCCATGAGAAGGAGGGAGGCTCTTGGGGAAATTCAGGGACAGCAAGCCTGCATTTAAATTGTTTCCTCCTCTGTCTTCACATCTTAGTACACGTGTTCTACTTCTTTCTGGATTAAGTGGTTTTCTGTGCTGGGTACAATTGCACACACTTATTAAACTGCGGTCAGTACTTATTCTAAAATGCCTCTTGGCTCTTACAACAACTGCAATGCAAAGACGGCAGCAGCAGCCAGTGCGGCCTGTGAGCTGCACCATCAGAGGTTGAGGTCCTGGATGCCCTGATGCATCATCCCTGGTGGGCCAGCTGCACTGACCCCTCCAGCAGGGGAGCCAAGATGGGCTGTTCTACATTATACAAACATCTGGGAGCATCCCAGGTTTCTGACTGGTCATTGTCAGCCATTTTCTGGCATCAATGTCCCCTTTTAAAAAGATGGAACAGGATATGCAGCCAAAACCTACAATCTTTGAGCGTCTTCCTTGTGTGGTCCTGTGGAGAGGTCCTGCGGTCCTCAACTCCTCAGGAGCGAGCAGGTACTGGGCTCCTGGGTAGACCTGGAGCCTGGGAGTCTGTGACCTGAGGAGCTTACAGCCATCTCCGGGATGACGGTCTGCAATCACCTCTCTGTGGAGCCTCCTCTCCCTATCTCTGCTCTGCTGTGTGGGCATCTGGTGGCCCAAGGCCACTGTGAGTAGGGAGAGTGGGCCACTGGTTCCCCTCCTAGAACTGGGTGTCCAGGGCTCTATGCAGCTTCTGAGCTGAGGTTTGTGATGTACAAATCAACATCAGATGGGGTCTTTCTAGTCCTAACATAAACCCAATTTCCAACTCACTGGGACTATTTTTTAAGCTATTTTGGGGGAAGTAAATTCAGGCATTTCACACTGTTTTTATGTAAAAACATCCTCCCCCGTCTTCTAATCCCCCTCATTCTCCTCGTCCTTGTCTGCATCCTCCTCTCCTCCCCATTTTCCTCCACCTTCTATAGAATCATTTGCTCCTTTTCTCTGGCCACCAATTCTTCTACAGACTCTTTGGAATCAGATCTTATGGTATTTATGTCTCCGAGAGCTGAGTGACATAAATCAAATCAACTCAGGCTTGATTTTCCACTTCATATTTTGGGAGCTTTGTTCCTGTAATCTTTCCACTTATTGATTTAAGACAAATGGTGCTATCTTTAATTTGCGAGTTCCCCACTTCAGCGTTGCTTTGCTGATTGAATACCTGTGGCCTAATACTTCTCCTGAGAAGAATTTCCCTAGGTCATTAATGCAACATTGTCAAAAGTCATTTTAGAAATCAGATTTATTTCCATTGCTACAAATCTTCATTTTGGTCCTCATAAGAGCTTCCTGGAAATTTTTTATGCTCTGTTTCAAAATTGATTCCATAAGATTTGACATATTTTTCAGAGGGCCTCAGGATGACAAGGAAAATCTTCTTGGGATATTATTGGCATTAAAGGACCTGAGTGTCCCAACAGAATTGTTTCCTACATTATTATCTTCATTTACTTTATGGATTAATTTTATGGTAGAAGAAACTGCCTGCTGATTTCTTCTGGGAAACACACAAGGAGGCCAGATTTTAATATATTCTTTCACTCTGCCAAGAAAACTTCAGGAAGTCACAGCTTTGTGAGTAGATGTAACCAGGATCTCGGAATTCATTTGTGGGCTAGTCTAAATTTAATCCATTAGACAAAATCTTAAAGTTCCTCGGTATGCAAAAGCCTCACTTAAGTATAAATTAATTGATAAACAGTTTCATCTTTATGCTCCAAATTATTTCAGAGTGCATGGTTTGGCTTTCATTTCTAAGACAGTTAGCTATGAATGGCTAATTTTAACGAAGGTTTACATCCATCTTGAAGTCCTTGTCTATTTAACTCTTACTGATGAGTAGAAATAGATTCTAATAAAGCAGCCCAGCAGATAGATGAGCCAAACCTTGCAGCAGCTACTGAAATGGAAATACAGCTACCAGAGGCCATAGGGAGCATTCAGGTAGTTGCTGGAGGCCTAATTCTAATGGAGTGCCTGAAGTCCAGGGTAGCTGTGACCACTTAGCTGGGAGCATCCTCAGCATGTTCCTCTGGGGAGATTCCACCTAGCTGCTGGGTCAAGGCTAAGGATCCCGATAGCCGGTGAGCTCTAGGTTGCATGTGGAAGGCTGTGCTGGGTATTTCACAAAGGCTTCTTTCTGGTTGCTCAAGAGGTGCCTTGAGGATTTGAAGGAGAGGAGGATCAGGGAGAAGTATGAGTGCTCACATGGGATTGAGGCATTGCCTGGCTGGAGCTGGAGATGAGACAGAGCTCTGGGCTATGGGAGGTGATATGCTACATGGGACCCAGGGTACAGTCAGAGGTTCCCACATAGGGCCTGGCCAGAGGATATGAAAGCCAGGGCAGGCCAAGGCCAGAGATCAGCAGGTACACAAGTTAACAGAAAGCGGCAGCACTTAGCACTGGGGGTCTGGCTGGAGGCCGCCGTGGAGGTGAAGGTCAGGAGCTCTCATCCACCCCTTCGCTCCTGGCTTTTGTGAGTTCATGCAGTCCTGCAGGGATGGGGCATAGAAACTTGGGTTGCACCGTGCTCACGACATTCTCACTTGCTAAGCACAGCGATCCCAGGATAGGCAGGGATGGGGAACAACTGTTCTATACACTTGTCAGCTTCCAGACCCTGCCTTGAGGAAGCACAGCTCTGGGCATGGGAAGCCACCTCCTCTGTGTGCTTTAGTACCCACGGGGCTCAAAACAGCGAGCCTCAGTGTGTCTGGGGACCACAAGAAACATCCTCAAGTGGGCCTGGATGGATGTCCGTCACACCTTGGCCGCTCACATGGTACATGTCTATGCTCTTGGTTTTGACATGAACTAATCTCTGCATTGTTTTCTCATGAAATGTGGCATTGGGTGACAAATATCATTACAGAGACTGATGGGGACTACATTTGCTACCCCTGGGGAGCCAGATGTGGCCATGTGGCTAAGTCTGGGCTGACAAGACATCGGCAGAACTGATTTCTGCACCCCCAGGTTGTGTCCTGAGCTGTGACGCCCCAACATCACTTGTCTCAGACTCTGTCCCTTCCCTTTCCTTCCCGTGAGTTAGAATGCAGGTGGTGGAGCAACACGACAGAAAGAACCTGGAATCCTGAATGGCTCCTGGGGGCAGCACTGTCCCACCTGCCCAGGCCAGCACAATGCAACTGGTGAGTGAGAGATACTTCTTTTTTGAAGCCTCTGAGGCTAGAGCTTTTTCCTATGCACAGATCAAAGCTTACTAAGGACTTGCTGTACTCTGGGCATCCTTCTAAGCTTTATACAGATTATCTTATTTAGTTCCCTTCATGACTTCAGGAAGGATCACTATTGTCATCATTTTAAGCTGATGAAACAGAGGTGAAGAAAAATTGAGTAAGTTGTCCAGGGTTGCACAGAGACAAGGGATGAAGCTGGGATATAAATGTTCTGATTCTAGAACCCGTGACATTAAGTAGATGGAATCCCTCAGCAAGGACCTCTGGTCATTGCAAAAAGGAATGACTGGATGAGGCAGTCTTTGAAGATCGTAAGCCTCAACAAATACTCCCCAGGTGACTTTAGATGTGGGGCTGCATTGTCCCAGGAGGCTGCTTGAGACGCAATACCACGACGGTGGCAGAGCTGAGCTGCCACGGAGTTCACTGCTTCAGTCTGTTGGGAACCCACAGGTTGTAGCAAAGCTGTCTGGCTGCTTCCCCAGGGCTGTCAGATTTCCTTTGTAAGTGTTGGATCCTGTATAAAACTCACGCTGCTCCTTGAGGCTGCATTGGTTTCTCTGGGGACTTCACTTTCTGTTCCTGCATAGCATCCACTGATTTCTTTTTTTTTTTTCAATTTTAATTTTAATTTTAATTTTTTTGAAATGGAGTCTTGCTCTGTCACCCAGGCTGGAGTGCAGTAGTGCAATCTTGGCTCACTGCAACCTCTGCCACCCAGATTCAAGCGATTATCCTGCCTCAGCCTCCCGAGTAGTTGGGATTACAGGTGCATGCCACCATGCCTGGCTAATTTTTTGTGTTTTTAGTAAGGACAGGGTTTCACCGTGTTAGCCAGGATGATTTCGATCTCTTGACCTCGTGATCCGCCTGCCTTGGCCTCCCAAAGTGCTGGTTTACAGGCATGAGCCACTGGCCACTTCCACTGATTTCTAAAGGGTCAGCTCTCACCATCATGGTAGAAATTCAAGTCCTTCTGTGTTTTCAGTGAAGCTGTTTATTTGGAGGTGAGGAAATATTATGGACGACATTGTGAACTATGCCTGCAGGGGTAGACTGGAGGTGATGGGAGTGGAAATTCCAGTGGGGAGCCAGGTCTTTGTTGAGCAAGGTCCTGACTTCAGGTTCTAGAGGCCACTTGACCTATTAGAGACGCCTGGGGTCAACCTGTCCCAGGAACCCACAGTAGGGAAGACATCACCAAGGCTCTGGCTTCCGGGCTTGCTTAGACTTGGTAGTAACCTACCACCTTCTAAGACTCCAAGAACTAGCCTTCAAGAACCTGCAGAAGCCTCTGAAAGCAATTGCAATTTCAAATGACATCAGACCTAAATCAGGATCTGAGGACAGTGATTTTAATCAATCACTCAGGTTTGCTGCTTTATGCTCCTGGCAAAAAGTAGATTTAGTTCATTTAATAAGATGGCCCAGCCAAAGAGTGACCAGGGCCCTGTGGGGTCCTCACTCGGGGAATGGCAGAGCAGATTCTGGGAAGAGCCAGCACCCGCCTGGGTGGCTGGGTGTCCAGGGACCCCTGGGGGGAGCTGTTTATGCCCAAGTGTTTCTGACTGACACTCCCTGTTTAGAAGGTGACCCTGAGCAGAGAACCTTTTAATTAGCTCACAGATCCAGCCTGCTTTGTGTGGGTGACTGTCAGTTTCTTTGCCTTGCGCGGCCCTCTGTTGCCATGGCAGCACTCTCCTAACAATGGATTTTTGGGGCAGAGGCGAGAATTTACAGGGGAGGCCGCCCTGTGCGGCTCCCAGCCAGAGCATCAATAGCCTGATCAGACCTCAAGGTTAGAGACGGGGCTGTCTGTGAGTTCCATTATTCACCGTCAGCATGGCACCCTGCTGGGGGTGGTGAAGGGGTGCTTGTTTATCTTTTCAAAAAATGAAGTAATTAATTTAAAAACTTTTTTTTTTTTTTTGGGACGGAGTTTCGCTCTTGTTACCCAGG
>NW_022436951.1:36230293-36231224 GCF_009761245.1 Sapajus apella
ATGGTCTCGATCTCTTGACCTCGTGATCCACCTGCCTCGGCCTCCCACAGTGCTGGGATTACAGGCGTGAGCCACCGCGCCCGGCCATTAATTTAAAAACTTGACATATGAAGTATGTTTTTACCATGTGCAGTGTGATGTTTTGAAGTATGTATACGTAATTGCATTGACTCATATAGTTTTCATTTTTTGGGTGAGAACACTTACCAGGCAGTCTCTAGTATTTTTCAAGAATACAGTCGATTGTTATTAACTATAGTCACCATGCTGTACAGTAAAGCACTTGAACTTACTCCTCCTTTCTCATTGTAAATATGTGTTCTTTCACCAGCATCTCCCCAAACCCCTCTCTGCCCTAACCACCCCAGCCCCTGGGTGGTTCTACTCTCTACTTCTGTGAAGTGAACCTTATATGAGGTCTACAGCCAAAGGAAACAAAATCAGCCTGTGACAAAGATAATTGAGCTTCCGTATTTATTGTAGCACTAGTCACAGTAGCCAAGTTACGGAATCAATGTAAGTGTCCATCAAAAGACGAGTGGATAAGAAAATGTGCATATACACAGTGGAATATTATTCAGCCTTAAAAAGGAAGGCAGTCCCATCCTTTTCCACAACACGGACGAATCTGGAAGATATATTAAGTGAAATAAGCCAGGCACAAGAAGCTTGCTCATTTGAAGGCTAAAACAGAAACAAAAATACCAAACTTTCTAAAGAAAAATACCTAGGAAGGCCGGGTGCAGTGGCTCATGCCCGTAATTCCAGCACTTTGGGAGGCCCAGGTGGGCGAATCACAGGTCAAGAGATCAAGACCATCCTGGCCAACATGATGAAACCCTGTATCTACTAAAAAATACACAAATTAG
This sequence comes from Sapajus apella, assembly GCF_009761245.1. NCBI lineage: Eukaryota > Metazoa > Chordata > Mammalia > Primates > Cebidae > Sapajus > Sapajus apella. The sequence goes on from NW_022436951.1 coordinate 36,231,163, forward strand.
CTGGGTGTGGTGGCACACGCCTGTAGTCCCAGCTACTTGGGAGGCTGAGGCAGGAGAATTGC
>NW_022436951.1:36231324-36284066 GCF_009761245.1 Sapajus apella
AAAAAAAAAAAAAAAAAAAGGAAAAGAAAAGAGAAAAATACCTAGGAAGTGACAATGCTCCTTAGCTGTGGATTTTGACTTTCCTAACATCAACCATTCCTATGGAGATGGGAAGAACATAGGAAAATCTTCGTTAACAGGTAATACACGCCTACCCCAATCCGTTTGTTTAGCAATATCAAGTCACAAGGGAAGGGGAATAAAACCCTGAGATCCAGTCCACACAGAATCCACAGTCTCCTGAGTCATATCAACATCTCTGATCATATAAACAGGTTTATTCTGCCCCAAGAGGATGTATCAGGATGAGATGATCCCGGGGCAGATGTGGCATCTTTGCAAAGGGCTCTACCCTCTGGAGGTGCTACTGAAATCCTGCTGTGGATCCTTCACCCTGTATGGAGGGAAAGAAATGGGTCTGGCCACAGGGAAATTCAGGCCAAGCCTAGAATGTGGCCTTGAGCGCTTGACCTAGGGGTCTGATCTTAGAGGCCCCAGTGTGGGACGGTGCACTCAGGAGCCAGAGGGATGGCTGTGAAGGACACCACCTCTTTCTGGCTCTCCTCTTCATTTCTGTCTCCTTTTCACCAGCTCCACCAGGCCTGCACTGTGCATCCTCATCAGGGGCCCTGCGTCCACTACTGGCGTAGCGTCTATACTATGTCTCCCTCTCCCTGTTGGTGTATGGTGGGCTTTGGGTTCTTGCCAGCCTCTGGGGTTCTAGTTGGCTTGATTACTGGTGGTCAGTGCTGGCATCGTGCTGGCATACAGGGCAGCCTGGGCCAGAGGCTAATGACACTGGGTTCCTTTTCATCTAGTCATGTGATCCCACAGGGCGCCATGAATCCTTAGATCCTCAGGGGAGTGAGGCTTATTCCATGGACACGGGGTTGCTTCACGACAGAGGGAAGATTTGCCATGTCCACACTCATAAGAGTGTTTCGTTAAGTGCTAAATAACTACTGTAATTACATTACCTGCAGCATGCTTGATTATTTAATTCAGCCTGTTGAGGAATTAATTACTATTTAATCAGTATAGTCATTTAGAGGATAGGCGCAATCACGAAGTTTTGGTGCTGGTAATGACACACCACTCCTCTTTCTCTTGATAGGATATGTTGGAACAGCTGGAGGCCACCTTCCATCAGCACCCTGGATCCTCTAAATCAGGCAAATATGGGCTGTGTGGTGGCTGAGCACCCACAGGGAGGTTCTATCTTCAGGGCACCGAGGACATTGCCAGTCTTGTGCCATCACTACTGGGGGCTCTGGACATAAGGCAGGAGTGTCTCCAATGGTGAATGCCACAGCTCGAATCCCCAGGGGTCAGCTGGGTGTTTGTGAGTTGGAAAACCAGAACTGTATTCAAACATTTCCAAAGGGCAGGCATTGCTCAGAGGAGAGGGATGATTAAAACAAATGAACAAACAAACAAACTTCTTCTCTCCCCAAAACACTGTCAAGAGAATGAGAAGACAAGCCACAGACTGGGATATTTGCAAAAGACATATCTGATTAAAAAATAATCCTGCTATACAAAATATACAAAGAACTCTTAAAACTCAACGATAAGAAAGTGAAAAACCTAGTTTAAAATTGGGCAAAAGACCTCACCAGACACCTCACCAAGAAGATATACAAAGAGCAAATAGGCTGGGCATGATGGCTCAAACCTGTAATCTCAGCATTTTGGGAGGCCAAGGTGGGTGAATCACCTGAGGCTAAGAGTTTCACCTGGGCAACATGGCGAAACCTCGTCTCTACTGAAAATACAAAAATTAGCCAGGTATGGTGGCATGTCCCTGTAATCCCAGCTACTTGGGAGGTTGAGGCATGAGAATCTCTTGAACCCTGGTTGCAGTTAGCTGAGGTTCCGCCATTGCACTCCAGCCTGAGAGACAGAGTGAGACTCTGTCTCAAAACAAACAAACAGCAAATAATTATATGAAATGATGTTTGACATCATATGGCATCAGGGAGCTGCAGATTAAAATGAAAATAAGATCCTGCTACATGCCCATTAGAATGGCCAGAATTCAGAACACTGACATCACCACATGCTGGCAAGGATGTGAAGCAATGGGAACTCCCATTCAGTGCAGACGGGAATGCAAAATGATACAGCCACTCAGGTAGACAGTGTGGTGGCTTCTTACAAAACTAAACGTGCTCTTATCAAAGGATCCAGCAATTGTGCTCTTGTACTTACCCAAAAGAGTTGAAAACTTGTGTCCACATGGACACAAGCATATAGATGTTTATAGCAGCTTTATTCATATATCAAAACTGGAAAGAATCAAGATGCCTTTCAGAAAGTAATGAATAAATAAACTGTGCTATATCCAGACAATAGAAGATTATTTCACACTAAAAATAAATGAGCTCTGAAACCATGAAAAGACATGGAGGAACCTCAAATGCATATTACTGAGTGAAAGAAGTCAGCCCGAAGAGGCTGCCTACTGTACATTTCTGATTAGATGACATTCTGGAAAAGGCAAAACTATGAAACAGTAAAAAGGTCAGTGGTTGCCAGGTATTGGGATGAGGGATGGGACGAATGGGCAGAGCACAGGGGATTTTTAGGGCAGTGAAATTACTCTGCATGATACTATGATGGTGGATGCCTGTCATTGACCATTTCAAGGCAGCAGAGTGAATCCTAATGTAAACCGTGGACTCTGAGTAATACTAATGTGTCAGTGTAGGGTTATCAGTTGTAACAATTGTAACATATTGTAGCAAGCTCTAGTGGGACCTGTTGATGAAATAAAAAGCTGTGTGTGCCTGGGCCCAGGGGCTGTACCAAAACTCTACGCACTTTATAAACAATTTTGCTGTGATTCTAAAACTGCTGTAAAAAATAAAGCTCATTAATTTAAAAAATACACAGGACTTTGAACAATATTACAATGGACATCTCAAGATTACTGGAGAATCATCACTTTTAATCATGCGTAGCTGTGTACCTGTGGTTTTTGCATAGAGCTGACCAAGTTCTTGACGAATTCCTTCAGATGGAAGCATGCATGAATGAAGCCTGAATGGGCAGCCAGCATTTTTCACTTTTTGTGATGCTGCTGGAAAAATCAGAATGCCTGTGGCATGCGCTGGCTAGATATTGAAAAGGTTTTCAAGTGTTTTAAGTTCTTGTTGATCAGCAGGATTTTGGAGAAAGATTACTGTGAAAACCTCAAACCTCAGACAAGAAACTTTGTCTTTTCATTCTCTTGACAGTGTTTTTGAGTAGAAGTTTGTTTGTTTTAATCATTCCTCTCCTCTGGGCAATGCTGGCCCATTGGACATTTTAGAATACACGAGAATGGTGTGCACCTTCTCATGTGGTCTCTGGGGACCTTCTCTCTGTGAGTTGTGGATGATTTTCCCTGTAGTTGGTTTGAGCATCTAAAGCTAAACCAAGAGAAGGATAGAAAATGCTGAGGAAGGCTTTTCTGTGCAAAGATGTCAATTGCAGTCAATCTGTAGCATTCTCAATTAACTTTATTTTAATGGCTAAAATTTATTGGGTGCGTCATAAGTGCCAGGAATATTTAAAATTTATAATAACCCTGTGAGAAAGTATTGCTCTCATTCTCCTATAAATGAGGAAGTAAGACTCAGAGAGGTTAAGTGGCTTAGAAAGTGGGGATTCCGACCCTCGTATGGCCAACTCTAAAGCCACTGTTTCTTTCTGTTGGCCTCCTGCAGAGTTCTCATCCTGTTCTGACTCAGCACGGGGAGATTTCAACTCGGTCGTCCACAAACCTTTAAACCACCCAGAAGATTCCATTGATCATTGTCAAAAATAAAATCAGGTAAACATGAAAAATTTGAAAGTTTATTGTGTGTGCAAAAGAACAATTTGAAAACCAGGAGACTTCAAACCTAACGTGGTAAGAGGAAGCTCAGGCTGACTTAGAACGCAAAAATGAGGCAGTCATTTTAGCCTTTGCAATGCCTGCCGATACAGTGAGGTTTTCGGACAGCAGAGGATTGGTTAAAAGGGATCATCTTACTTCGCTTTTGGAAGGTGACCGAAGGTTTTTTTTTTTTTTTTTAATGATGAGAGGTGTTTACAAGAAAAAACCTAAGTTTCCTTTTGCGGCCTAGCCGGTTTTGTCTGTTCAAGGATTCTCAAGCCCGGCCTTCATTTTATTTTATTGTAGCACCAACTTCCAGAAGGACCTGCTTTAGCTAAGAAAGTCTATGCTGTGAGATGCAAATGGGCCTGGAGCCACATATCAAATCTCACTTTCCTTCACCTAACAGATGCCACTTGTTGCCCATGGATATTCCAGCTCCATTTCTCTGTACATTCAGCTTTGTAAACCAAAGCCTAGTTCAAGACACCCTGGGGCTCCCACAGTGTTGTAAACACACAGACGATCCCCACAGAAGGCCAGAATCCCAGAATCCATCCCCAGCATGGGGGCTTCCCCACAGGTCTGGTCCCGGCTTCTGGAACCAGAGGGCACAATTCTGGTCTCAACAGCCCACCATGGTTTCAGCAGCTCTGAGTAGAAGAGGGCTGTTTCTTTATGGTCAGCTCAGACTTGCCTGCCTCTAGCTTCCTTTTCTTAGGGTGATCCTGCTTATAATTACACGGAATAATGCTCCGCATCACAGGTCAGTTGGCAGAGGAGAGTTCCAGACCACTCCCTAGGCTTCCCCAGCTGGCTTTTTTTTTTTTTTTTTTTTAAACTGTAGTGAGAAGACCCGTGTCCTAACTCACCTTTGAATTAAGATTTCAGTTTTGGTGTACATGGAGAAGATTAGGTACTCTTTGCACAATGTTGCTTGGAGTTCTATCGTTTTAATTTACCATATACGCAAGGGAGAAGGTGGTGGTGGATGCATCAGAATCCTTGCGTTTTGTTTTACAGTAGGCACAAGGGAGAAGGAGGCAGTGGGTGCCACCAATGGGAAGGGAGCATCCCAGGCTGGTAAAGCCAAACTCAAAGGCACTCTTGAACCAGTAGGCAGACGAAACTTGTCCTGGCCTTGCCTCTCCAGCCCGTCCCCTTGGGCCAGCCCCAAAGCCCCATGTGTGTCTCACTTCTTACTTGTGTTCCCACAGAAGACTATTTTACAAATTCGAACTCAGTGGAAAAAAGTGGATCTCAGAGATGAGGATACAAACTACACTGCTCAGTTTCACATTTTTAAAGAGACTTAAGCAAATCAAGTGATATTTCCATTATAATATTGGAGGACAGAAATGTCATGTGTATATTAGCTGGAAAATAAAATAAACTGAACTTCCTCCTTGTTTCTGTGTACCCATTTCATCTCAAAACTGGTAAGAAAAATAAAATAACTAATTTAGAGGGAATTTGTTTTGTCCCCCAATATATATATACATATACATTATTTCTTAAAGTATGCTCTGGAAGATAGGGAAGAAAAGCCCATCTGCTTTAGAGCCATTATTAATATACTGTTTGTGATTTCATCTGGGAATTTCTTTGCACATACAATGATACACTTAAAGGTTTAATTCAGTTGTTTTTCTCCTCTGATGACAGTCTCGTATCTGAATACCACTCCTTCCTGGATGTAGAGAGAGATAAAAGCTTTCTGTAACCAGCAAAATAAACAGCAGACTCATTTCTCACCTTCAATTTTAATTCATTGAAATGCCAGTGTTGCTCTCACCTGACATCTTTTTATTACTGCTCCCACGATAAGGTGAATCGTATTGCTGCCTTTGTGCCATTGACCCCTTATGTCTTATTAGGTTTGAGTTCCAGAATAGAAGTAGATCAGGGCAGAGAATCATAAAAGCAAGTCATAACAGCACTAGATGAAAAGATCTTAACAGGTGAAGAATTCGTGGTGCTGCTTAAATGCAATGTAATTTCAAGACTTAAAGATGGATATTTTCTGTAAAGTTCAGGAGAAGATGAGAGATTTGCTGCATTGGGAACTTCAGAATGTATAAATTAGCAGGACAAGTACATAGGCAGGATCATTTTGAATGCATGATAATCTGCATTCTAGCATTTATAGTTGCCTTGTATAAATAAGGGGCGATTTCAATTCTGCCATTCCTGCAAGAAAGGCTGACATATTTTGGACTCTTCATTTAAAATGGTGCATGCTCTGTTCCACAGGTCATTTTTACACTATATTTGTTAATCTATCATAATCAGAATCTATAATGCAAAGGAAGTCTTGAGTTTTGTAGCTGGGCACATGGTGCGGTGAAATTGAGAATACATTTTCTTGGCACCAAGCATGAATTATGGTTTCCATAATGGGCTGCAGTTCCCTGAAAATGCTTCCTATTTATTGAAAGTAAATGTTAAATTGCTAACAGTGTATTTCTCTGCATTTCTCAAATTATTATTTTATGGCAAGAAATGAAATATGGATTGCAGTCATAAAAGCCTTTATATGAAGCATCAATTCAAAATAGTTTGCTGCAGCACAGCGTGGATGTGAATCAATGGGTGGCAATGGTCTCTACCCAGCCTCTCCAAAGCAGTAGACAACCTATTAGTGGCTGTAGGCCTTAGGTGGCCACTAGCCCATGTCATGCTTGCTGAACCTGGCTGAGGGGCACTGTGCAGCCAAGAGATGGCCACGTCCTAGGAATATGCAGTTGAACTCTGTGTGACAGTTAGTGGAGGTGGGCAAGTTTGTGTGTTTGTGTGTGTGCGTGTGTGTGTGTGTGTGTGTGTGTACTTGTGCTGTGGATGAAAAGCCATGATTCGTGTTTCATTTGACTCTGTGGTTTCCATGGCACCCTCTTGATGTTCCTGGTCTTTCTCCATGGGGATGCTGCATCTGCTACTATCACTGATTTGAACCCTAGAATATATATCTGAGCTGCACAGATGTACACCAGTGAATGCGAAGGGGCATTTTTGGGATCTGCATGGAGCCCAGGAAGGTGAGGGGATGAATTTTGCAGAACAGCTCCAGGAGCACTACAGAAAGTTAGTGCCGGAGACAACCTGGTGAAGTTCATCTGGGAATGTGGCCCATTTTAGGCATTGAAGCTGAGTGAGGCCATGAATTGGTTGCCTGTGGCTGCCATAACAAACTAGCATGCATTTGGTGGCTTAAACCAACAGCAATGTGTCTCTCTGTCATGGAGGTCAGAAGTCCAAAACCAAGGTGTTGGCATGCTCTGCTTCCTCTGATGCCTCCAGAAAAGCATCTTCTCTGCCTCTTCTAACTTTAGATGGTTGCTGGCATTCTTGTGGCTGCATCACTGCAATCTCTGCCTGAATCTTCACATCATGGTACCCCTGTGTGTGTGTCCAAATCTTCCTCTTCTTATAAGCACAGAAGTCATTGCATAGGTCTACCCTAGTTCAGCATGACCTCATTTTAACTTGATCACAATGACCCTGTCTCTGTCCACATGTCCAGCATCACCCTATGCTCCAAGCCATGTTGTTAATGGGAACTGTAGGATTCTAAGCAAAATTCACCAAAGGATCCCTTACTCTTGTACATTTTTACTAAAATTGTAAATAGACCAAGACCCTGTTTCCAAATAAGGTCAAATCCACAGGTTTCAGGAAGACATACGTCTTGGGAGGACACTATTCAACCCAGCACAAGCCCTACATCTGGTTCTTTCCAGTGGCCTGTGGTGGAATTAATGTGGGCCACTTCTGAGCTGAAACACTTAAGAGTTGGTGCAAGACTCTCTGGTACCCTCTTCTCCTGTTGGGCCTTGTGGAGCTGCATGTGGTGGGTAGGAAGCACTTACATGCTGGTGAAGCCTCCCTGGGCTTCTGTGCAAGGGAGAATTTTGCTAGGTAATTGCCTGGTCTAGTAATGAACATTGCGAGAATTAGTAAAAAACTACCCTGTGCTGTGTTAAGCCACCTGGGGTGGCGGGCTGGGTGGAGGAGCAATCTTCTTGGTTGATGAATTTGAGAGTCTTATGGAACAGAGGTGTCCCCTCACCCTTGTTTCAGACCTGCCCCTCTGAGGACCTATGTCCTCTCCTCTTTCTTGGGCTGAGCTCAAGGTGCAGATTCTGTCCTAGCCAGGGGAGTACTGTGTGGTCCAGCACTGCCAGTGATGGAAACTAATTGAATTTCACTAATTCTGAGGGCAGGGATTGGCAGGTCTACTTGGCAGGCTGGTGGAACCCATGTCTTCAATGTCAACCTACCCAAATTAAAGGCAATGATTTTCTTTTAACTTTTAAGTTCAGGGTATATGTGTAAGTTTGCTATATAGGTAAACTTTGTTGTAGGGGTTTGTTGTACAGATTATTTCACCACTCAGGTATTAAGCCTAGTACCCATTAGTTATTTTTCCGAATACTCCTCCTCCTCCTACCGTCCACTCTTTGATATGCCTCAGTGTCTGTTGTTCCCCTCCATGTGTCCATGTATTCTTGCCATTTAGCTCTGTAAGTGAGAACATGTGGTATTTGATTTTCTGTTCCTGCATTAGTTTGCTAAAGATAATGCTTCTGGCTCCATCCCTGTTCTTGCAAAAGACATTATCTCATTCTTTTTTATGGCTGAATAGTATTCCATGGTGTATATGTACCACATTTTCTTTATCCAGTCTACCATTGATGGGCATCAGGGTTGATCCCATGTCTTTGCTATTGTGAATAGATCTGCAATGAACATGCATGTGCATGTATCTTTATAATAGAATGGTTGATATTTCCTTGAATATATACCCAGGAATGGAATTTCTGGGTCAAATGGTATTTCTGTTTTTAGGTCTTTGAGTAATCGCCACACCGCTTTCTGCCATGGTTGAAATAATTTACACTCCCACCAATAGTGTATAAACATTCCTTTTTCTCCACAACCATACCAGCATCTGTTATTTTTTTGACTTTTCAATAATAGTCATTCTGACTGATGTGATGCTATCACATTGTGGTTTTGGTTTGCATGTCTCTAATAATCAGTAATGTTGAGGTTTTTCACATGCTTGTTGGTTGCATGTATGTCTTATTTTGAGAAGTATCTGTTCATGTTCTTTGCCCACTTTTTAATGGAGTTATTTGTTTCTTCTTGTAAATTTGTTTAAGCCCCTTATAGATGCTGGATATTGAACTTTTGCTGGATGCACAGTTTGCAAAACTTTTCTCCCATTCTGTAGGTTATTTGCTTACTCTGTTGAGAATTTTTTTTTTTTGTTATGAAGGCTCTCTTTAGTTTAATTAGATTCCATTTGTCAATTTTTGCTTTTGTTGTGATTGCCCTTGGCATCTTCATCATGGATCTCTGCTTATCCTATGTCCAGAATGATTTTGCCTAGGTTGTCTTCCAGGGTTTTTATAGTTTTGGGTTTTACATTTCAGTCTACCAATCATTTCTCCTAAGTTTTTCTCCTGGATGGTTTAGAACCTGAGTATGGAAAAAAGGATGGAATTCATTAGTTCCTAACAGAGATATATCTATAAAACAAAACCTTTGATATAGGAAAACCCAGAAGGGTACATAGCTTTTGGAATATAAAATAATACATACTAGTAAATAACAATAGTAATCATAACAATAACTCAAGTTCACATAGGGCTATTATGTTCCAGGCATTGTTTCAAGCACATTCTGTCTGTCTATCTATCTATCTATCTATCTATCTATCTATCTATCTATCTATCATCTATCTCCCTCTGCCTGTCTATCCATCTATCTATCTATCTATCTATGTATCTATCTATCTGTCTGTCTGTCTGTCTATCCATCCATCATCATTTAATCCCCATGTCAATCTTCTGAAGTAGATACTGTTGCTCTTCTCATTTTGTAAAGTTGAAACTTAGTCACAGAGACATAAAATAACCTGTCCATAATGTCTTCAGAGTGTTTACACTTAATTAGATTATCTTCTGAAACATGACTGCTAAAATAAAAATTCCGGTAGAATGACTGAATGAAATAAAGGAAATTATCCACCACATCGAGAAAGGGATATGACATATGAAAAAAAAGCATGATATCTCTACTTATTTATGTAGATAGTAGATACAGGTAAAATTAATCACCTCTGAAACTTTCAATAATGTTGAGCAGCAGAAACAGCAGAAAAGAACCTGAGATGTGGTCAGGCTGTAGCCTACGTGAATTGTAAGTTCCCTTGCTCCACCCAGCTTTCTTCAAGTCTGTCCTACCACATCATACACAGGATACTGCCTTCTTTCTGAAGAAAATGGATGGCCACAGCAATGACAGCAGCTGCCTACTGATGAAATTGTCTGTGCCAGCGTCTGTGTTTCAGCGCCTTTTCTACACTAATTTTATTGCTGCCGAGGAGCAGAGGCTCAGCGTAGGTAATGCCGCGGGGGATGTGGGTCTCTTCTGGGAGCCCCCTGCAGCCTCCCACGCTCTGCACTGCTGTCTGTCCTGGAAGCTCCGCCCTGATCTCTGGCTTCCACGCAGGTTTGTCCAGGAGGAAACTCCATTAGGAGATAAAGACATTTACTCTCCAGGCTTCTTCTCTGGCAGGAGATAAAAGCATGTGTTCTCCCCGCGTCCTTTCTGGCACTCTCTTTGGGCTGTCTTCTTTCTAGGTGACCAGATCCACACGGTTCTCCTTCTACCACTGGCACCTGCACCTTCACGTCATCTTTTCAGGCCTAGGCCTGGTAACAGCTCTTCTGCTACAAATCTTGACCTGCTGAGCTCTCCCTTGTGTTTCTCCTGTACCCACACCTTTGTAAATAGTCCCTTAATGACAAAACTCTTCTCCAGTGCCCCTACTTCTTCCCTTTTTTTTTTTTTTTTTTTTAGACAGAGTCTCACTCTGTTGCCCAGGCTGGAGAGCAGTGGTGTGATCTTGGCTCACTGCAACTTCCGCCTCCCAGGTTCAAGCGATTTTCCCGCCTCAGCCTCCCAAGTAGTTGGGACTACAGGTGCATGCTAGTGCACCCGGCTAATTTTTGTATTTTTAGGAGAGACAGGGTTTCTCTGTGTTAGCCAGGCTGGTCTCAAACTCCTGACCTCAGGCGATCGGCCTGCCTTGGCTTCCCAAAGTGCTGGGATTATAGGCTTGAGCCACTGTGCCCAGCCCGAGTGCCTGTATTTCTAATGGTTCATCTATTTCATATTGCAACATGACAGATCAAGCAGGTGAATGGAAGAACTGGGGATTCAGTTTCATGTTTAGGGTTCCTAGGAACCAGGCTCCTGATGGACACTCTCTGCAACAGTCTCTCACCTTTCTCAGTTTTCAGTCACAGAAACAGGCTTTTGGTCCTGTATCCTGTTGGTGTTGATTACTGAGTTATCCCATGGGCTCAGGAATCCTTCTGGCTGAAAGGTAAATGTCACCAACACAAAACAAATAGTACTGTCTAGAATTCACATTGCCCCTTGGTATATTTTTATTAGGACTTAAAGGCCTAAAGGTTGAGAGAAAATAAGGTGAGTAGTTGAAAATCTAAAGCAAAGACAGTCATGTTTCTGAGGAACCTAATGGAAAACCTAATGTGTTATCAGATACAAAATATTCAGATATGCGATGTGTGATGTGAAAGGTCTGATGATCATTCGAGCCTTGGTACCGTGATTCATCTGAAGTTATAAGACATGGGCATGGAAAAGAGCTACACTGAAAAACATTGCATGGCTGGTTTTGGAAATAATTCTGGAACACTGTTAAGAACAACACAAGCCATGCTCAGCCTTTCTTCATCTTGGACAGCTCTTTTAAGAAAGAAAGATTTTCATTATTCCGTAACTCCTATATTTTTTGCACTGCATCAGGTGCTTGTATATGCTTTGTCTTACCTCATCTAAATGATAGCTTTAAGAGGCAGTTGCTATTGTACCTATTTATAGAGAAAAAAAAAATCCAGAATTAGAGAGGTGAATTGACTCATTCAGAGGCACAGATCTAGTAAGTAGTTGAACCAACTTCAAAACCAGATTTTCTAAAAGCATATGTATTTTTTTCAGCTAGAATGGAAAATGTTTAGTACTAGGAGAAATAAAAATTTGAGAAAGCCTTTTTAGGGAAGATTGTAATTATATTGCTCCTAGACAAATAATATCTTCCTAAAACAACAACAACAACAAAAAATCAAGTAAACAACTGATAAAAATGTAGTTAACACAAAAGTGGCCAGTGGTCTTGCACCTAGTCACCAGCCTTACAAAAACAAAACCTCCCTGTACATCACAACAGGGAAGGGACCTTAGGGTCACCCGGTGGTGAAATGCGCCCATCGTGTGACCACTTCATGCTGCCTGATCACACATTCAGAAACTGTTGGCTGCATATTCTCGGCTAGCAGTATGTAGGCAGTAATTTCTTATTCAAGGAAGCAGAAGGTGTGTTTTGCTTTGTACTTTAAAAACAATTATGTGGGACAAATGCTTTCTGGAGAAATAATTGTTCCCGAGAAAAGTTGTGGATTCTTATGGGTAGTACATTTTCACTTTTGGTAGTTTATTGCTCTCCTCTGCCACCAGTGTGTTCTTTTTAAGTCATTAGACTTTTTAGTAGGCCATTCTATCTTCATACCTGCTGTCAGCCTGTGGACTTAAGTAGCTGTTTTATCTCAGCTGTGGTTCCACCTGTACGAAGTTCTCCTGAAGTTTGCTCTCACAGGATCCTTTCTGATCTTTGCATCCGTGTCTTCTCCTGTCCTGGCTCATTCACATCAGCCAGAAACTAAGCTCTGCTCCAGCTCAACTTAAAAGAAAGGAAGCAAAAGAAAACAAAGACCTTGCTAGACACTACCCACTCCTTTACTGTGTCTTCATTTCTTTCCTTCCCCTGCAACAGAAGCCTCCCTCTTCCCTTGTGGGACTTCGAGTCTCCCAGGGTAAGCTTGCCTTCAGTCTCCTCCATGGCTTCCCTCCTCTTCTCAGCCCCAGGGCTCCCTCCTCCAACTGTTTCTCCCTCTGTCCTCTCCTGGGCACTCTTACCTGGTACCTTCACTTTTAAACACCATTATATGCTGGCAACTCCCCAAATTAATCCTCCAGCCCCTGAACAAGATGTGCAAATGTGACTACTTCCATCTCCATTTGCAAACCTGAAGGATGTGTTAACATGTGTCCAAAAGGTCCCCCACTTCCACTCCAAATGTCCTCCTCCCTCCATCTTCTCCACTCAGTGGTCGCCACCTCCACGGGTGGCTGGAAACTTGGCCAAGAACCCTGGAGCACTCCCTGGCTCTCCTTCCCTCACACTCCATCTCCAATTTATCAGCAAGTCTGTCTAACTTCAGCTCCCAAATCTATTCAATCTGCCCCTTCATACCCATGGGTTCCACGGCCATAAACTCAACCAACCATGGATCAAAAATACTTGAAAAAAAATTGTGTCCTTGTTAAACATATAGACTTTTTCTGGTCCTTATTCTCTAAACAATATAGTATAAAATTATGCATGTAACATTTACATTGTATTAAATATAAATAATCTGGAGATTATTTAAAGCATGTGGGGGATATGCATAGAATATATGCTGCACCAGACCATTTCATATCAGTGACTTGAGCATCTTCAGATGTTGGTATCCAAGGGAACTCCTGCAACCAATCCCCCGTGGGTACTGAGGGATCAGTATAAATCTGAATCTGTCTTGCTGCTTCCAGCACATTGACTCCGAAGAAAGTCTCCAGCATCTCTCATGACCTCCCCACTTGTCTGTCTTGTCTGCTTCCACCTGCTTCCATCCTGTAATTTCTTTTTATAAAAGGCAAGGAAGCCTTTAAAAAATGTGATCATGACCAGGTGCAGTGGCTCATGACTGTAATCCCAGAACTTTGGGAGGCCGAGGTGGGTGGATCATGAGGTCAAGAGATCAAGTCCATCTTGGCCAACATGGTGAAACCCCATCTCTACTAAGAATACAAAAAAAATTAGCCAGGTGTGGTGGTGTGCACCTGTAACCCTAACTACTTGGAAGGCTGAGGCAGGAGAATTGCTTGAACCCAGAGGCAGAGGTTGCAGTGAGCCAAGATTGTGCCACTACTCTCCAGCCTGGCACAGAGTGAGATTCTGTCTCAAAGAGATGGGGTAAAAAAAAACAAGTGATCATAGTTGTTATTCTCAAGCTCAAGTTCTGCAATGCCTTCTCATCCCCTTCTGGATACAATCCAAGTTCATTACAATGAAATACAAGACAAAAAAAGCTGAGTCCTGCCTCTGCCCTTGCCGCATACCCATCTTACCTGATTCTACCCTTTGTCCGTGCGGCCCTGCCTGCTGCTCATTCACTCATGCACTGGATGGATATTTACTGTGAGCCTCTCACATGCCAGATGTTGTTCTAGGCTTTGGAGACAGGAGTTTAAAGAGTGACTGAGACAAGGGGCACATCTACACTTAGGGGAAGGTAGCAATGTCTGCTGTGAAGGAAACAGTGGAGTCCAAGGACCCAGAGGAATGGGAGAAGGCATTTCAGATGGGGTGAGAGGGAATATCGAAGCACACACCTGCTAGGAATAAATGAGAAGCCCCAAGAAGATGTGGAGGGAACGCCAACTCACCTTGGGGCCCCAGTGGGCCGGACAGTTCTCCTCCTGACTGCCAGCAGGGCTGCCCCTTTTGCACTGGGTAAATCCCCAAGGTTTCTTGGACAAATCGTCAATGAGGGAAGGATGCCGTAGGAGAAGGAGATGCTCAGCTCCTAGATGACCTGGCACTGTACAGACATGAAACATTTATTTGAAAAGTAAGAGATGTGACCCCATCTTTACTCAAAGCTGATGAGGCAGGTAATAATTATTCCATTAAAAATATCCTAAAAATAAAATGATTTTAATCCAATTTTGAGAAAATTAAAAAATATTAAAGTGAGTAACTGCTAGGTTGCAGGCAGTGCACAAGGCAGTGTGGCAGAGGCACAAACAGAACATGCCTTTGTCCCTTCACTGGATAATGATGTCTGCTTTTATAGGAAGAGACTCAAGCATCACAAAATTCATAACTCAGAGTAAATGGGTTCCTCTAAATGTGGGAATCATTTGCAAAACTGGTAGCTCTGGCCCTGCAATCTTCACATAGTTTTCAGGCACCTTACCTGGTAGTAGGGTTAGTATCTTTAAAATAATTTCTTATTTAGTTCCATTCTGACTCTTGGATTTTAATTGCTTATTGTTAATCAGAACCTCATATTCTCAACTGAATATTGAAATTAAAATAAACAAAATAGGTTTATTTACTTCTCTTCAGCGTAGTTCCTATGAAATGAAATAATGTTGTCTGATGTCGATCTACTTTCAAAGGAATTCTTCCAAATGAATAATGCTCTTGGCTGTATTTCTTTCTTTTAGAATAATTTCTTAAGCTAATAAACAACCACTCCAAACTTTATATGTTCTATCTAAAGGTGTTTTTAAAAATTACCATAGAAGTGATTAACTTTTATATACAATTACGGTTTTCATCTATATTTGGGGTAATTTTTATCTGAATTTCATTAGACATTTAATTTGTGTGTGTGTGGGGTTTGGAGAGATTCGGTGCCAAAGAAAGGTTTAGAATATGTACAAGTCTGAGATATCATACTCGCTGATACTATTCATTCAACAATATTTACTAAGCAACTGCTATATTCCAGGCACTGTTAGAAATCCATGCTCTCATGAAGTTTACATTTTTTTCTATAATATAATGTTTCCATTCCTTGCACAGAAAGATAAGTAATATATAGTTTAAATGCATAGATATATGCAGATATGAATAGACAGGTAGGTAGGTGGATTGATGTGTAGATAAATAGGTTTACAGAAAAAATGATGGACCTCCATATATTCATTTTATTCTCTACTGTATTCAATACCCATAATTTGATTTTTAACCCAAGGGAGGATGCTGTAAATTATATTGAGATGCGTAAATATTTATATAGGCTACAACTCAGTATATAATTGGACCACACGTTTACAAAGCTGAAGATCCCATGGTCCCTCTGAGGGACTGCCAGTGTGCTTGGTCTGATTGGTGGGATTAGACAAGTGTACAAGTGAATGTGAAATTAGGTTGAAGAAGGGGCCCCCCAAAAAGTGGGCATGAGTTCAAGGAAGTGGCACATCTCTGCAACAGAATCGGGAGTGATGGGATAAATAGAGTGAATGTGAAATTGCTCTTTCAGGTGCAATCATAGGTAACAGATTGAATAGTGTCCACCCCAAATGTAGGTCTGCCCAGAGCCTCAAAAGGACCTTATTTGGAATTAGGGTCTTTGCAGATGTAAATAAAGCATGGATCTCCAAATAAAAGCATCCTAGGTTTAGGGTGGGCCCTAAATCTAATGACTTATAAGAACAGGAGAGGACACACAGAGAGGAAGAGAAAGTTGTGTGAAGACAGAGGCAGAGATTGGAATAATGTGGTCATAAGCCAGAAGATGCAAGGATTGCTGGAGACACCAGCAGATGGGAGAGGCATGGGGCAAATTCTCCTCAAGAACTTTGGGTAGGAAGTGAAGCCGTACAGACATCTTGATTTTGGACTTCCAGTTTTCAGAACTGTGGGAGAAAGTATTTCTGATGTTATAAGTCAACAGTTTTGTGGTATTTTATTATGGCAGTCTTAGGGAACTAATTCGGCATTACAGGAAAATGAGGATTCTTTTTTTCTCTGATGAAGCAGGAGAGATGTGGTCCTAATGGAGGAAATTGATAATTGAAAACTGGCAGCAGAAAGGTCTGTGTTAATTTCTTACAACTGCAGTAAAACCTTGTTTGACTCTCCAAGAGTTACACATCTCTGTGCTTCAATTTCCTCTTCTGTTTGAGAATAATAATGGTCTCAGCCTCATAGGTTCTAGCTCCAGAGCCTGTATTCTTAACAGGAGTTTGAGTAAATCAGGGAAGGCTGTGACCAGAAGGAAGAGGAGGTTAGTAGCAAGGGAGTGGGTAGGTCCGACCCTCAGAGGCAGACCTGAGGGAAGTCAGGGAGAGGCACATATACAGGTGGGTGTTGAAACTCAGCCCTAAGAAAAAGAATCCAGTGGCCTTGCGTGTTTTACGTGAGGGATGCTGGGTATAGTTGGCACCTGTCATCCCTCTGTGGGCCAGAGGTGAACAGGAGTCAACATTACCTGACAGTGACAAGGCACTTGGACCCTTGTTTTTTTTTGTTTTGTTTCTATTTCTTGAATGCTAGGGGTGATCTGTAATAGACTGAATTGCGTATTTCTGCCAACATGGAAAAAGCATGATATTTCCAAGACTTCTGTCCTGACTGTAAGTGAACACTTGTTTGATGGTCAAGTGACCACATCCTTTTTTGTGGGTCAGAAAGTTTGCTGCTAACACTTCTGTTCTTGCTAAAGGAAGCCAAGCCAAGGCTTTGATTCAGCTGCCTGAAGGATGCCCATGAATAATAGAAAATCTCTCTCTTTTTTTCTTCTTCTTTTTTCTTATCATATTAAATAGACATTCTGCAGCCCACGGGATCCCCACTTCTCTTTGTTTTTTTCTTTATATTTTGATCTTGTTAAATAATTTCAAGCATCTTCTAGCCCAGATGACTACCATCAAGAGAGATGATGGGGTTTTCACTGATGTGTTATGTGGCTGCTTTTATTTTAAGGATTGATCTTCATTGGTAGGGAAAACCTCTGTCTCAACTCAAGTCTGTCTCTCAGTGACAAATAGATATTGTCTTGGATGTAGACACTGAAGCTTTTATTGACGGTATTTAAATTATGTACGGATTGAACTAACAAATAAGTGAGATGATGAATGAATCAATGGCAGTTGGTTTGAACAAAGAGATAAGGTGGAACCTAACAGTGGGTGAGGGAAGGGAACTTCCCAACAGTTCCGCAGCCTGGTCCATGACCATGTCAAAGAAAAATGACCGCTGGGAGGTAGCGGATCAGCAGGGTGTGGGACCATGGATATCTGGACCCAGGGGCTGGGTGTGAGTGATCACTACAGAAACATCTGGCTAACTGAATTCCTGAACAAAACCCGGTTCTGCCAGGAACAGATGGGAGAGAATGGGAATTGGACACTGAGTTAAAAGGGAAACGGGTCTGCTATAAGCTGTTTGTTCTATTTGTCGGATTTAGTATATTTATACCAGAGAAACTTAATTCTTTTTAAACATAGCTCTCTTGTTTTCCTTTATGGTTTCTGGTATTAGGGTAAGGGCTTGAGAGCCTTCACCATGTCTCAGATCTCCATCTAGTTACCTAGCCTTCATTTTAGTGCTTATGTGGTCTACATTGTTATATTTACATCTTGAGTTCATTTAGATGTAAGACGAGAGAGAGGAGTCAGTATCCACCAGTAGCCCTTAGTAAACAGATGATGGGGTGCAGTCAGGGTTGAGAGAACCAGCAACTGCTGCTGAGGCCCGAGGGAGGAGCATGCACAGCAGCCGCTCCCAGCCACGGTTCCTTTCCAGCGATGGCTGGAACTGCAGGAGGGACTGCAGTGGCAGAGGGTGGCGCAGACAGTGACCTCGGCAGGCACATGCACTGACAGAACAACGGTGCTGAAGCTGGCGTAAAGTGCAGAGGAAAGGCTTTTCCCCTCCCCTCTTCCTAGTCCCAAACTGTCAGTGCTTCCCATGGCTGACCCCAGTTTCAAGCCAGAGGGCAAAGCCTCCTTGATAAGTCAGTTGTGGGGATTCACCCCTCTGCCCACAGAGCTGGGCAAAGCTGGGCAGAGGAGGGTGTGCGGTGGAGGGAGGGGACGCACAGTCGGCACCACAGTGACTGAGTTTCCCCAAACACTTAGGCAGTTATTGTAATTGTCTATTTAGTTATCTGTTCTTACCTCACCTTTGTCTGCTATTAACAAATTCTGATGCTCGCTTGGTGTCTCTGCTATTTCAATAAAATGGCAAGAGTGAGTGTCTGATTAAAATTCAGGAAGTGTAGAACTTGAGTTCTTAAAGGAGTTTCTAGAAAATCATTATAAGGGCTGAGAGAAGGGGTAGTGGAAAATTCCAGTGTTTTCATGACAGAATACTTGTGTCTGTTCATTAATTCATCCGCTCATCAACACGCACTGATGACATCTGCGCTCTTGGCCACAAAGCAGGCAGGGGGGAATGGTGAGAAGGCAGTTGGCACTGTTCCTGCTGGGGGCTGGTGGTCCAGGAATGAAGCTCTGGCGGTCCTGCAAGGAGGATCATAGGGAGGCACTTGGGGGTGTGAGAGCTTTGAGTGGGCTCATACTTAGCCTAGGCGGCAACTTATAGGGATGTCACCCTTTTTAGGGAAACTGTCATAGAACATCAGTGATAATGGGACGCAGGTGCCATTGGTGCTTTGGGAATGTCTGGGTCACTCATCCTCTGAGATCAGATTCCATTTGCAGATGTTGCTACTCTTGCATCTGAGTCACGGCTATTCTTGTAGTCAGAAAACTTTTTGAAACGAACAAGCACAGGGTTCTGGAGGAGGTTACGGAGGCCACAGTCGTGCCCAATGAGACACCTGAGACTGCCATGGAAAAGCATCCTCAGGAAATCACTTAGAAAGAACCCCCGTGCTCATAAATGACTGAATGACGGCAGCCACTGGCTAGGCTCCTGTGATGTTTAGTTCTAAGTGTCAGCTCGGCAAGGCTGGGGCACCCAGACATTTGGTCCAATACTAGCCTACATGTTGCTGTGAAGATATTTTCTAGATGAGATTTACATTTAAATCACCAGACTTTGAAGATAGTAGATTAGCCTCCATAACGTGAGTGGGCCTCATCCAATCAGTCACAGGCTTTATTGGAAAAAGGCTGACCTGCCCAGGAAGAACAGGCAAATCTGCCAGCAGATCGTCTTTGGACTTCAACTATCATTCTTCCCTGAGCCTGCAGCCCACATGCCCACCCTGCAGAATTTGGACTTATCAGCCTCCATAATCAGATGAGCTAATTGCTTAAATTGCTTAAAATCAACTCATCTCTCTCTCTCTCATACACACACACATATGCGCACACACACACTATACAGAACCAAGATATGTATATGCATCTGTATATCCATCCAGATAGATAGATAAATATATATCTACAGCTAGATACACATCCTGGTTCTGTTTCTTTGGAGAATTCTGACTAATGACTAATGCAGTTGCTCATATGAAAGCTAATGACCTGAGATTCCATTGCCGAGAACTGATGTTGATGGCTCTTCATTTCTTTTCACATAATTTAATGCCCTCTCATTTTATTAAATAAAAAAAAATGAAAAATGAGCATGTAGAAATATTTAGTTTAGGAATATGCATCTGTGCATGAGTGCAGGTAGCTTCAAGGATCTAATGAATGAACAAAAGGGAATGAATGAATACTGGCTCTGTCAAGCTCAGGCAAAAGGTCAGCAGTCATACCTATTGCTCCATTTTTACTTTTCAAAACCACAAGACAATTATTACCTATTCAAAATACTTAACTTTTAGTATAAGCATTAATTGTATTAATCTAAGAAATTGTGTTTGCATTGGAAAAGATGAGTTAGAAATATTTTGAAATTTAATCCCCAGGAGGGCAAGCTCAGAAAATAATTTCAAAAGCTAACAACTCTGTCTCATTTGGAGTCATTATTCAACTAACTTTTAGTGCGTGGGTTAGAACTACAAAAAGTAGATAATGTGTACATTTAATAATTTCCTTCTCTCTTTCCTGAAGATACTGATTTAGTAGAATGATACTCTACTGTACCTGACTGTGGCTAAGAATAGTTTGTGCTGGGCCCTGAATATCTACTCATAAAGATTCCACAAACAAAATTTTTGCAATGAGACTTCTGTAGTCATTCTTCCTGAGGAGGGATGCTGGAAGGAGTGCATGGCTAAAACCCAGGACAGGACAGCCTTGGATGACAGTGGTAAACACAAAAGCCAATAAAGCAAGCAACAGTGAAAGCAGGCTGGAGAAGGAGAATGTGGGCGTGTGCTCCTAGTGTATGTAAGTCAGACGTTAGAAGGCACCTTTACAATTGGAGTAAACATGGTTGTTGGATTACCCAGTCAATTTCTGGACAAAAACAAGTGGATTTTTAATAAACAGAAAAAATATTGTGGGAGCAAGTGGTACAATGTGATTCAGCCCAGACAAGAACAAACCATCACTTAATGTAAAATGTACCAGCTAAAGGAAGCTATAAATATCTGCTCAACAACAACAAAATGACTATCTTACGTATGACAATTATCATGATGCAAAAGCCAGACTTAGACTTGATTGATCTCATTAAAATTTTGCTAGTTAACAGTAAGAAATGATAAACAGCTACCCAGCAACACCACCACTAGGAATCTAAATTGGCACAATGAGAGGTAAACCCAGTCAAATATTTCATAAAGCAAAAGTGCTCTCAGCTCTTCTTTTCACAGAAAGCTTCTGAAAAGGACACGCTTCCGTGGAACGAGGCGGGGAGCCGTGTGGAGGATGCTAAGATAAACAAAACTGGGGTGAAGTTTCCGAACCGCCTCCCAAGAGAAGCCCCCATGGCAGCAGATCCCAGCAGGTCCTCTGGGCTCCTGCCTGTGCTCAAAGCCCAGGAGACTCTCTGCAGTGTCTTTAATTACAGTCAACACAGAGCAAAGTACCAGACTCCTTCCTGAAATAAGAAATGGCTGGAGCCAAACAGATGTGATTGGAGCAGGTCTAAGGGCAGGGAGCAGTGGAGGGCAGGAAAGAGCTGTGTGGTGACAAGATACATGACCTGGCAGATGCTCAATACTTTTGTCAAGAGCAATTTATTGGTGCGGAAAAGCTCTCATGGACCACCAAGTGCTTGGTGAGGTTGTTCTGCATTTTCCTGAAGAACTGGTTGTAGCTCTAGGATTGGTCTAGGGTGTTCACATGTCTTTTTTTTTTTTTTTTTTGAGGTGGACTCTCACTCTGTTGCCCAGGCTGGAGTGCAATGGCACAATCATTCAGCTCACTGCAACCTCTGCCTCCTGAGTTGAAGTGATTCTCGTACCTTGGCCTCCTGAGTAGTTGGGATTACAGGAGCTCACCACCATACCAAGCTAATTTTTTTATTAGAGATGGGGTTTCACTACATTGCTCAGGTTGGTTTTGAACACCTGACTTCAGGCGATCCACCTGCCTTGGCCTCCCAAACTGCTGGGAGTACAGGTGTGAGCCACTGTACCTATCCCACAGATAAGTCTTGGTCCAGGCATAGGGTAGAAATTTCTTATCTGTTTGGGGAGAACAAGTGAGGCCTGCCCTCCCTTCAGCCAGCATGCAGGGCTGAACAGCGTGAAAAGCAGAGGCGCACACACTTGGCCAGACCATGTGAGTGGCAGACACAATGTTTTCATTTTCATAGTTATGTTCTAAAACTTTTAATATATTCTAAAGTCTCAGCCAAAGCTATGCACATATAGCCCACCAGAAATCCCATCTTCTCTTTTAAATGTCCAGGAAAAAAAGTTTCACAGGATTTCTAGAAAGGGTATTTGTATGTAACTCATGTTTGTAAATTTCCTCCTAGAAAAGGAATTGAAATAGAAATATTTCAATGAACTTCTAATCAGTTACCATCATTGGGCATTTAATTTCTCATATATATATATATTTATACATATATAATAAAGTTACTTTTCCCTGTTAATCTCCTTTCCTTTGACAAGCAAGCCATGGATGAAACTGTGTCCCCCCAAAATCATGTTGAAGCTCTAATCCTCAATGTGATTGTATTTGGAAATATAACCTGAGGGAAGTGATGAAGTTTTAATAAGTCATAAGGATGAGTGTGGGATCCAAATCCAAGCACATTGGTGGTCTGTGAGGAAGAGATCTCTGTCTCTTTCTCTCCCCCTAAGAAGAGGCCATTGGAGCACACAGTGAGATCATGGCCGTCTACAAACCAGGAAGAGAGGTCTCCCTGGAAACCTGCTGTGCTGACACACTGATCTTGCACTTCCAGCCTCAAGAACTATGAAAACAAAAATTTCTGTTTTTTGAGGCTCTCAGTCTCTGATATTTTGCTTTGGCAGCCCAAGAGGGCTTATTCAAAGCATGGGATCTGTCAGCTCTGGACATGCTCCTCTGTTTCTGTTCTGGAGGCCCCAGGGGTGCGTGGAGCTGTTCTTGCTGTTGGGAACACCCATGGGTGCAGATCTCACCTGTACTCTCCTGAATGTGGCTTCAGTCCCACCCACCGCATTCCCTTTACCCACCGTGCCGGGGTCCTCTGGCTCCTCCCTAACTCAGCCTACCTTTCCTTAATCTGTTTTATTATTTTTTGCCTATCTCTCAGGGGAAATTTCCCAGCCTTCCACTATTTGCACTTATTTTTCTGGGTGTAGTTTTTCTTCTATGCAGTATAATTTACATTTCTAAGTGGGTCCCAGGAAGCCCTCTCCAAGAATGCAGCGAGGGCTGTGTTTCGCAGCAGTGCAGATGCACTTGAGGTAGATGAACAAGCTCCTTTCTTCAAAATGCTTTGAACAAAGAGCTCATCCATTTACCCCATGAGAATGGTCAAAGAAAAAATGAAATCAAGGGTTATAACTCTAACTCCACAACAGATTGAACTAGAGTGAATTGAAATGAAGAGATAAAAAGAAACATAGTCCCACCACATTTCTTGACCCTCCATGCAAAAAGAAAGTTGCAAAACTCAGAACAAGGTAATAAACTGTCACGGCATTCTCATGGGAAGCTCTGCATTTGTGGATTAGCATCATGGAAAAACAATCCAGGTGAAAAGATGGGGGATAAGTGAGGATTTGAATGGGTTGGAAGTGACTCTGGTCCATGAGGCAAGCAGACCTGCCTTTTCTGGGCTGGCTCTTCAGATGCACAGGTCATCAGAGGGGCAACATCAAAGACTCGGTCAACTTCTGAGAGGCTAGAGCCAAGTTCTCGGCTTTGCTCAGTTCATGCTTCACAGGAAGCACGTTCTCACAACTCTACTGCTATGTCACTGCAGGTTGCCCTGCATGAATTCTCTTTCCAAAAGTGTTTGAATGTGGTCTCTAGAGTAGTCGACAATGAAAAATGTTTAAAAACTTATTTTAAAATTATTTGAGTTCCAAAGAACAGTGTAAAAAGATAAGCTCAGGCCAGGTGCAGTGGCTCACACCTGTAATCCCAGCACTTTGGGAGGCTGAAGAGGGTGGATCATTTGTGGTTAGGAGTTTGAAACCAGCTTGGCCAACTTGGTGTTAGTCTCTACTAAAAATACAAAAATTAGCTAGGCATGGTGGTGGGCACCTGTAATCTCAGCCACTCGGGAGGCTGAGGGAGGAGAATTGCTTGAACCTGGGAGGTGGAGGTTGCAATGAGCTGAGATCACACCACTGCACTCTAGCCTGGGTGACAGAGTGAGACTCTGTCTCAAACGAAAATTAAAGAAGAAGATAAGCTTGGACACATTACAATTTATTTTCATAAGTTGATTTGAGCATTCAGGCATTCATGCACTGGGCAGCAACAGGACCACTAGGGGTTCAGGGCTCCACTGAGGGATGTGAGGGGCAAACATTCACAGGCTGCTCCCGGAAGCAAGATCAAGAAAATACTTGATTGGTTAAAGTGGAAAGTCCCTAGTTAGAGGTTTAGTTGGCAAATTCAGGGCAAAATCTCTGGTTAGAGGTTAGTTGGCAGTTTCTAATTGGTTAAGTCTCCGGTTAGAAGTTAGTTGGCAGTTTCTGATTGGTTGAGCTTAATTTCATCTTCCCAGGCTATGGCTATTCACCCTGAGTGGACTTACAGTTACTTATGTATGAACTCAAGTAACTGAAACTGTCTCAGCCTAATGGCCTCCCAGCTGATAATCTTAACAATAATGATCATGGCTAAGAGCTACTGAGCATTCTCATATGTCAAATGCTATTCTAAGTCACCTGTATGCACCACCTCATTTGAACCTCACAACAAACCAGGAAGGCAGGAGCCATTATTAACCACATTTTATGGATAAAGATGCACAGAGAAGTGAAGGGGTGTGAACAAGACCAGGTAGTGAGTAGCTCGCAGAGCTGGGGTTGGGAGGTCACTTGGCTGCAGTTTTCCTGCTCTTGACCCCATCAATGCAGCAGAGGTGCCTGTGTGTGTTCATGATGGTCAAAGTCAAGGTCCTCAGCAGGCTGTAAGTCAAATGTTCCAAATAATCTTGCTTCTCATGCCTGTTCCAGTCACCCTAGTCATTTTCTTTATAGTTGATCAAAGGGAAAACTCAGCTGAAATATCCTACTGCTTTATGCTGTCAGTCTTCTTTCTGCTCTTTGCTACACAGATTACAAAATGTTGCCATAAAGGCATTTTTTGGCTGCCTGGACTCCTCCCAGGTATCCAGGGCCCCTTCTTCCATTCACCACATCAAGAGCCCCTAGTGCATTCTGATGCCCCATTTCTAACCTCAGCCTGTTCTTACATCTTTCCAGGCAGCAGAGATCAAATGGAGACCAAATCGCTGACGGTCTGGTCTCAGAGTGACCTCTGTGTGACCGCTGGCCTGGCCAGGCAGGTGGCCACCAGGGATTGCCCAAGGGATTGGGGCATTAGGTGGGGCAGGAGAGATTTGGCCACTTACCAGCTCCCAAGAGGGGCACCCCAGTCCCTTGGGGCACAAGGGGCAGTGGTGTTTGGTCACCCCAGCAAGTTCCAGGCTGGCTCTTCATGGACTGGGTCCAAAGCCGGCAGAGGTGCATGTGAGTGAGATCTCACCTCTTTTATTAAATAAGCAGCAGGGCTCGGTTGTGGGGGAGGCGAGTGAGGGGCTTAGGGCACAAAATGTATGGAAGCAGCTTCTGTCTCATGGCTGATGCTCTGCTTGCTGGAGAGTGGGGCCTCCTTCCACCTTGCCCTGGGGACTCCATCGGACTTGCCCTAGTATCATCAATCAGGGGTTGATTTGTGTTTCCCAAACCACAAAAGAAATGTTGGAGTCCTAATCGCTGAACCCCAGAATGTGGCCTTATTTGGACTCCGGTCTTCACAGAGGGAGTGCAGTTCAGATGAGGTTGTTGGGGTAAGCCTGAATCCATGTGACAGGTGTTCTTACGAGGAAGGGAGAATTTTGACACGAGGCATGCACACGGCGAGAAGGCTGCGTGAAGGTGAGGCAGACATGGGGGGAAGCATCTCCAAGCCAAAGGATGCCCAAAGAGTGCCAGTTGCCACTGGAAGCTGGAAAGGGGCCTGGGCCAGAGGCACCCTCAGAGCCTCAAGAGGAAACAGCCGTGACCACAGCCCGATCCCAGACTCCAGGCCTCCCAACTGAGAGACGATAAATGTGTATTGCTGCAGCTGCCCAGCATAAGGCACCATTAGGGGCCTGCCAAGCCCTGGCCCTGACAAGTGTGGTTGCTTTGGTGCTCAGAGCGCAAAGTGCAGCACCCACTGAGTGGGGAGGGAGGAGAAGGTGTGGCATCAGCTCTTCCCTGACTCCGGAGGTCCTGGCACCACTCAGCATTGGTGGGGAGCTCGATGTGGCGAGGCCCGGGCCCAGCTGCGGTGGGAAGAGGCAGGAGTGGCTGGGTGGGGCTCCTGGACACAGCCTCGGGGTGAGGGGCTTGCATCAGAGCCCTCAGCAAAGGAGCAGGGAGAGGTTGTGGTGGGGGCCACACTGTCCTGGGAGTGCTTCTTACAAACACATAAACAAACAATGCCTGTGGGGACCCCTAGACCTCATGGGAGCCAGGGCATGGGGGCAGCCTTTTACGGGGATAGAGGTTTTCCCAAACCAAGAGCACACAGACTGAAGTGGCTTGCACAAATGGAAATTACAAACCACTTTTTCCCTGCACAGTTGTCACACACAGAGAATTTTGAATTCATGAGGGTGGTGAATACCTTCATTTAATGGACTTGGTTACATGCCCAGCACCCTCACACACAAAGGGAGAGCTGTACAGTATGAGGTCGTGAGGCTTTTAGAAATAGGGACCTTCACCAATTGCAGAACAAGCACCAGATTGAAAATTTCAGCCCATGAGCATCCAGTAACTTTGATACGTGACACAGCCTTACCAGGCCTTAGTTTACTCAGCAGTATAATGAGACCACTTAATGTCCTGTCTTAATATTTCACCGTTTTATAGTATGATTGTTTTTCTCTGAGATCGGGATTTAGGCAGCATATAGAGACACATCTTTGTCTTCTCAAATGCAAATTTGAAATGAACAAGACTAAGAGTCTGGCCCTAGGGAGGAGACGTGAACAAACATGGCAGGCATGGTGGCTCCATGTCGTTCAGCCGGGGGAGATGGTGGCTGAGAGGGCTCTCCTGGCTACCCAGGCGACTGGTGGTGCTCAGCTGTCCCAAAACTCTAAATACAGCAGCCCAGGTGCTCACGGCTAGAGCGTTGACAGGTGCTGAGTGGAGAAAGGCTGGAATTCATCAGTGGGTGGGTGGGGTCACCCAGCACGTTCAAGGACTTCTCCAATTCCCACAGTTTTCAGGATTTCTCTTTGGATTCTGCATGTAGTGAGAATAAAAACACTGTGGAGGCAGATATCACGTTTTAAGCTTGCAGTGATTCAGCTTCCTGGGGAGCAGGCTGTGCTGTACTAAATGGCATGTCAACAAGCACCAGGAACAGTGATAAACAGTTTATGAACCATCATAAATGGAGAGGAATAACACTTGGAGAAAATAAGCCTGTTCCATCATGTCCCAAGCATAGATTACCAAATGAACATCTCACACTGGATTTTTATCTAAACGTTAGTCAAGGTTTCTGTTTCTTTATCAAGCAACCAGAAAGCTTTCCATCGTATGATGTGCTGAAATTTGATGAATGATCCCTCCTACCTGATTGTGTGCTGGCATCAGAAATTCATCATTTCAGTTTATCATCCATCTCCTTGGTGTCAGAGCTGACTTGTTCTTTGCCTCGGCATTATTTCCCTTTGTGCTACCACGAAGAGCTTGCAGGCATCAGACAGCCGAGGCTGGCTCAACGACAGCGGCAGTGGGAGGTGTGCAGGATGCCTGCTCCCTGCCCTGCACGTGGTGAGCTAGTCAGGCTCACTGGACTTCAGAGATAGCCTCCTGCCACTGATCACCAGATTCTCCGTGGCAGAAAAATGTCATCTTACAAGTGCCTGCATTGAGGCTTTTCCAATGCACTCTTGTTTCTCGTTGTCCAAGGCTTGACGAACTTGGCCTTCTCCACTCCAGCACAGCAGCACTTAAAGAAGTTAGCGGGGTGTACAGACTACGATGATGGACAGCAAGGGGATGTGCAAGGGCCGGCAGAGGCAGGGGTTAGTTCCACCTGGGGCTGCAAAGTCAGGAGTCCAGGGCTAGAGCTGCCAGGCCAGGAGGCTCACACGGGGGCACGTGGACTTGAGGAAGGCTTGAGCAGGTGGCTCTGCCCCTCTGCTTGTGGAAAGGTGTTTACAGCCCCCTTGCGTCCAGAGGCTGGGAGACGAATATGGGCTGGTAAGTTAAGAGCCAGGCAGAACCCCACAGACCGGGTGGGGCCTTGGTCAGTTTCTGTGCCTCTTCAGAGCAGCTGCCGACCTCTCCCAGGCTCTTAGAGGCTCCTTGCCAGTGCTAGTTGTTTGTTTCTCTTTGAATCAGGCAGCTTCATCCTGGGCACCTGGTGCCCAGTCCTGTCTTTTTTGCCTTCCAACTGGCAAACCTGGGTGGGTGCTAACACTCACCTATAACAGCCATTGAGCGTGGCTCTGTGCAGGGCTGAGCCACAGCTCCCTGTGGACCTGGTCCTGTGGCCCAGCTCAGCAACACAGCATCTTCCGGGCCCTTCTGCACAGGGACCAGACCAACGGTACGTCCTCTGCTATGAGAGGTCTCTGTAGGGCCACTGTATGTGCAGTTCTAGAGGGCAGAATGGGGTTGCACTGTGTCAAAGTGAACAATGCTGTTGAGAAAGGCACGCTCAGGGACACAGGTTTTCCACCCCTGCTCAGAGACATAAGAATGAGCCATGGGCTGGGCATGGTGGCTCACGCCTGTAATCGTAGCACTTTGGGAGGCCAAGGTGGGAGGATCACAAGGTTATGAGATCGAGACTGTCCTGGCTAACACAGTGTAACCCTGTCTCTGCTAAAAGTACAAAAGAAAAAAAATTAGCTGGGCATGGTGGCATGCTCCTGTAGGCCCAGCTACTCGGGAGGCTGAGGCAGGAGAATTGCTTGAACCCAGAAGGCAGAGGTTCTAGTGAGCAGAGATCACACCACTGAAGTATAGGTGAGCGGCTTCAGGGGCAAAACCCTCACACCTGGGAAACAATACCAAGGTGTCCCACAGGTGCCCTCGTGTGGTGACTGGGGTGTGGCCTGAGAATTCTGTAGATGCTTTTCTGTCCTACACATAAAAATATTTTTCTTTGGCTTTTCTGATTAACAGTTGATTGACACTTAGTGTAGGAAAAAGGGCAAGCAATATTTTTAATACATATTGTTTAAAAAGGGAGGATGATTTGAAATGTTGCCACGAAAAAAAATCATATTGTGGCAATCTAGACAGCCGTCCTTTCACATGTCTCTGTATCCAGCCTTACTTTCCAAGTTAATCTTGGAACTGGGGAGCAGAGAGCTCAGCTCAGGAAGGTCCAGTGTAGAAAAATGGGTGTGAAGAGGCTGGTCTCCGGGCTTGAGCTCAGGCCAGCTGCCCTCTGTGGGTCCCTCCTGCATCCTTCTGGCCACCACGTCCCTTTTCCCAAGACTGGCCAGCCCCCAGCTTGTGAACACAGGAACAATGATGACTCCATGTTCCTCTGCATAATGCGAGTGTATGCAGAAGAACAAGGGGCTCCGAGAGTCCTTCCATTAAGAGCGGGTGCAGCCAGGATGGGAGGAGCACATGCTGGTTCTCCAAGGAGGCTCCTCCTCCCACTGCCCTTCAAGGCTCATGTTATGTGCCACCTGCACCCTGCTACGAGGTTAAAGCAAGAGCGAGCATCCCTCTCTAACAGAAGCTCTGCTAATGGAATCCATCCATCTCACCACAATGGTGCCTCCCTCCCTATTAGCTGCCAGAAATACTGGTCCTTCATTTCTCAGCATCTTAAGCTGCTGATTCATGGCTGTCTTCAGGACACCAGTCCACCGGCCAAACCCTCCAGGGTGCAGACATCAGAAGGTGTCTAGGCAGCCTAGTGACTCACCCTTTGTAGCTTCAGACCAGTATTTAGTAGCTTTGCTCCAAGGCAGTTGTGTCTGTGAATCTAATAAAACCACCTGCCGGTAGAAACCAAGATCCACAATGATCTAGTTGCAGTTTACAGCTGCTGTGGAGCTCTGCCCCAGGAAACGGACTGGGAGGGAGGCATGTCTGTGTTTCTGTGTCTGCTTTGGGAAGAGAGCCTCTGAGGAAGTGAGGGTGGTGGGGCCAGGTGGAGGGAGGCACTGGCTGGCAAGCTGGGTGCTGCCAAATCCCAGGGGAACCAGCCTGACGGGATGGTTGCTCAGGGTTGTCACAGACTGAAAGCCAGGGTCGGGCGGTCCTTGCCTGCATGCATCCTTGGCACCCTTGCAGCATCCTTGCGGCAGCCAGCTACTGCCATCACCTACCCGCTGGGGGCCACCCTTGCACAAAGCAGCTGTTCTCTGTGGCCAGGGGCAATGCCCAGTGTATTAGTCAACTAAGGGTTGCTGTAAGGAAGTGCCACAGACCAGGGGATGGATACTACAAACATATTGAGTTGCAGCTCTGGAGGACGGAAGTCTGAAATCCAGGTGTTGGCAGGGAAGGCTCCTTCCGAGAGCTGTGTAGGGAGGGACAGTCCTCTCTCCCAGGTTTAGAGGTGGCAGACCCTTTTCTGTGTCTCTCCACATTCTCTTCCCTCTATGCATGTCTGTCTCTGTGTCCAAATTTGTCCTTTTTTTTTTTTTTTTTTGAGACAGAGTTTCCCTGTTGTTACCCAGGCTGGAGTGCAATGGCGCGATCTCGGCTCACCGCAACCTCCGCCTCCTGGGTTCAGGCAATTCTCCTGCCTCAGCCTCCTGAGTAGCTGGGATTACAGGCACGCGCCACCATGCCCAGCTGATTTTTTGTAGTTTTAGTAGAGATGGGGTTTCACCATGTTGACCAGGATGGTCTTGATCTCTTGACCTCGTGATCCACCCGCCTCGGCCTCCCAAAGTGCTGGGATTACAGGCGTGAGCCACCGCGCCCGGCCCAAATTTGTCCTTTTTAAAGGACACCATTCCTGGGCAGGTGAGGTGGCTCATGGCTATAATCCCAGCAGTCTGGGAAGCTGAGGCGGACAGATCAACTGAGATCAGGAGTTCCAGATCAGCCTAGCAACATGGTGAAACTCTATCTCTAATGAAAACACAAAAATTAGCCCGGTGTTGTGTGTGCCTGTAAGCCCAGCTACTTAGGTGGCTGAGGTAGGAGAATGACTTGAGCCAGGAAGGTGGAGGTTGCAGTGAGCCAAGATCATGCCAGTCGCTGCACTCCCCATCTGGGCCACAGAGCAAGACTCCGTCAGAAAAAAAAAAAAAAAAGACAAAAAAACCCAATAAAAATAATAAAAAAATTAAAGAATATCAGTCTTATTGGATTGGGGCCCACCCTAAGGACTTCATCTTCACAAATTACATCACAACAGTCCATTTACAAAGAAGGTCACATTTTGAGGTTCTGAGGATTAGGAATTCAACATATATTTCTAAGAACAAAATTCAACCCATAACACCAAGGGAGCTCCCAATGAAAGTCATCAGTAGGTGAAGCCCCCCAGTAACTGGGTGACGAGGTGTGCTGGTCCCAGAGATGACATCACAGTGTCCACCTCCACAGCTTTGCTGAAAGCCTAGAAAATTCTTGAGTAGTCTAAATTTAGGTTTCATTTTGTGGCTGAAAGCTGTAAGTTTGTCAAATTAAATAAACTGTCTAGTCAATGTTTCTATAACATTGACATTTATCTTGCCATCCAAAATAGATGTACCATAAAAGTGTATATTAGTCAATTCCATATTTATTTGAATTCCATATTTATTTGAAGTCTAAATTTTTCTTCCCTTCATCCCTGATTTGGGCTTTTGGAATGACTGTTTGTTCTCAAGCCTTGTAATATACAATTTCATGCCATTTATTTCATAGTTTTCTCAAACACCTAAGAAAAAAGTTTATCCCGGCCAGGCTCGGTGGCTTATGCCTGTAATCCCAGCACTTTGGGCGGCCGAGGAGAGTGGATCACCTGAGGTCAGGAGTTCGAGACCAGTGTGACCAACATGGCAAAACCCCATCTCTGCTAAAAATACAAAAAGTAGCTGGGCATGGTGGCATGTGCCTGTAATCCCAGCTACTAGGGGGTTGAGGCAGAAGGATCGCTTGATCCTGGAAGGTGGAGGTTGCAGTGAGCCAAGATCGTGCTACTATACTCCAGTCTGGGCAACAGATTGAGGACTCCATCTCAAAAAAAAAAAAAAAAAAAAAGAATGTTTTTCGTTACCTTATAAATATCTTTTACTTTAAGGTGATTCTTTACTTTAATAAAAACTCAGATATTTATTGACACAGCATTCACAAATCACTATTATGTAAAATTTTCTGAGGAAACTCACTTATGCCAAAACTATTCTAAGACCTTGTTAACTGGAATCTTTGAATGAGGATGAAAAGGATTTCCTATTGTCAGTTTTATTCGATCCTATGCAGCGTAAGTCAGGACCAAATGAAGCAGTGAGCACACTGGATGGGGAGTTAGGAGGGATGGGTTCGAACCCCTGGCCTGCCTCTCACTTGCTGTGGACCTCTTGCAAATACTCACAGCTCTCCTGTTTCTGTTCCCACATCTGGTGGGAGTGGCAGCCCAGGTGGTGGCTGTTGCTGAGAGGGTGAATGGAGGATTGTATTTATTTTAGGGACCTTTCACACATGGTCACCACAGCAGCCCACGGGAAAAGCCAGTCTGGACAGCCAGTGTTGTTCATCCCAACGTGTCAGAGTATTTCAGCAAACTGGTTAAATCTATTGCAGGCAGAGCTCTCTGTTCCAGCTAATCATGACATTAGCTCTACAAGGGCTGCAGGTTGGTTGCGTACAAGAGCAGTTGCCTAGGCAGTGTACCTGGAAGGACATTCGCAGGTCTCCAAGGCTTCCCAGATAAACATTGTTTTCCTGTCAAAGATCTGATTTCTCTTACTTGGTCAGAGTTTGCCTTTTCAGAATGTTCCACTGACTTAGCAAATATCTAATTCAAGTGAGTTCATGGTGGCCGCCAAGCCAAGAAGGCGACATTAAAGTACAGGTGTTGCTGGGAGGGGTTGCTGTTAGCTGACTTGATTTGTTAATATCAAAGATGTCAAAGCTTGAATCATGTTACTGTGATCATGGGACAGAGAAGATTTAGGTTTTGCTTGAGGTTGTGGAGAGGGGCACAAGAGAGGACATCCCTATAAGAGGGGAGTCTGGGGAGGACAGGCCAGCTTAGAAGCAGCAGGTACCTGTGTAGAAAGGAAAGTTTGGTGGAAGCATGAGTGGGGGCGACCAATGGGATCATCGTGACTTTGCTCTGGTCTCTCGTTTTGGGAAAGAAATCAGGGAATGTGGCAAATGTACATAGTTTTCTCAAAAGCATGAGTTTATTAATATATTTAGCATATTAATGCAACTTATTGATATGATATTACCATTTACATCTATGTATTTCAATTAAAGAAACTAGAGATAATAACCAACTTCTATCATGACTTTGGCTACCTTAAAAATTATAAATTATAGTGCTTGCCACCAACATTAGTGCATCACTTATATAGTGAAAATCATGGTCTCATATGCGACATTTGGCCCAAGGCCAGGTCTGTAACAGGTGCTGAATGCACATTTATTATTGATATTATTATTATTTAAGAAGCTGGGGCTCTTAATTTATAGCTTTAGTTCTTAATCACCCTACAAAATAAGGTTTCTGAACCTTACTTGAATTCCAATTTAATGACACTCAACATTGTATTTGACAAATTATATAGACATTGTATCCATTTCCTATCTGCTTACTAGTTGAAACTTCAGTTAATTTTGGGCAGGGCTCTTCCCGGTATTGAGTCTAGCTGGCCTTGTAGAAACTGGAAGAAGAATAGTTGTCATGAGCTGTCACATCCTGTCTTGGCACATGATAGCACTGAGACGTCCTAACAATTTCTACAAATGCCTAATAGTGCTAACTATTATGTTTGTGTTAACTGAGGTTAAATAAGGGGAGTTCTCTACTCTTGGTAATAAAATTATCTTCTCACTCTTTATTGTCACCAAAGCATCATTCACCTGTTATCTCATTTGAAATTCATGAAAGTGCTGTGGAGTAAGATGACCATGGGTCTGGACCCCAGTTTATTTAAAAGGAAACTGAGACCAGAGGGACACTTGGCTTTTGGGGGTTTCATGGCCTATAAGCAGGGTGAGAGCCTACGTGATGAGCAGGATTAACTTGCTGTGATTTCTTCTTTCTAACCCTGTGTTTTAAATGACCAATAAAGTTATCTCATGAATGAGATAAAAGAAAACAAACTCTTAGAGTAATTTAGTGTGAGATTGTAATCGCAGGTTGTCTTAGCTTGTTGAGGCTGCTATGAAAGAATGCCATAAACTGTGTGGCTTATGAACAACGGAAGCTTATTTCTTACAGCCCTGGAGTCTGGGAAGTCCAAGATCGAGGCACTGGCTAATCCAGTGTCTGGAGAGGGCCACTTCCTGGTTCATAGACAATGCTGTCTCACTGCATTCTCTCATGTAGAAAGCAGAGAGAGGGAGAGGGAAGCAAGCTCTCTCTCATTTCTCTTCTTATAAGGGCACTAATCCCATTCATAAGGGCTCCACCCTTATAACCTCATTGCTTCCCCAAGGTCCTGCCTCCAAATATCATCACACTGAGGATTAGGCTTCAACATATACAATTTGGATGAAGGTAAACGTTCTTTCAGTCTGTGGCATCCCACAACTGGCCCCCCAAATCCTCAAGGTACATCCATTCCATCCAGATAGACCCCAAAATCCCAATTCTTTCCAGAACCACCTCAAAAGTTCAAAGTCCAATGTTTCATCTAAATAAGATTTAAATAACAGACGAGTTTGACTCGAGGTATGATTCATTCTGTGGCAAATTGCTCTCTAGCTGTGAACTTGTGAAACTAAAGAAGTTATGTGCTTCGAAAATACACTGATAAAGCAGGGATGGAACAGACATTCCCATTCCAAAAGCGAGAAACAGAAAATAAAATAAAGAAAGAAGATTACAGGCTCTAGGTAAGTGCAAAATCTAGCAGGGCCAACAACATTGAGGCTAAGACTTAAGAATAAGCCTTTGAGGCTCCCCTGGGGCTGCAGCCCTGCCTCTGAGGCACACTGGACTTTTCCAGGCAGAGGTCAAGCCCCCATGACTCCAGGTGGCCCTGCCTCCATGGCTTCCCTGGGCATCAGCCTAATATTAGGTTGTCTGTGGTGACCCTGCCTGTTGAAATCCACATGGAGGGAGGCACGTGAGCCCTGGATGCCAGCAGAGGTGGTGTCAAGTGATGCCACCAAAATTTGCTGCCTGTGATATAGGAGTTAAAAAATTATTCAGGCCGTTAGTGAGGGTAAGGAAGTCCTCGATAAGATTTTCCTTTCAATGTAAAGCAACCCCAAATTAAATATTTTTTTTTCTAGCAGACAGGAACCTGTAAAATTGAGCTGCAGACATAGACAAGCAAGCTGGAAGCTTGCATGGGTGAATGCTGGCAGCTGTGCCAATAGGGAAAAGGCTACCTGAGGGCTAGGCATCTCCAACATGGTGGCTCTATCTTCCCCTTGCCTTGTCAACCACATGCACAGTAAGGAGCAGGCAGCGTGGTGCCCCCAAAATAGAGATCCCATTTGCATAATAAAAGATTGGGATGGGATGGCCAGCTTCCTCGTGTGCTATGTAAACATCACACCTGGTCCAACCAATCTTTGAGCCCAGTGTAAATCAGACACCACCTCCTCAAGCCTGTCTATAAAACCCTGTCCACTCCACCATGGGCCAGAAGTCCTACTCGGGAGCCCCTCTCTCTCGAAGGAGAGAGAGCTGTTCTCTTTCTTTTGCCTGTTAAACCTCTGTTCTTAACCTCACTCCATATGTGTCCATGTCCTTGATTTCCTTGGCATGAGGCAATGATCCTTGGGTATTACTCCAGACAACAACATGGCCTTGCCTGCACCCACTGAAGCCCGCGTTTCTCCTGCCAGAGCCAAACCTGAGGCTCCCCATGCATGCAGGGAGCAGAGCCCACCATGAGAGGTGGCAGTGGGCAGTACATGTGGACACAGTCACAGATAGAAGTGACCTCCATTTTAAAACTGCTGTAACCCCCCCCCCACCCCCAGCCTTTGCACTTGGCCTGTGATGGGAGGGGCAGCCCTGATGATCTCCAAGTTGCGTCCAGGGTTGTTCTTCCACCCTCTTGGAGAATAGCTCCCGGCTTCTGTTGGGATGGATGATCCTACTGATCTCTGTATCAAATGGTCGCTTAGCCACACCCTTTGCATTCTCTTCTGAACTCATTTTCTCATTCTTCTCAATATGGATAGGCCGAGCATTTCCCAAATCCTTACGTTCTGCTTCCTTTTCAATGAATAACTCTGTCTTTAAGTTGTTTCTCTCTTCTCCTGTTTACTGTAGGCAGTCAGGAGAAGCCAAGCCTCACCTTCACCCTCTTGCTTACAAGTAGCTTCAATTCAGCCTTCAATTCATCACTTGCAAATCCTACCTTGCACAAAGTAACACAATGTAAATTCAGTTTGGATGAGGTCTTTGCTGTTTCATTACAAGTGTTGTGGCTGCTTGTTCTCCATTTTCCAGTGGCACGTTTCTCATTTTGGTCTGAGACTGCACCAGCATAGCCTTTATCATCCGTGTCTCCACCAACCTTCGAATGACTTATGCATTTTCTAAGAATAAGGCTTGCCCTGAAGCTTTCCTCTCCCTGTGCTTCCTGATCACCTGCTGTTCTAGGATGCATATTTGTGTATACCCATGAAAAGTCCTGTGTTGAAATCCTCACCTACATGGTGATGGCATTTGGAGGTGGGGCCTTTGGGAGATGATTGGGTCATGGGGGTGGAGTCACATGGATGGGATTAGTGCCCTCATAAAAGAGGAGCCCAGTAAACTCCCTCAGCCCTTCTACCACTTGAGGATACATGGTGTCAACTTGGAACCAGAAAGCAAGCCCTCATAAGATATCAAATCTTCTGGCACTTTTTTCGTTCTTTTTTTTTTTTTTTAACTTTTATTTTAGTTTCAGGGACATGTGTGCAGGTTCATTCTATAAATAAATTATGTACCACAGGGGTTCGGTGTACAGATTATTTTATCACCTACGTAGTAAGCATAGTGCCCAATCGGTAGTTTCTCAATCCTCACCTTCCTCTGACCCTCCACCCTCAAGTAGGCCCTGGTGTCTGTTGTTCCCCTCTTTGTGTTCATGTCCACTCAATATTTAGCTCTCACTTCTAAAGTAAGAACATGTGGCATTTGGTATTCTGTTCCTGTGTTAATTCACTTAGGATAATGTCCTCTAGCTCCATCATGGTCCTGCAAAGGACATGATCTCACTCTTTTTGAGGGCTGCATAGTACTCCATGGCCTATATGTACCACATTTTGTTTATTCAGTTTACCCTTGATGGGTATTCAGGTTGATTTTATGTCTTTGCTATTGTGAATAGTATTGCAATAAACATATGGGTGCCTGTGTCTTTATGGATGAATGATTTATATTCCTCTGGGTATATATCCAGTAATGTGATTGCTGGGTTAAATGATAGTTCAGTTTTTAGCTCTTTGAGGAATCACCACATCATCTTCCACAATGGTTGAACCAATTTAGACTCCCACCAGCCATGTGTAAGCACTACCTTTTCTTTACAGCCTCTCTTCTGTCACTTTGACCTCAGGCTTCTCAGCCTCCAGAAATGTGAGAAATAAGTTTTCATTATTTAGAGACCGTTTTGTGTTTTGTATTTGATACTTTGCTATTGCAGCCTGAAGAGAATCAGATGCCCCTCAAAGGTTCTGCCTCTGAAGACCGTCACGTTGTGGGTTATGTCTCAGCATAGTCATTTTGGGAGAATATAAGTATTCAGGTTCCAGGAAAAAATATTTAAGATCTGTAGCTTTTGCCAAGTTCTTCTGTCTCTGTGTTTAATTGTGCACCGTGTTGTCTGACCTGCCTCGCTGGCGTGCACCTGCAATAGCTGAGTCCCAAAAGTCCTCGTGTGTTTGAAAGTCCAGGTAGTCTGAACTGTTGTAGAATGCTAAGATTTCCATTTTTGAAGGCACAGATCTGGGGAAGCGTCCCCCTTTGTGTGTGCCCACACTGCTTCTTGCCTCCCCTAGAGCAGTACCATGTGCTCTCAGGACATGTCAGTCAGCAGCAGCAAGACCTGCTGTGCAGAGGGGCATGGTGTCCCTGCCTTCCCATGTCTCCTCTGCATGTCCTCTGCACGATCATCTCAGTGGTCTCTGTAGGGGCCTCTCGGGGCCTTCATATTTTCAAAAAAGTTCCAGGTTTCAAAAATGTCTGAAAGTTCTGACAATTCAGAATATGTCTTGGATAGCCTGCTCTGAGCTAGGCACAGTGCAAGGCGAGGCTGGAAGAAGGTGAGCAGGCTCTGTCCTTGTGCTCATGGTGCTCGAGCTGAGAGGGCAGGATGGTGTGAGTCTCCAAGTCACTCGAGAGTGGCATGGGCATGAATCCATATGATCCCACTCTAGTATGCTGACCAAGTCAGCCTCCGAGCTGACAAGGACCATTGACACTATTGGAAAGCAGCACATGTCTTCAAAGCACTCAGGACCTGTGGGAGAAGGGAACATGAATATGAGGTGGGAGGGAACCAAAGAGAATCTCTGCTAACTACCATAAGGTTAGTGGGTCTGCATTCGGGAGTAACAGGAACCTAAACACAAATGGTCTGCTTCACAAGATATTTCTTCAGGAACTGTATGAGGATTTACAGCAATGATGCTCAAAATAGCATACACTCAAGACATCTGTGAGTAAGAGGTTTCAATTGTATTTTGGGGCAAATAGGTGTTAGGCTTATAAATGCTATCATGCCGCAGGCAGGCATGTAAACCCTTCTGAGGATTCGTGATCGCAATAATAGAATAGCTATCACAGGTAGCCATGGTAGTCTTTGAGGCAGTTCATTTTCTCTACAGAGGAGGAGTTCAAAGACTCGGTGCAAACAGGGGCAGGTCCAGGGAGAATCCTTTCTAGGTTCCGTGTGTGTTGGAAGGACTGCAGAGCTTTGTAACTCAGGAACCAGCTGAGGGGAGTCAGAGGCTCCCGATAGTCAATTCCTTTGGATCACAGTAATCAGGTGGAGTAGGGAGATTCTGGGGATCCATATCCCTTCATTGGCAGCAGAGGTGGAATCTCTGAGTCTTGGTACAAAGGGCCAATGATAGCCTGGAGCATTCAGAAAATGAAGTAATACTCATCACAGAGTGAAACGACCTCATGTCTCTCCAGCCTGCGGCTGCTGGCCTAAATATTGATGAGACCTTACAGCAATACGCTACATCTTTCTAAGACCAATTGCCACAAGAAATGACAAAATTAGTATTTTCAATTATTCTGTGACTACATTTTCCCTACTATTTAGCTTGAAAGCTGAAAGAAAGGTCTTACAAAGATGTTGTTTATTTATTTATATTTTAGGCTCCAGCATACATGTGCAGGGTGTGCAGGTTTGTTACACAGGTAAATGTGGGCCATGGTGGTTTGCTGTACCTATCAACCCATCACCTAGGTATTAAGCCCCACATGCATTAGCTATTTATCCTGATGCTCTCCCTCCCCCTCATCTCACGACAGGCCCCAGTGTGTGTTATTCCCCTCCCTGTGTCCATGTGTTCTTATTCTTCAGCTCCCTTTTATAAGTGAGAACCTTCAGTGTTTGGTTTTCTGTTTCTGCATTAGTTTGCTTAGGATAATGGCTTCCAGTTTCATCCATGTCCCTGCAAAGGACATGATCTCATTCTTTTTTATGGCTACATAGTATTTCATGGTGTATATGTACCATATTTTCTTTATCCAGTCTATCATTGATGGACATTTGGGTTGATTCCATAGGAAGATGCTATTTTATTAAGTAATGAGGAATGGAATAGAGAGAGGTGATGATTTCAAAAAGATGCTATTTTATTAAATAGTGAGGAATGGAACAGAAAGAGGTGATGATTTCAAACTCCTGATGGCTAGTGGGTGCTGGGTGCTGTAGGGAGTGGGCAGCCCTCTGTGGGAACAGTTGCTGTTAAGACTCCTATGGCCCTATTGATGAATGAAAACAGCTTTGTCTTACCAAGGGACTTTGCCAAATGTAGCATGTGACTGTGCCTCTGGAGAAGAGGCTTGCAGCCATGCAGTCTTTGAATTCAGGAGTCCTCTACCATCTGTCAATCACTGTGTGTCGCCGCCTGCCAACATCTTCCTTCCTCTTCTGCTGGTGGGCTGTCCTCCTGGCATTCAGAACACTTGACCATTCTTGACTTTTTGTCTTGGGGCAGTTTGATTCTAGAATGTACCAACAGGAAATGAACTCAACAGAAAATGAGAACAGATGCTGTGCTCGCAGGCAGAGGAAGCGTAGGCTTGAGTTCTGCTCCCTTCTTACTATGAGAAAGTTGCTTGAGCTACCTAAGGTGCAGCTTCCTTTTCTGTAACAGGGGAGTAATTTTAATCACATCTATATTTAGGGTTGTCTTCAGGGTCAAAAAGAAACTTTTTTTTGAGACAGGGTCCTGCTGTTATCTAGGATGGAAAGCAATGCCAGTCACTGCTCACTGGATCCTCAACCTTGCAGGCTCAAACCATCCTCCCACCTCAGCCTCCCTAGTAGCTGTGACTATGGGTGTGTACATAGTCACACCTGATGACCAATTCTATGTTTTTTGTAGAGATGGGGTTTTGCCATGTTGCTCAAGCTGGTTTTGAACTTCTGGGCTCAAGCAATCCACCTTTTTTGGCCTCCCAAAATGCTGGGATTACAGGGATAAACCACTACACGCTGCCAAACAGAACTTTTTTGAGAACGCGTTTTATGAGCTATTCAGAGTTTGGTGGATGTTTGATTTTACCATCCAGTCAAAGCTCTATTGTGGAGCCTCTGGCAGGTCTGTGCTTCCAACCTGCTTGTGCTTCTCTGGACTCTATCCAATGTCATGGCTCCTTCCCCATCACTGTGTGCTGGAGCCATTTCAGATGATTTCGGCTTAGAAGAGACCCAGTGGGGGTCACAGTTGGCAGGGACATCCCAGCACAACCAAGCTGTCCTGCTCTGGAGACCCCCACGGTTGTAGCTCCATGAGGGTCTTGCCTATAGGAGAGCGGGGAAATCCTGGAGAGCAGAGAGAGGGGCCCAGGCTCTCAGCATACTGTGGGCACTGCACGTGTGATCTTGGAACAACAGCTCATAGGTTATGGTGGTCCCAAAAACCCTCTCTGCAGAGAAACCCACTAACTTCTAGTTTTAATTTACTAAGATGAAAATGTCTACTTTATGTGAAATAATAATTAAGTGATATTTTCTGTAAAACCAGAGGTCACCACTTTAGTGCCCCATCTGAAGCTACCATTGTCCCCATATAAATTGGGAAATCACTTTGGCAGGGGAAATACAAATAATGTGATCTCATCAGGGCCGAAATAATTCACAAACCAGAATATCATCAATAGAGAGAGAGAGAGAGAGAGAGATAGGGATCTGAAGCAAAATATTCAGGAAAGGGCTCCCTAGCAGGTGTCTTTATTTGAATTTCCAGGAACTAAGATGGCTCAGAAACATAAATGTCTTTGGAATTAGTACAAGCTCTGGTTCTCATTCTGGTTGGCAGAATCAAGATCTGGGTTTCTAAAATGTGGAGTGCCTGGAAAGACTTTAGGCTGTGGAATCAGGGTAGCTCAAGTTCCAGTGCCTGCTCATGTTGCTGGCTATGTGGGGACCTCGGTCAGGTCACCTGGCCTCTCATGGCAGTTCTTTTGGTCTGGGCCAGGCTTGGCTGATCTTGACTTGGTTCAGCCATGTGGATTGAGAACTGCCCAGTCTGGGATGGCCTCACCTGACATGCTGTGTTCCACACACAGCATAGTCTACTGGGTGACTGTAGGCTCATATCCAGTGTCTGGGCAAGAATCCAAGGGAATATGGTACTAGGCTTAGACTGGCACCCATCACTTCTGCCACACTGCATTAGCCAAAGCAAGTCATAGAAGGGCAGTCCAGATTCAAAGCATGAGACATAAATTCTACCTCTTGAGGAAAGAAATTGAAAAATAATATTGCAAAAAGGGAAATACATACATACATGGAAATAATGG
Organism: Sapajus apella; assembly: GCF_009761245.1. NCBI lineage: Eukaryota > Metazoa > Chordata > Mammalia > Primates > Cebidae > Sapajus > Sapajus apella. The sequence goes on from NW_022436951.1 coordinate 36,273,473, forward strand.
CAGCTATTTTTTTAAGCATTCCAACACAAAAAAAGAAAATTGAAATCAAAACAAAAATTCAGGTCACCATTCAGACTAGGGAAGGAGGAAAAAATTTCTGGTTATGCTTTATGGGTTGGAGGCTCCTGGCATATCTTACCTTCTGGCATCTTACCTCTGTTCTGGCTTCTGAGCTGAGACAAGACCCAGTCCCATCTTTGGCAAGGGAAGGGGATGAGTGCCTCATCTCCACTGTCTTCACACCTGAGGTGATCCTGGCAGATACATGAGCTGCTTCCAGAGCCGTGATAATTGGGATAAAGTTTGTACTAGCCTGTTTTCACTTTACCTTTTTCCTGAGTTGAGATGTTAGGAGAGCTCCCTGAATATAAAGGTTTGTTCTTTTATCTGTTTCCAGCAATGGCCTCTGGACAGCCCGTTGTGGATAACAGGAGAGGCATATGAGGAGGACTTTGTGAATCTCCTCTGAAGTCCAAATGAAGTGCAATCCAACTTTACCTGAATTTAATTTCCTTATTGTTTTGCCAATTTGGAATCACTGTATACAAAATGCCCCTTACTCTTGCTCTCAATGAGCTTGGAGTTTACCATGGCCCAAACTCAACCCAAATGGCCTAATGGGTTCGGACACAACCTCAGCTTCTCCTGGAAGTTGTGAGGACTCAAGGATCTCCCTGGAGCACCTGTTTACTGCACTGAACATTGCTGGCCTCTCACCAAGAGCAGGTTACAGACCCATGGTGGGGTATCCAGAGTCTCTTAGATGTGCTGACCTGGAACTAGCCTACCTGCCAACAGGTGTATGGGGATGTCTCATTTGGCACAAAGCAAACTGCTCACAGGATGTGCAGAAGATCTCTGTCCACGTTTTCATGTCTCAGGCTCCTAGAATCTTGGGAGGAACAGAAGCCAATACTGCCCCTTGTGCCTGCTGGGATTATGATCATGTAAACCACAGTGGGATTTGAGAAGATCCTGTGTTTAAGAAAGCTCAGATTTGGGTCTGGAAATTTAAGTTGGAAACTGCAATTGTGGAATTTAAGTTGGTAACCTCAATTGTGGAATTTAAATTGATCACACCAATTGCTTACAGCTGAGTCATAAATTTACATAAAATGTTTTCATGCAAAAGATAAAATAGAAGAATCAACCCTTTCTTTGTCAATGTTAATACTGAAGCAAACTCTGCTTTTGTGCAAAACAGTGAGAACATGATGAGCGGCTATTGATAGCAACAGTGAAAAACGCACACTTGGCTGGTGACTGTTTAATAAAATCAGGGAGACTTGTTGTTAAAAAATATAATTAACAAGAGATGTCTTTGCAACGTCTGTCGCAAAATTGCAACAACATGAAAAAACCCTGCAAAACCGGGAGATATTTTTTAAAAACCTGTGATGTTTTTCAAGACCAGAAAACATGAGTTGGATAGAATCTCTCCCCGCATAGAGATCTCAGCAGGTTTTCCTAACAAAGGAAAGCTTTTGCGCTCAGCCTGGGAGCAGTGTGTTACGTGGGCACTCCTGTGAGCTGGACAAGCAGCTCGTTAACCCTCTCACCATGCCTGCCAGCAAGTAGGTAGGAGGCATCGTTATCTGCTTTTCACAGATGGACATGGCAGAACCCAGAAACATCACACAGGCGACTCTGCAAGTGGCCCTGGTGCTCTTGCTGTCCAAGGTCAAAATGCTTTCTAGATCCTCCAAGTAGGCAAGTAGGTTAAGCAGAAAGAGAGAACTGAGAGAGAGCTCAGTGAAAGCCAGGGTCTCGGAGCCCCTGAGAGCTGGGGTCTTTTTGGAGCTCAACACAGCCCCAGTATGTCACAGTGGGAACTGTCCCTTGGAAATAAATATCTGGTCCTCCTAATTAGATTTTATCTCTTAAAATGCAAAACTTCAGAAGTGGAAGTTTGGATGAAATGTGAAGTATGAATAATTTGATATTACTTTTTAAGTTCAAAAACAAAGCCTGCATGCTTCTTGGTTTTGCAAATGTTAACCTCTTAATCTTGATACCAAACAGATGTCCAGGCCCCATGGCCCCCACGTGGTCAGCCTCTTCAGTGCACCTGGGTGTTGGGTCTTGTTTGCTTTCTGCCTGTCCTTGCAGCAACGCTGGCATGGCCGTGCTTGTGTGATAATGGCGACCTCAAAGCAGACCTAATGAGGTGCACCAAATGGGGCTGCAGCGTGCACAGGGGGGAGGTAGACACCTCATTCATCATGCAGGCTGTCTTCTGGGCCTGAATGGTCTGACGTGGGGCATTGTGAGGGCACCTGCATCTGCCAGGCCCACCAGATGCCTGGCACAACCTCGTGGCCCACGGAAAGCCATTCATCTATGTCCATTATTGGCCACAGTGGGCTCAGCTCCAAATTAGGCCCTGGTGAAAGGCTACAGAGAAGGTGCATGTACCCTCTCAGGCTGTGCTGGAATGGGCCTGTCCCACTTCACACAAAGGGCCAGTGGCATGGCCTCCAGATACAAGCCAGGAGTGAGTGCCAGAGAGGCTGGCTTTGTCAGAAACACTCCTAGTGCCAGTGAGTCTGGGCATCAGGGAGCCAGGTTCTATATTTGTGGGCTTTTTTCTCACAGGTTGGTCCCTAGAGCTGAGAGGGCTGGGACAAGTGGGCTGCCTTCAAGATACCAGGGCCATTGTGCTGTCTAAGAGGTGAGAGGTGGGCTCACACTACTCTGCCTTTCTGCCCCCATCAACAGTGGTTCTCAGTCCTGCACCCTCTGTCTTTTCAGCATCAGATGTTGGAGGCTGGACCAGCATCATCTCTGCAGTGGCGAGACTGCAGGACTTGGATGGCTCCAGGAACATGGCTGCAGTCATCTCTGTCTTTCCCTTTTACTCCCTCCTGCTCTATGTTACATGATCTTCCCATGATCCTTTACAATCTGTTCCAAATGAAAGATTTGACAGACAAACTTTCAGGCCATACCGCCATTGCCTTCTTCAGTTGGTTTCTCTTCTTTTTCCTAAAATGAAAAATAAATCGACCTGCTGCCAAATTACCACTGTAGGAATTTACTGGGGGCTTGTTTGAGAATTCTCCCTCCTTTCTTGGAGCTACAGAGTTTCTACCAGCGCAAAGATGCTGAGGAAAGAGACTGGACCTTCTTCTCAGGCCGAGACAGAGGCAGGAGCACCCCTCCGTTAGGAGGAGGTTGGGTGTAGTTCACAGAGCAGAAGTCTGGCAGCTTACACATACCAGAGCCAGCCACGGTCAGCTGGGTTCTCCCAGTGGTGCTGAAGGAGTGCTGTGAGTCTTTCCTAGGTAAAGAAGTTGCCTCCACAAAATGCAAACAGAAGCTGAGAACTTGCTTATGCCGCAATGAAGAAATGAGCTACAAAGAGGCTTCCAGACTATCCATCCAGACAAATGTGTATTCATTCATTCATTCCTTGTACACACTTTTCCATTTAAGAGCGACTGTACCCCATATCCTGTAATAAGATCAAGGATGGTTCCTGGGAGCTTTGAGGGCCCTGTGGAGCCATCCCTGTGGGGTCTGTTTCTTGTCTCCGGCCTCCAGTGTGGAGCCTCACTGCTGTAAGGTCACACAGGGAGTCTCCTCAGGATAAGCCTAGAATAGACCTGAAGTTGAGCCCCCTCACTAGGCCTCCAGCAAGGCCCTTCCTTGGAGCTGAGTCTTCCTTTTGCTTTTCTGCCCATACATCTCCCCTTTGGCCACGTTGATTTCCATGAGAGCTGATTTTCATCCAGGAGGAGAATGCCTGCTCCTTCAAACAGAAGTAGACACAGTTGGCCACCAGGAGGAGGCAGGAGATGTCTGCCCTGGGAGCCGTCCAGAGGAACCTCTGCTCTGGCGTCTGAGCTGAGATGAGACCCATTCCCATCTTTGGCCAGGGAAGTGGATGGGTGCCTCACCTCTACTGTCTTTATACCTGAAGTGATCCTGGCGAATACATGGGCTACCTCCAGAGCTGTGATAATTGGGATAAAGTCTGTATTGGTCTGTTTTCATGCTGCAGATAAAGACATATCTGAGAGTGGGCAATTTACAAAAGAAAAAGGTTTAATGGACTTACAGTTCCACACGGCTGGGGAGGCCTCACAATTATGGTGGAAGGCAAGGAGGGGCAAGTCACATCTTACACGGATGGCAGCAGGCACAGAGAGAGCTTGTGCAGGGAAACTCCCCCTTATAAACCATCAGATCTCATGAGACTTATTCACTATGATGAGAACAGTATGGGAAAGACCTGCTCCTGGGTTTCAATTACTGCCCACCATGTTCCTCCCATGACACATGGGAATTGTGGACGTTACAATTCAAGATGAGATTTGGGTGCAGACCAAACCATGTCCAGGTCCAGGGAAGAGCCCCATGGAAGAGCTTGCCAAAGAGTGAAAGGATTCCTAGGTCCTGTTATTTTGAGGCCAGAATGAACACACTGAGTGTGCCTGCAGCCTGGTTTGCATGGAGAGATGGTTTTCCGTGTTCTTGTCCATAAAATAGAGTGATTGTGTTCTCCAAGCTCCCCACCCCTTAGCAAGTGATGTCAGTCTTCACTGGGGGAAAGAGGCCACATGAAGACAAGATCTGTTATTATTATTAAACTGTTCAGGACTTGTTAGCATATTCATGAAGGTATTCAATTTAAAATATATCTCATTTCCTTAGAGCGGCAAATGATTCCCCTTTTTATGATGGTTGTGGAATTTAATATTAAAGGGATTTCACTTGGCAGTTCACATCTGTGAAAATTCAGTTCAGAGTCGTGGCATGTAAGAGGAAGAAAGAGACCAGGTTGTTCAACTCAGCAAATGAAAAAACAATTTTTGCTGAATCTGGAAAGTTTATATGTAGCACAGACAGCATGAATCAAAACACCCCACCCTCCTACATGCTTGTGATGGCTCCTCTCACAGTAAGCAAGAGCAAGTGTTTACTTCTCTAGTTTTGAAAGGGAGGATGCACTTGGCAAAAGAACAGGTTGGTTTCTCTGCATGCAGCAGCAGCTGAAGATATTCAATGATGTTGTATCTGCCATCTTTCAGTGGGAAATGGTGATGTGGTGGCTCTGGGGTGGGCAAGGGTGGATAGGGACTGGTGAGTGGGTTCTCTTCTCTGAAGGAAAGTCAGGGCCATTGCTGTTCCTTGTGAAACAGGAACAGTTGCACAAGCGTGTTCCTCACTGCCACACACCCACCGGGGGTGCTGAAGACGTGCTAATGTTTCCAACCCAGTGGAAAAGTAGCATTAGCACTCCATGTTGATTGATCCTCACTCTGGGCTCCAGAGAAGCAGCATCTGATACATGTAGGAAGATTAATTCCAATTCAATAGGTCGAGAGAAAAAATCATATTTCCCTTAAATACCTCAAATGTTGAGAGGCTTTAGGTGTTAAGGAAAAAGGAACGGCTGGATGTGGTGGCTCACGCCTGTAATCTCAGCACTTTGAGAGGCCAAGGCAGGTGGATCACAAGGTCAGGAGATCGAGACCATCCTGGCCAACACAGTGAAACCTCGCCTCTACTAAAAATACAAAAAATTAGCCAGGGATGATGGTGCACGCCTGTAGTCTCAGCTACCTGAAAGGCTGAGGCAAGACAATTGCTTGAACCCAGGAGGTGGAGGTTGCAGTGAGCCAAGATTGCACCACTGCACCCCAGCCTGATGACAGAGCAAGACTCCGTCTCAAAGAGAAAAAAAAGAAAAAAAAAAAAAAAAAGGAACAATGGCAACACAAAGGAAAGGGCTGGGAATTATAAAATGCATCCTGTCTACTTATAGGAAGCCTCTAGGGTAAAGGCAGGACCAGAATTTGGGATTTCAAGTGGCTGCTGGGACCTGTGTAACTCATAGCGGGTGGAATCATTGCTACCATTCACTCCATTCAAGCACATCCGATCTTTGGTTTACTTCTCTACTGCATAAAGTTTCTGTTTTAAGTCAAAATACTGAATGCATTACATTTGCTGAGCTTTCTTCCTTCTGATAATGTCTATAAAAATGGAAATATATTCCGATAGATCTTAGAATTTTGAAAAATTACACCTTTTTCTAATGAAGGGCATATTCCCTAGCCCCCACATACTGCATCCAGAAAGAAATCATTGCTGATTCTGTCCTTGAACTATTTCAGTTAATTAAAAGAATGCGGAGGAAGCCTATCTCTCTGGCTTGGTATTGTTAATCACAAAGGTATTCAATATGCCACTGCAAATGGCATTCTGCTGGTGCTTAATTAAAATAAATACAAAAATTTAAACGAACTAAACGGATTTTGGCACTGATCTGTGGTTACCAGGCCAAATTTTATGTGTGGCTGTAACACGAGCGTAGGAATTAATCTTTACTCTTTGTTCTTAATGGCCTGGCATCTGACCAGAGGCAGAGGCGGCAGCCCACTATTCCATCCACTGCCTTAGCCGAGATTGCCCCCACCTGTCTTCCTCACGTCCTTGTCCTTACAGTCTCCCCATACATGGGCAGATTGAGTGACACCACTCAAAATCTTAGGGGAGGGATGGAAGCTTGTTTCCTGAATCCATCTTTCCTCTAGACAATTTATAACATGAAGAACATGTATTTATTCACAGCGTTTCATCATTGGGCTCTGAGCCACTTTTCAGATATGAACCCATTAACCATACCCACTCTTTGCCATGTGGGGAGTTGGAAAGGAAGCCTCTTCCAGATTGACTGATGAGGAGATGTGTTCTTCTGGACGCCACTCCTACCACTGTGAGTTCCAAGCCTCAGCTTCTGAGCAATGAGTGACCTTTGGGTCATCCATGACGGTGCTGCTGTTAAACAATTTGATGGCACGAATCGAATGAATTTCTTCACAAAAATCAAATGGAATGTTTATCTGCAGGTCTCCAAGAATTTACGGCCACCATTTGTATATAAATGACTGATGCATCAGACTTTCTTTGATGCCCCATCTGTGGACCCTATGTGCTGGGACATCTGGTGAGCAGAATCGTGCATGGGAAGGCAATGCAGTGGTTGTGGTTGTCATTATTGCGAAATTCACTTCATTGCTTCAAAAACAATGGAAGTTAAGTTCAATGTAGAGAATATATTACGTGCCTTGAAGTAGGAAAGGAGCTGTTGTTAGGCTAAAAGTGAAAGAAACACCTGGCTCCCCGCAGGAAGGGAACCACTGGAGGATCCTGGGATGTGGGGGTGGTGGCCTCTCCAATACCCCAGGAGAAATGGAGCATTGAGGGAAGCAGAAATGAAGTAGGAGCTCCAGAAACACTGCTTTGGGCACTGGACCCTTCTCGGGGCTCTCTTTCAGCCCTCCCCTCCGCTTTTGTCTCTCTCTTCTTTCCCTCCCTGTCCTCCCCAACCCCTTCTTCATTTCCTCCTTCCTCTCTCTCAGGACTGCTGCCTCTGCCTATCACAGTGAATCAGGGCACCAGCCTGGGTTGCACATCTTACTATTTTAGCCACTGAGAGAGCCCAGCCAGATGCCACCTGGTCCTGAATCATGAAGCCCAGAGCAGTAGCTTATTGGTGCTGGGAGCAGAGGTGCAGGCCCCCATGAACTAGACTATGGCCAGTCCTATGAAAGCCTCTGGCGTGGGAGGAGGAGGAGCCAGGAAGCGAGAGGCTGCTCTTGGTTAGAAGGGAAACTGGACAATCAGAATGACAGCTGTGTCCTGCACTCCTGCTGCCCGTGACTGCAGGGCAGTGTAGAAGGAGTGTGAGATACAGCCTCCCTGTAGAATAGAGTAAGGGGCATAAACTAAGCAAACTGCTGACTGTCATGCAAGACGCTGAACTGAGGCTGAGGTTCTGGCTCCATGAAGCCCATTACATGAACAAAAGAATAAAATACATTTGCTCCAGGGCTGCATCTGTGGGAGGTTCTCCCAGGTCATGTGGGCAGGCTGCAGGGGAGTGAATGTGCCCCACCGGGTCATCAGAGAACATGAAGAGATGGGGGGTCTGGGACTCTAGGGCTCTCTCAGGCAGGGTTACTAGGGCAGTAGAATGGAGGGCACTCCAAAGCAGAAGGAACAGTTTGAGAAAGGGTAGGAAAAGCAGGGAAGCCTGAGTGTCGCCAGGAAATGTTGGGCAGCCTGCTTTGCTGGTGTGTGGGTGAAATGATGTGTGTTGGTTTCTAGAGCTGCCATAACAAAATATCACCATCTGGTGGCTTAAACAACAGAAATGTATTTACTCACAGCTTTGGAGGCTGGAGTCGGAGATCAAGGGGTCAGCAGGGTTGGCTTCCTGCAAGGCTTCTCGTTGGCTTGCAGACCACCACCCTCCTGCTGCCTCTGCATGTGGGCTTTCCCCTGGTGTGTTTTCTGTGTGTCTTAATGTCCTTTCCTTCTGACAGCACCAGTCCCACTGGACTAGGGCCCACCCTAAGAGCCTCGTGTTAATGTAATTACCTTGTTAAAGGCCCTGTCTCCAAATACAGTTACATTGTGAGGTGCTCAGTGTTAGAGCTTCAAGATAAACACTGGGGAAGGGGCCCTGATTCAGTCCGTGACATGATGTAGCCAATCTTTTACTAGTGTCCCATTTTGAGGGATACTGAAAGTTCCAGGGAGGAGTTTGTCTTCTATCTTCAGTAAGCATGCAGTCAGACTCAGTCCCTCAAATACTTAATCGATCAGTCAATGGCCAATAAGATCAACTTGGGCATTTGATTGAAATGGGAAACAGCTTGGAAGATGCCCCTGTTTCGGTGATTTGGAACAAGAACTTGTAAGTTTCAAAGTCAAGTTAGCAGCCTTGCAGCCCATTTGGCTCTCCTGGTACTGGGTCTGCAGAATAGCACTAGGTGGAGACTCATTATTCTATTGGCCCCTAGGATGCCTCCAGGGAGGGAAAGGGGGTGCTAAGAGCTTCCAAGGGCAGGGGACGTCGGGCATCTGTGAAGCAAAGCCAGCAGGTGTTGGGGCCACTGACATAACCAGGAAGTAAGTCTCTGGGACATGAGCTGAAGGGTTTTAAAAAAAAGATAAAACAGTATCTGGAGCTGAGATGTCAAAGGCATTTGAACCACAGTGACCCTATCTTGAATAAGGGCTGGGTAAAATGAGGCTGAGACCTCTTGGGCTGCATTCCTAGGAGGTTAGATATTCCTAGTCACAGGATGTTTATGGTTAAGAGAACAGGTTAATAATGTTTACTGAACAGACCCAGGAGTTAACAGACTCAGGAAATGATGTGATGTCCTGATATCTTAGGAGCAAAAGCATTCTTAATTTAAGAATAAGTTTGCTTTAAAAATAATGAAAGCTCATACCCTGCAGAATCACGTGTTATGCTAATCTTGTATTCCCTTCTTTACAGGTCCTGGGTCATGACCCTGGCATGACCCTGGTCACTAGATGGAGAATGTTTCTAGCATCAATGATAACTGAGTTTTATTTTCTTATCTTATTCAGTTGCTCACAGTTGTGTTGCATTTTTATTTAGTTCATATTTTGAGCTTGATTTTCTTGCACAGGTTTCTTTAATTTTATATGTTTTCTAGTTATCTTTTCTTCTTATTGTCAAAAATAATGTCGCCTTTACACTGTATCTCGGACATCATCCATTTCGTTTTTCAAAAAGACTTATTGTGAGCACAATGGCTGCACTTCTAGTTTAGATGGGTAGCTTTCTGGATTAACTGCAGCACTTTGGTTCTGCAGTTTCCTCATAAGATTAGATTAATTCTTCTTGAACTTGCTATCTTTCTCTTTCCTGCTATTATCCTTCTTCAACTGGAGTAAACCCTCAAATAACTTTCTAAGAAAAAGCATGGGCACTTTTTGAGGTTCTGCATTTTGGAATCTATATTTATTTTCCCTGAAGCTGAGTTGGTAAGTTGATTGGATTTAGAATTCTAGACTTAAAAGGAAATATCAGGAGTTGCTGCTGGAAAGTCTGATACTGGTCTCATTAGTATGCTTCATAAGAAATCTGCTCTCTTTCTCTAGCAGCTGTTAGACTCTGGATTCTTGGTGTGCTAAAATTGTATAAGATATCTTAAATGAGCTATTTTTTTTTATTCATTCATTTTTATGCTGCTTAGTAGGTTCCTTTAGGCTTTTGATTTATCAGTTATGGTCACAGCAGAAAACAGATATCTATTCAATGTAGGATAATTTGTAAAGAATTTATTTACTTTAATGTTTGTATGGCATACTGTTGTATGCATATTCTTAACACTGCCACACTGATGATAATCATTTGGATCATCTCCAAAGTTGTGTTATGATAAGAGTCTTCGAATTATCAGTTTCTCTTTTCTGTCCCATTTCTTTCAATCTGAGGGTTTTCTTTTTACATGTTGCATGATCCTATAGTCTAGTCATTTTAAGGATGGCAGGGTGAGTTTACATATCAAAACATCTGGTGTAGGTTTCCTCTGCTGTTGTGCGTGGAGAGCTAACTCCTGAATATGGAACCCCTGGAGAGTCTTGGTTATATGGGGAAGCCCGTTGCTGGACAGGACTTACGTAAGTGTCAATGAGTGGGTGGCTGGCTTTTGGGAAAAGGCTTAATACTTCCGTGTATATAACCATTTGTCTGTCCATCCATCCAACCTTCCTTCCTTCCTTCCTTCCTTCCTTCCTTCCTTCCTTCCTTCCTTCCTTC
>NW_022436951.1:36284076-36367705 GCF_009761245.1 Sapajus apella
TTCCTTCCTTCCTTCCTTCCTTCCTTCCTTCCTTCCTTCCTTCCTTCTTTCCTTCTACCCATATAATCGATTTATTTTTCCTGGAGAAAAGTCTGAGAAGTGGAACCCTGTGTTCATCAAAATAGACTTTCAGCACCTTTATCCTCCCACCCTGTTTTTGGCTCCTGTTCCGCCTCCACCCACTATCTGCCATCTATGAGTCTATAGCTTCTCTTAGGGTCTGTGCACAATAGTGTATCTTCCCCTTCCAGGGCATGGTGTGAAATTTGAAGCCAGGTCTCTTGGGTACCCACCCTGACTTCCACACTTACCAGTCTTAGGATCTTGGGCAAGTCATGCAATCCCTCTGTGTCTCAGCCTCCTCCACTACAGATGGAAATGATGACTGCACTAATCTAAGGGTGTTGTGAGCCTGGGCGTGAGAATGTGAGTCGAGGGTTTATCACTGGGCTGGGCAACTGACCCTCACTCGGTGCATGCTACCTGCTACCACGGTCCTCCAATCATCATTATTAGTGCAGTTATTCCTCTTATCCTCTGCTCCACCCTTTCAGTACAAGTTTGGCTATAATGTTCTATTACTTTTTAAGCTTCCTGGGATGCGTTGCAATCTCTCATTTGTCAATGACCTCTTCTTTTTCTCTTTACCATTATGTTTATTCCTCTGTTCGTCTCTTTTGTTTTTTTCTTTTCTTTGTTTCTTCCTCTCTGTCTCTGGTAATCATTTCACTCTCATTTTATTGGTGTCTCATTGGGGAGGAGACACAAAAGTGAGTGTTTGATATTTTCCTTTATTTTTTGAGAGTTCCAAACCACCTAAAATGTCTGGGTCCATTCTATTTAAAATAGCGGCTTTGTGGTGGATAATGGAGAAAAGCAGCTTCTTTGTGGTGGATGATGGAGACAGCGCTGAATTCTTTCACTTCCAGCTCAGCTGTTCCATGAGTGCTCTCTGCTCTGCTGGCTGGGGCTTTGTGAAGGCTGTCTTCCTGCATCCGCTGTCTCTTGAGGGCCTGCAGATCATACAAACTTATTTTCACATCTCTCTCAGGGACTCTAGAGTGTGTCACACAGCACAACCTTTTCATTACTAAATGGAAGGGTAAATTACAATATTAACTGACCCTCCACAAGCACTGTGTCTGTACTAACAGGAACAGCAGGTAACAGGCGATGGTTTGCGGGGTTTGTGGTGATCTCAGGTGCACATCGAGGACTTGCTTTTCCAGGGGTGGAGAATTGTATTGTGCCAAGTCAGGGCCACGGAGCCACTCCCTATTCCGCAACTTTTAGCTAAAAAATGGGAACAACCACTCTTGCTACTGGTGTGCAAAGTATGTGTGAGGTTTAATGAAAGAGAGCAAGCTTTCTTTTCAAGGATGCTCAGCATTATGCCACAGCCACACTGGAAGTAAAAACACATGACTGAAACTCAGCCTGTTTCTGATGACTGAGCCTTCCTCCTCCACAACACTTCATGGTGACTGTCCATAAGAAGCAAAACCAACCTGATGTTTTCTCATTAATCTCTGAAATGGTTTCTCTGCTAAGGGTCAACAAGGAGCTAAATGAGAGGAAAGACAAGAAGGACAACAAAAAGAAATTAATAAACCACAGAATTTAAAACTAAAGAAAAACACACCAGTGGCTTCTGAACAACCAGAGTAGCAGTGGGAGGACAGCATCACCTCCCCAGCTGCCTCTGTCCCTCATCCTCCCCAGAGACCCTGCCTTCACATGGGCTCCCCTTGGAGGTGGTTCTTTGACCTCTCCCTATGATGAGGGTGAGTTTGCCCCCATTCATGACCCTCACTCGTGTGCCAGCAGTGAGGTGTCCTGGTGCATGTTTGTCCCTGGACTCCCGTGCAGGACACTTATATTGCTGAAGTTTTTATTATCCAGTCAGGCATTTATTTTGTGGAGATGATCTTCTTCCATGAATCTGATGGTTATTGGGGAAAGATGGAAGTCTTCACTGAGTTTCCCTGAATAGTAAGAAAAAACAAAACAAGTGGCTGTTTCCTTCTGCTGTACTCTTAACACAGATCACTTCTAGTCACCAAAATGGATGGGTATGTTTTTCTCCACACAAAGCAATTCTTCAGTGGACACCCACTGGATGTCTTACAGTTCAATTCAACTCTGACACTAACCAGAGTTCCCACAAACCACACAGGTTAAAGAGTCAGTGCTAAGACTGCTCCTACTTCAGACACCAATAACAAGTCCCAGATTGTGCCCTGTAATTCTGAACAACAGCTATAAATCAGGATCTCCATGACCCCTTCCTTGGATAATTTGATAGGACAGCTCACAGAACTTGGGAAATGCTTATTTTAACCAGTTTATTATACAAAAAAGTGAATACAGATGAACAGTCGGATGGAAGAAAGGCACAGGGAGGGTTTGTGGGAAGGGGTGCAGGGCTCCCATCTGAGTGTGCCGCCTCCAGGTATCCCTATGTCTTTGTAAACCTGTAATCTCTCCCAACCCCATAGTTTTGAGATTTTAATGGAGGCTGCATCATGAGGACATGATGGGTTACTAACTCTATTTCTAGCTCCTTTCCCTCACTGGAAAATGGGAGTTGGGGCTGAAAGTCCCAAGCTTCTAATCATGCGTTGGCATTTCTGGTGACCAGCCCCAATTCAGAATCCCACCAAGAGTTGCCTCACTAGAAAAAAAAGATGCTTCTCTCACCCAGGAAATTACAAAGATCTTAGGAACTTTGTGTCAGGAACCAGATTCAAGACCAAATGTTACAACAAAGGATGTTCCTAACTCCCCTATTGCTTAAGAAAATTCCAAGGGTTTTAAAAGCTCAGTGCCAGGAACCAGAGGCAGAGACCTAAATACAAATATAAATATGGTTTTTATTATTTCATATCCCCTGTCAGACAAATCATAAAGCAGAAAGGAGTGTGTGCATCTGCTTTGTATTTGTTACCTATTCTTGGGTCACGAAATGCCCCCAAACTTTGTAGCTTAAAATTACAATGACCATTTGTTGTCTCTTTCCACTTCTGTGGTCAGAAATTGAGGAGTAACTTGGCTAGGACATTCTGAATCATGCCTTCCCTTCAGGCAGGACCCAGCACGCGCCTTCCCTTCAGGCAGGACCCACCACGCGCCTTCCCTTCAGGCAGGACCCACCACGCGCCTTCCCTTCAGGCAGGACCCACCACGCGCTTTCTCTTCAGGTAGAATCCACCTCATGCCATCTTTTCAGAAAGAACACACCACACACCTTCTCTTCAAATCTTTTTAAATTTTTCTTTCTTGACAATGGTAACCTTTCTTTAAAATGAACGCTGCTCTCCACTGCTTACTGTAATCGCATGTGCCCTGTCATTTCTCCATCTCACTGGGGTACCAGCCTCAGTACGTGACTTGGGACTTGGCACTGCTTATCCCACTGTAACTAACAGACGACTTTAAGCAACTCACTGGAGGGGTGTCAGCTTTTTCCTTTCTAAAATTAAGATGAAAATGCCCATTTTGGGCCAGGCATTCTGGCTCACACCTATAATCCCAGCATTTTGGGAGGCTGAGGCAGGAGAATCACTTAAGCCCAGGAGTCCAAGACCACCAGCCTGGACAACATGGTCAAACCCCCATCTCTACAAAAAGTACCAAAGTTAGCCAGGCATGGTGGCTCATGCCTGTAGTCCCAGCTACTTGGGAGGCTGAGGTGGGAGGATCACTTGAGCCTAGAGGTTGTAGTGAGGTATGAATACACTACTGTACTCCAGCCTGGGTGACAGAGGGAGACGCTGTCAAAAAAAAAAAAAAAAGTGCCTATTCTGGGCATCTGGCTGGAAAGACCTGTGACATCTTAGGACCCAGGGGAGAAGAGGGATACCACATGTGAACAAACACCCTTAACACAGCTCAGCCAGGGGCCCACAATGGACAAGGCATTGGTTGCAGGTGCTACCTGGAATTCAGCTATTTGGAAAATAGGGAATCAGGCCATCCGTAGGAAGCCTAGCTTCCTCTGGATTGGCTGCAATACCTGGGCCTAGCCTCCCCAGGACAGGCCGCAATATCTGGGCCTTGAGCATTTTGCAGCCACACTCTGTGACCCCTTGCAGCTCTGGAGGCCCCTCCCAGGCAGTTTGTGCTGATCTGACTTGGGCCAGAGCCCAAGGCTGCAGGCTGAGGACTGAGGTTGGGAGGGGAAGGGACTGGAGAAGGAAGAAGAAGGGATGAAATCCCAGCTGTGAGAGGAGAGACAACAGCATCAGGACGTCTGTTGTGGCCAGCCAGGAAATGCGTGCCCCTTGGCTGGCTGGTCACAGGGAGGAGGCTGGTCCATAGGAGCATGTCTGGAACTGCTTTTGATTGACCGCACTGAAGAGGATGAGCATGTGCTGCCGGGATCACCTTCCCTGAGGGCAGCTTCTGACTGAGGAGGACACTCAAGATCCCAGGCAGCAGGGACGTCAGCCCCTGGCCTTGAGTTGGGTCCCATAGACTACTGGAGACCATTGAGTGAGAGGTGACAGGAGAAGCAGATGAAAGGGCACTCTGCCTGCTCAGACCCCTGCCAGGTGGGGTCCTGTGGGGTATGTAGGGATGAGGCTGGCTGCCCGCTCTCCTGTTTCCTGTCTGGTTGCAGGAGGGCCACATGCCATTGGGCACCAGCTAGGGGGTTATGTCTTTGTTGGGACATTCTGGAGAAAGCAGGGTTTCATGGTTTTGTCTGGTCAGAAGCTTCAGTTTCCAATTACTGGGGCTTGATTATCTATTCAGGTGAGAGGGGACCCTTGTCGCACCACAGTCCATCCTCAGGGCCCCCCGTGATTGTTGGTGTCCTGGGGGGTGGTCACCTTACAAAAGGGATCTGTACGTCTCAGGGCAATTCCCAAGCTGTAAACACAAAGACCGCTGCCCTGGGAAGAGCCCATGTGAAGAGGGCCTGGGAGACTGGTTTCTGGCGACTGTGTCTGTGGGTGTTTCCTCCTCTCACAGTAAGTGTCTCTGCCACATTTTGAAATTTACCATACGTAAAGGTGGTAATCTGAGGCAGCCACACTCCTTCCACTCATGTGTTCTGTGTGCGATGTTGATGTGACAACCTTGCTTCCGCAGTGGTTCCTCACAGTGTGACTCAGAAATCCTGGCTACCCACCTCCTGGGCATCAATGCCGCACTCCCACAGCCATAGAGGACACAGCAGAATGTGACCTTGCCTGACTCTAAGAGATTTCAACCCAAACTAGACACTGGGGAGGAAAAGACATAGTTCTGAATATTTGTTTCTGTCCTATTTTGGAAATTTTAAAAATGCACATTAAGTATACACACATACACATAAGTTATTATCATGCTTTTTCTTTATTTATAGACTGGTAAGGAGGACATGTGATAGTTCTTGTTTCTAATTTCTTTTCAGTGCAATTTCCATGGAGCATAGTGATTCACATTTATTTGTCTTTATTTATTTTTTGAGATGGAGTCTTGCTCTGTCGCCCAGGCTGGAATGTAATGGTGCCATCTCAGCTCACTGCAACCTCTGCCTCTTGGGATCAAGCAGTTCTCCTGTCTTGGCCTCCCATGTAGATGGGATTCCAGGTGACAACCACCACACCTGGCTAATTTTTGTATTTTTAGTGGAGATGGGGTTTCACCATGTTGGCCAGGCTGGTCTTGAACTCCTGACTTCAGGTGATCCACCTGCCTCAGCTTCCCAAAGTGCCGGAATTATAGGTGTGAACCACCGCACCGAGACTATTTATCTTTATTTTTAAGCCTTGAAGGACGAGCTCTCTTGGAGATGAAGAAAGGTAACTGGGACAGTAGCAGACCTGCAGCCAGGGGCTTCGTCACCTCTTCTCACTCCTGTCAGAGTGGCAGGACAGGGTGTGAAGGCTGACCGGGGAACAAGTTCTCCCCAACAGTGGGTTATCGTCCCATTGATTTGTACCTCACCCGAACCCATTTGCTGAAGCCAGAGACTTGCAATTTTCCAACAAACAGAAACAAACCGAGGGCCAGGCTCAGCAGCACTTTCTTCATCTTGGGAATGTGGGCGTCCTTACTTGTTCTCTCACCTGAGCCTGGCGTGGAGTGCAGGTGATAAGACATTCCTCCAGAAGCCACGGGGAAGCCTGGAGAGCTGGTTGCTTAGGGGTGACCAGGGCCAGTGCCCATCTACTGCGACTTCTTGAGACAAAAGAGTAGGGCCCTTGGGGACCCTGAGGGAATGGCTGTGTGGTTGGAGGCCCGGGTAGGAGTGTCCACGTGTTGGAGGCCAGGTGTGGGAGGAAGCTTTGATAGTGCAGGGTGTGGCGTTGGGTCAGTTTTTATAGCTCATATTGGGCAAGACTCCCAGGGCAGTTTCATGCTGAGTCTTCCTCACATCAGCAGGGGCCACACAGCCAGCGATCAGCCCCATCATCCACAGCCTCAGGAGGTCAGCGGTGGCCTCTGAGGAGAAGCCATGGTGAAGAGCAGCATCGGTGTTTTGTTTGGTGAGCAGGTTATGCCTCGCTTAGGGTCTCTGCCGGCTCTGGACTCCGTCTCCCTCCAGGCCAGGCATCTTCAGAGGACAGCATCTGTGCTTCTCAAAACAAGTTGGTCACCCTCATACCCGAGCCCAGCTTCCAGCACCCTCTGGACTTTTCCGAGCCTCTCTCTGTCTGTCTCTCTGTGGAAATGAGTGAGGCCGCTCTGCACCTGAATTCACTGCAATCGCTTCATCTTAAGGTCCAGTCTCTTCATAGCTGGAGCTTCAAGGGATATAAAATGCTTCTAGCAGACAGAGGAGCACCCCAAACATAAGTGCCAGATTTCAGTTTGCTAATGGGCTGTGGAAACAGCAAAATGGTATGATCCTCTCCTGAATATAGTTACTTAGACACTAAAAGCTTCTATCCTCTGTTAAACAAAGAAACCCAGACAAGAAAAACAATGACAAAGAGCAAACCTCCTGTCAGGATAAGCTGCTCCATTCCCAAGCAGGAGGGCAGCACCATGCAGAAGGAGGCATTTTGTTGGTCTCCGCTGGGGTAAGCCCTGTAGGATCAGCCCTGGGATACCGTGCAGGCATCGGATCCTGCCAAGAGACAAAGCTGGGTGTAGACAGGTGGACAACAGCCTCCCAGCCCAGGATTTGCCCTGAGGTGGAGGGAGGCGTGGCTTAAAGAGGTGGAAGAAGGAGGCATCTGCCAGCAGATCAGAAACCTGAGACCTCAGCAGATCAGAAACCTGAGACCATGTGGGCACTGGTGACAGACGAGGGGCTCAAGTGTACGGCTGCCCCCATACCCCAGAGCTGAGGGGCGGGTTGGGCAACAGCTCGAGAGTGGACTCTTGATTTTTTATCATGATGAGAAATTGATTCTTGTAACCCCCTCACCTTGTTAGCTCTAATTAAAAATGTTGCAACCTGAAAAAAACAAAACAAAACAAAACAAAACAAAACAAAACAAAACAAAACAAAAAAAAACAGACATGGCTCAGAGGAGGAGCCAATAATGGAGGCAGCCTAATGGGATGATCTGATCTCTGCAGGAGCAGCAGAACCATGTGCCCTGTGGTCTCCTGAGAGCAGGGCTGCTTGCACCTTCCTCAGGATAGAGAGGAGGTGGGGGAATCATCATGGAGTCAGAGAGAAGAGGGTGGAGGGAAAAAGGAGGGGGGAGCTTCACAGCAGAGGAGGAGAGGAGGGTCACACCTCCCCTTGGGATGGAGGGTAAGAGGAGCAGGCATTGCATGGGGAAGACAGTGCTAGGGTAGGTCACACTAGAAGGGATAGGGTGGCTTACGTGGAGGGCAGTTAAGAACAGGCACCTGGAGCAGCCTTCAGGTAATGGGGTACCCACTTCCTGCTTGTCCTGCCAAGTGAGGCACAATAGTGCCATGGGTCTCTGTCCAGGTCCAGTTGGGAGCCCTGCCCTGCCTCTTTCCGGCTCTGTGATTGTGGTCAGTGGCAGAGTTGCCCTCTTCCACTGTCTTCTCATCTGTAAATTGGGGATTTGTAGTGATGACCCTACTTGAATGTGTCTGCTGGAATCCTTTATGCTAAGGTCTGAAAGGATGCCTGGCACGGGCAGGCTCCTCGTGTCACTCCTGCAGCTGATACTCCTGCACCTCCATTGCTATCACTACACCTTCTACAGGTGTGTTCAGGTGCCATCCTACTATCCACATCCCACACGTTAAACAAAGCTTGTCTACAGCAGTGGCTCCCAAACTCGTGGGTACATTAGAATCTCCTGGGAATCTTATGAAAATTCCAAAGTGTAGCCATGCCCCACACCAGTAAAATTCTAATCTCAGGTGGAGACTCAGTTTTCAGTGTGTTTTGAAGCTATCCTGGTGATTCCAATGCACAGACAAGTTTGGGAACTACTGGCCTAGACAGTGTATTAGAGCAGAGAAAAGTCAGTCACTGGTACATACTCAGGTGTTTGTAAAGACTGTCTTTTTCTGGTAACCTGTTAACTCCATTTCTCAATATTCTTTATGACGTTGGAGACCACCAACCCAATGGCCAGACTCCGTTGTGCGGACACAGCTAAAACCCAGGTTCTGACTAAACCCGAGCAGGGTCCATGACCATATTACATCATCTTAATTTGGAAGAAGTGATGTTGTTCTCATCCTTCTCAATGTCTTCTCCCTTGATCAAGCCATTCTCTGGGGACTTTGGTTCTAGCCAGATCCAAGGATCACATAATATCCTACGGCTGTGACTTTCCTGCTAATGTTTCAAGCTCTCTTTGAAAATAAGAGATTCAAAGGAGAACAAAAGATTTCCAAATGGATTTGCCAAGACCCAATAAGGGGCTATTTTTGCCCATTAATTCTAAATGCCTTTCTTCCTGCTGCGGGAAGGAATTCATCATCTTTGGCAGTATAGCTGTGCTGTTCTCCCACACAATTCATTACCCTCCCTACCTGCCCAGGCATTTCTGGTTTTTCTTCCAAATGGCTGTATCTCTTTCTCTAAGAAGGCCGATTGCTTCCCTCTGGCTATTTTGCCACATATTTATCCACATCAAATCTTCTCTCTTTTGCACCTGTCCATTTCAGAAATTTAGATTTATCTATTCTGTGACTGAGTGAGAAATTTCCTGTGTCAGAGTTGTGTGAAATTGTTTGTGGTGGGAGTTTAGAAATGATAGAATGCTGCAGTACCCTGCCTGCCTTCAGTGGTGAGGCTGTGAACGTCCCCCAGGGAAGTCCCTGTGCTGTGCTGGATGCCACTGCAGGCGGCTACAGACTCTCCCAGGATGCCCTTGGCATGAAATAAACACAGACTGGATTTTATGTTCCAGCATTTATATCCATAAACATTTTGGATCAGGCTTATTCCAATGTTTTATCCTGCTCCCATCCAAGTTTCTTCTTCTTTTTTTTTTTTTTCCGCGGCAGAGTCTCACTCTGTCACCCAGGCTAGAGTGCAGTGAGCCGAGATCGCATCACTGCACTTTTGCCCCCCCAGGTTCAAGGGATTCTAGTGCATCAGCCTCCAGAGTAGCTGGGACTACAGGCATGCACCACCATGCCCGTTTCATTTTTGTATTTTTAGTAGAGATGAGGTTTCACCATTTTGGCCAGACTGATCTCGAACTCCTGTCCTCAAGTGATCTGCCTGCCTCTGCGTTTCAAATTGCTGGCATGACAGGTGTGAGCCACAGTGCCAGGACAAGTTTCTTATTTTTTATCTTAGATGACACACATGGATATCACTTTAATTTTAAAACAGTATTCTCATGGTTTTCTTCAAGGGATGCTGTATCTGCCTTATTTCTTGCCTAGGCTCAAGCCTTTGTGATGAGCCCTCGAGAAGCATTGGTCTTCCCTGTGCTTTTTCACCTTGCAGTGAATGTACATGTTGTGTGGACACCACTGTTGTTTTTGCCCTTTCCTTGACATTTCTCTTCTTTTACCTTTCAGGCAAGTGAAGTTTTTACTGGTTTTGTTCACATCTGTCTCATCAGCATCATGGGCTGAAGGCCTGGCAAATATTCCTCCTCAGCTGCAGATGCTGAGAAGCAATTGCTCTGCCCTCTAGGTAGGTGGAATGGGTGTTTCCTTTTCTTCTCGGTTTGTACCTTAATCACATGCTTTGTCTCACCCACTGCTTGGATCTTGTGTGTGTGATGTTCCAGCAAAACTTTATTTACAAAATTAGAAAGTGGCCCAAATCTGGCCCACAGACCCCAGTGTGCCAGCTCCTGCAGTAGACCTGCGACATGTTCACTGCTGCCCTCCAGGTACACCTAGACACAAGCAATCTCAACATGATGTTTGTTGAGAAACACGACGCGCGATAAATACGTGTTGAAAGAATGAGTAACTAAATGAATAAAAAGGGAACAACACACAAAGACAGAAATTCAGCTCACCAGTAAACATACCATTGTTCAAGCTCACATAGTGAGGGGCAGGTTAAAATCATGACATAATTTGCTTACCCTCAGATTCACAAGGTTGATTTTTTTTTTCTTGTTGTTCTTTAACTTTTGTTTTAAGTTCTGGGGTATATGTGTATGTGTGTTATGTAGGTACAGCTGCATCATTGTGGTTTGCTGTATAGATTATTTTTTCACCCAGGTATTAAGCATAGTATCCATTAGTTATTTTTCCTGATCCTGTCCCTCCTCCCACCTTCCACCCTCCAGTAGGTCTTGGTGTGTGTTGTTCCCCTCTATGTGTCCCTGTGTTCTCATCATTTGGCTCTCTCTTATAAAGGAGAACATGTGGTGTTTGGTTTTCTGTTCCTTCATTAGTTTGCTAAGGATGATGGCCTCCAGCTCCAACTATGTTTCTGCAAAAGACATGATCTCTTTCTTTTTTATAGCCGCATAGTATTCTATGTGTTTATGTACCACATTTTCTTTATCCAGCCTACCATTCATGGGCATTTAGATTGATTCTATGTCTTTGCTATTGTGAACGGTGCTGCAACAAATAAATGCATGCATATGTCTTTGTGATAGAATGATTTATACTCTTTTGAGTGTATACCCAGCAATGGAATTGATGGGTCAAATGGTATTTCTGTTTTTAGGTCTTTGATGAATCACCACACTGTCTTCCACAATGGTTGAACTAATTTACACTCCCACTAATAGTGTGTAAGTGTTGCTTTTTCTCCACAACCTTACCAGCATCTGTTGTTTTTTGCCATTCTAACTGGTGTGAGATGGCATCTCATTGTGGTTTTGATTTGCATTTCTCTAATGATCAGTGATGCTGAGCTTTTTAAAATATGATTGTCAGCTCCATGCACCTTTCTCTCTTTCTGCCCATGGACTTAAGAGACCATGTGCTTCATCACACTCCAGAAAAGCAATAGCTGTTATTGTAAGATACATTCTTTGTTCTTTGAGGGAGGGGTGGGACAGGAGCAGGGGGGAGCAATGTCCCCATTGCACAATAAAAGGAGACTCCAATAAACATAATCATGCCCTCTCAGGGAGAGGAAAGTGACGCCAAGAATGCCAACCATGGTGTTTCAAGAATTCCCCTTTAGTGCTCTCCACATCAGAGGAAACACAAGCAACTCCCTGTTGCTCCCCAAAGTTGCACAGTGCCAAATCCCAACCTAGATGGCTTGTTTCTCCCTCCAGGAAGTTGAGGGGGAGGTTGCTGAATGAGACCGCTTGAAGCTGTGGCCAGCTCCAGCTCTCTGAGATCCAGCTCTCTCTGATGCTTCCCAGTGCAGCCACTGGGTTTGAACAATGAGAACTTCCTGTTTCCACGCTCTACCAGCTCACTAGCTGACACCTGTCATGTCAGAGCCCTCACTTCTCTCTGTCTGGCTCTCACAGGCTCCCTGTGCTACGAGACACAGCTCCCTGTCTCTGCTCTGCTTCTCTTAATGATGTTGGCTGTTGCTACCAGGTGACACAGCAGTATTTCACTGCGGCTGTAGCAGGAAGCCATATACTGCTGTCTGTGGCTCTGGATCTCAGGTAGCCTGGTTACATTTTATCCTCTTATTTACTGGGTGCATCATAAACGTTAGGTAAACTTATAACATTAAAATCATAAACATAACCATGCTAATAAATCTATACAACATCATTTTCTTCTTACTACTTACCTACTGATTCTTTACTATATATTGATCATGTACCTATCATTAATATATTAGATTTACTAAAATAAGGTGACCTTGACGCTGAGGGAATATGATACTGTAAATATGTCCCCTAGAATTTGTTAGTTTAGGTCCGGCAGGGATGACCATAGCCAAAATGCTTATATGAAATCTGACCTGAAATGTGGCAATGGAGTAATTCAAAACTAGAACACATCTCGACTAATGATGTAAATAAAGGGAAGCAGAGGCATGGATAATCCAAAGCAATGAATAGTATAAAAAGGTTTTATGCTTTGGATTAAAGTATTTATTTTGCAACTCGTATATCTTTCATGCTGTTCTATTTAAAGTGGCTTATGGATTTCACAGTGACAAAAGGATTCCAGGGGCAGAAATGGGCCAGGCTGGGGTTTGTTCTATGACTCACCTGCAGAATGAACAGTGCATGCAGAGCAGATGGCAGCCACACTTAGCAGCACACATAGACACAGTGGTGGTCTCATGGTAGAATTCATTTGTGTTCGGAATCACGTATGCTCCATCCCACCCTATGCTGCACATCCCTGGAATATTCTGTTGGTCCTGGAACATGGACAGACATGATGGGGACAAGGGCTTAAAACGTGCTTGTGTCCTGGTGCTGGCTCCCTGGCAGTTCTGTCATCACCATGAGAAGATCATGCTCGGTTGGCCCATGACCCAGGAAAAAGAATAGAGATGTAAAGAGCAGGTACCTTTGGCTGAGCCCAGCTGGGTCTGAAAGGGTCAAATGACCATGGTGATACACTTCCTGCCATGGGGACATGCAGCCTTGCTGAGTGGGGTTATGGGGACTGGAAGACCTCAGCAAGCAAGAGAGGCAGTGCCGCTGGGCACACAGGAAGCAAGCAGGTATCATCTGTCTCCACCTATGGGCAGTGGAGACTTGAGCCAATTACTTGAAATCTCTAAGCCCCAATTTTCTCATCCATAAAATAGCAATAATTATACTAATCTTGCAGGGATTTATTGAGAATTAAATGAACCAAAGTATAAAACACTCAGCACAATTCCTGGCTCTTAGAAAATACTCAGCACGGTGCCTGGTAAAAAATTACAGCAGAACGTGGGAAGTACTGCTGGAGGAAGATGCTGGGGGCTGAGTTTGGCCCCTGCACACTTTCTGGAAATGACGGAGACTGTGGTACGTGGACTAGCCAAGGTCTGAGGAGTTATTGGTATTTATGTCAAAACACTTTCTTGTTTTCCGTGAATTGTGAGTCCCCAAAGGTGTTTTTTTCTGATGCAATTCTATCTATAGCATGTACCATTGAACCCACAAATAGATGTCAACATAAGTGAATTGTGTAATTAGTTTTGAATCCTACACAGGTAATATTTTGTAACAGGAGTCTGCACCTAGCAAGTGTTGGCCAGCACTGTTATGTGATGCATAGTTAGCCATGGGATAATACTAAGATTCAGCTGAGCCCTGCCAATCAGAAAGAAATAAAAATTAATGTTTATAGAATAACTATAGCTTATATAAAATTATAGATTTATAGTTGGTCAGATATAACATGGGGAGAGGAGATAAACATAAAGCAGCCAATCCATGGGCTATATCTCATTTTAAAATTTATTTTTAATTGACAAATAATAATGTATATTTATTGGGTACACTGTCATGTTGTAATCTGTCTATATATTATAGAAATAATTAATCCAGCTAATTAACATCCATCACTTCACCAACTTATCTTTTTTGTGTGGTGAGAACATTAGAAATCTATTTTTTTAGTAATTTTGAAATGCACAATACATTATTAACTGTGGTCAAAATGTAGTGCCCTCAATCAGGAAAAAGTATTCTTCCAGTCTGATGGGAATATTGTGCCTTTCGAACAACATCTCTTCTTTTCCATCCCTTCCCTCCAGCCTCTGGTAAGCACGTTTCTACTCTCTTTTTATGAGATCAACTTTTAAAGATTCTACATCTGAGTGAGATCATACAGTAGCTTTCTTTCTGTGTCTGGCTCATCACATCTAGCATAATGTCCTTCAGTTCCATCTGTGCTGTTGCAAATGACAAACTTTCTTCTTTTTAGCATTTCAGTGTGTATACATGCCGCATTCTCTTTATCCATTCATTCATTAATGGTCACTTAGGTTGATGCCATTTACTACTGTGAATAGTGCTGAAATGAATATGGGAAAGTGGATATATCTTTGACATTTTGGATATATATCCAGAAGTGGGTTTGCTGGATACTATGGTATTTTATTTTCAGTTTTTTGAGGAACCTCCGTACTGTTTTTCAAAAAGGCTGCACGAACTTACATGCTCGCCATTGAGGGTTCCTTTTTCTCCACATCAGCCACAGTCCTTGTTTTCATTATCCTTTTTGATAACAGCAATTCAAACAGGTGTGAGGTGATATCTCATTGAGGTGTTGTTTTACATTTCTCTAGTAGCTCGTGATGTAGGGCATTTTTCATATACTTCTTGAGCACTTATATCTCTTCATTTGAGAAATGTCTGTTCAGATCCTTTGCTCATTTTTTAATCAGGTTATTTGTTTTGAGTTATTTGAGTTTTTTATATGTTTTGGATATTAATCATTTATCAGATGCATGGTTTACAAATATTTTCTCCCAGTCTGTGAGTTATCTCTTCACTCTGTTAGGAGCATGTCCCCATATTTTCTTATAGCAGCTTTGTAGTTTCAGGCCTTGTATTTAAGGTTTTTATCCACTTTGACTTGATTTTATGTATGTTTTGAGATAAGGACGAAATATCATCCTCCTGCGTGTGGATATCCAGTTTCCCCAACACTATTTATTGAAGAGATGGTCTTTTCTCCATCGTGTTTCTTGGCACCTTTGTTGAAAATCAACTGACTGTAAATATTTGGGTTCATTTCCGGGCTCTCTATCCTGTTGCATTTGTCAATGTGTCTGTTTTTATGTCAATACCATGCTGTTTTTACTATAATAGCTTTATAGTAGCTTTTGAAATCAGGGGTTGTGATACTTCTAGCTTTGTTTTTTGTTTTTGTTTGTTTGTTTTTGCTCAAGATTGCCTTGGATCTTTAGAGGTTTTTTTTTGGTTTCACACAAATTTTAGAATTGCCTTTTCTATTTCTGTGAATAACAAAATTGGAATTTTGATGATAGGTATGACATGGAATCTGTAGAATGCTTTGAGTAGTATGAACATTTTAACAACATTAATTTTTCCAATTGATGAACTTGCGCTATTTTTCCATTATTTATGTGTTCTTCAATTTCTGTCACCAATATTAGTGTACAGATATTTCTCCTCCTTGTTTAATTTACTCCTATTTTATTTTTCTTAATTTCTTATGTTATTGTAAATGGGAGTTTTTAAAGTTTCTTTTTTGGATAGTTCATTGTTAGTGTGTAAGTAAGCTGATTTTTGTATATTTATTTTGTAAGCTGAAAGTTAACTGACTTTATCAATTTTAACAATTTTTGATGAAGTGCTTAGGATTTTCTATACTGTAATTTAGATTATATTTATATATTATGTATAAATCTGTATAATATAGAAATATATAGAGACTATATATATAATTTAGATTTATATTAAATATAAAATATATCATTTAGAATTTCATATTTAATAAGATTAAATATACAAAATTTCATATTTGATAATATGATTTTATTGTATATACAATTATAATATATTATAATTAATACTATATTCTTATATATAATACATAAAATTTTTATATCCTATATTTTATATAAAATTTATATTATAATATAATTTATATTATAAATTTTATATCTAATATATAAAATTTTATATTATTCATTTCATATACAATAAAATTATATATAATTTTATATAAAATAAAGTTATATATAATTTATTATTCATATAATTCATATAATTTTATATAAATTATACATAATATATATTGTAATATAAAAATGATCTTATTAATAAACATGATAATAGTCTTTAGGATTTTCTATATTACATATAATGTGTATATAACTATATTCTCTATATTTTCTATATTATAATATAGAAAATAATGTCATGTTATCAGCAAACAGAAACGATTTCCCTTTTGTATTTCATATAAGAATGCCTTGTTTATTTTTCTTGCCCAGCTGCTCTGGCTAAGATTTCCAGAACTATGTTGAATAGAGGTGGCAAGAGTGGGCCTCCCTGCTTTGTTCCTTATCTTAGGGGGAAAGCTTTAAGCTTTTTACCATTGACTACAATGTTAGCTGTAAGGTTGCCCTATATGGCCTATATTACATTTAGATATATTCCTTATTTAACTATTTTGTTGAGAATTTTAAAAATCATGAACAGATGTTGAATATTGTCAAATGCTTTTTCTGCATCTATTGAAATGATCATGTGGTTTTTGTCCTTCATTTTGTTGATGTGATATATTGTATTTATTAATTTATATATGTTGAACCATTCTTGTATCCCTTGGCTAAATCTCGCTTGATCATGGTGAATGAACTTTTTAACGTGCCATTGAATTTGCTCTGCTAGTACGTTTTAGAGAATGTTTCTATCTATGTTCATAATAGATATTGGCTGGTAGTTTTCTTTTCTTATAGTGTCCTTGCCTGGCTTTGGTGTCAGCATAATGCTAGAAGGAGTTTGAAAGTATTTCCTCCTCCTCAATCATTTGAATAGTTTGAGAAGGGTTGGCATTAGGTCTTTAAAAAATGTTTGGTAGAATTCAGCAGTGTAGGAATTAGGTTGCGAGCTTTTCTTTGCTAGGAGACATTATTACTGATTCAATCTCCTTACTCAGTATTGTTCTGCAGATTTTTTCTTCTTCCTGATTGAGTCTTGGTAGGTTGCATGTTTCTAGGAATGTATCCATTTCTTCTAGGTTATACAATTTGTGGGTGCATAGTTGTTCATAGGAGTCTCTTATGATCCTGTATATTTCTGTGGTGTTGATTGTAATGTCTCCCCTTTCATTTCTGATTTTATTTATTTGAGTCTTTTCTCTTTTTTCTTTATTAGTATAACTGTCAATTTTATTTATCTTAAAAAAAACTCAACAGTTATGTTGATGCTTTCTATTATTTTTCTAGTTTCTATTTTGTTTATTTCTGCTCTAATCTTTGTTATTTCCTTTATTTTGCTAAGTCTGAGCTAATTTTGTTCTTCTGTTTCTAGTTCTTTGAGGCGGAAAGTTAAGTTTTTTGAGATTTTTCCTTCTCTTTTGACTTAGGTATTCATTGCTATAAAGTTTCCTCTCAGGACTGCTTTACTGCATTCCATAAAATTTGATATGCCTTCATTTTCATTTGTCTCAATATATTTTTAAATTTCTTTTTTGATTCATTGGTTATTCAGAAACAATTTGTTTTATTTCCACATATTTGTGAGTTTTCCAACATTCTTTCTGGTTTTGATTTCTAGTTTTATGTAATTGTTCTTGATATGACTTCAGTCTTCTTAAATTTATTAAGTCTTGTTTTGTGGCTTAACATATGATCTTTCTTGGAGAATATTTCATGTGCACTTGAGCAGGATGTGTTTTATGGTGCTGTTGGATGAAATGTGCTGCATATTTCAGTTAGGTCCATTTGGTCTAAAGCATAGTCCAGCCTAATGGTTTCTTACTGATTTTCTGTCTAGATGATTTGCTTAATGTTGAAGTTGGGGTATTGAAGTCTTCTATTATTATTGTATTGTAGTTTCTTTCTCTCTTCAGATCCATTAATACTGTTTTATTTATTTAGGTACTCTGATTTTAGGTGGATATATATTTACAATTGTTACAGCTTCTTAATATATTGACCTATTATTATATGATGACCTTCTTTGCTTATTTTTATGGTTTTTGACTTAAAATCTTTTTATGCTGATATAAGCATAGCTATTCCTGCTCTCCTTTGGTTTCCATTTGTGTGCAATATTGTTTTCATCCCTTCTTATTTAGCCTATTGTGTCCTTAGATGTGAAATGAGTCTCTTGTAAGAAGCATACAGGTGAGTCTTAAAAAAAATTATTCAGCCACTCTATGTCTTTTAACTGAAGAATGTAATCTATTTTTATTTAAAGTAATATTGATGGGTAAGGAATTACTATTGTCAATTTTTTTCTATTAATTTGTAGATCCTTTGTTTCTTTGTCTTTTGCTGTCTTTCTCTGTGGTCAGGTGAATTTCTATAGTAGTGTGCTTTGTATCCTTTCTTTATATCATTTGTGTCTTTCTCTGTAGTTACTGTGAGCCTTGCATAAAAATATAATAATAACAGACCAGTTTGAGCTTGGATATAAATTAACTTTGATCACTTGTTCAAATTATGCTTTTACATCCTTGCTTAATTTGTTATTAATGGCATGTTTTGTATCTTTTATAGATTTTCTTCCTTAACAAATTATTGAAGCTATAGTCGTTTTTTATAATTTGTTTTTTTTTTTGCCTTCATGCTAGTTATATAATTAACTTCCACACCACTATTATGTTATAAGAGTGTTTTGAGTTGAATATATTCTTACTCCTGCAAGAAATTTTATATTTTTACATATTTTCATGTTGCTCTGCTTTTGCTACTCATTTCTCTGTGGATATCTTTTTACTTGTCCAGTGTGTGAGAGTCATTTTTTTTCAGACAGAGTATCACTCTGTCACCCAGGCTGTGGTGCAGTGGCATGATCTATTTACTTTTCCATGCAATTTCCATGGAGCATAGTGATTCACATTTATTTGTCTTTATTTATTTATTTTGAGACAGAGTCTTGCTCTGTCATCCAGGCTGCAGTGTAATAGTGCCTTCTCAGCTCACTGCAACCTCTGCTTCCCATGACAGAGCAATTCTCCTGCCTCAGCCTCCCACGTAGCTGGGATTACAGGTGCATACTATCATGCCCGGATAATTTTTGTATTTCACTGTCAGCCAGACAATGAAACGTTTTCACTGTTGGCCAGGCTGGTCTTGAACCCCTGACCTCAAGTGGTTTGCCTGCCTCAGACTCCCAAAGTGTTGGGATTACAGGCATGAGCTATTGTGCCAGCCAGTATGTGAGAGTCTTTCAGCTGAATTCCGGATTTCTCTTAGAGGGAATTGGTCCATGTGTAGGTTCACTCAGTGTGTCTGTGGGTGGAGTGATAGTCAGGAGTTTCCTCTTCTGCCATGTTGCCAAAGTCAACCCCTCGTTGGCTATATCCTTAGTGAATACTTCTCACCTGCTTGCATATTTTGAAGCTGCTGCCTTGCTTTATAATGACATTGTAATAATAATGAACACTCTGAGGTTTGGCCTATGGGAAGTGGTAAAACATGTTTTAGAGCTGCTTGACCTTCCTGCCACTTTCCCAACTCTCCTTGGCTTATCAATGTGAGGAGGCAGCACAGTTTGCAATTACTTCATCAAGTGGTTCATCTTGTTTGTTATACAATGAAGCAACTCAATGTGACCTATGTGAACAGAATCTTCTGGTATTTAATGCAAAACATTGCTCTGTAGGATGCAGAATTGACCAGGAGATGTTCCTTGACCTCAAGGGGTTACCAGATAATTTTGTGTTGCAGGTTAAGCTTCTTAGGAAGCAGCTTGGAGATGGAGATTTGTGTCCAAAAAGTTAATTTGGAAATTGTTGGGGATTCACACCTGTAGGGGAGGGAAGGCAGTGGAAGTGGGCAGAAGAGGGAACTGAGATGTTAAGTAGCCACAGCAGAGACTTCACCTGGTCATGGACCTTAGGGGAGGTCTGGAGCTGAGAAGACTTTTTTAGTGTCCACCTACTGGGGCAGTGGGGCTGGGCTTTTGTCATTGGCCCCTCCTGGAAATGGAACCTGATCTTGCATGTGGCAGCTTTCTTTAGCCAAATCCCAAAGCATGTGTGCCCTGCCATCTGTCAGCATGATGGGACTGAGGTCTGAGCAGTTGACATGCATGAGGAGTATGGGGTTTATCAGAGAAGCTCTAGGGGGCCTCAAAACCAAGAAATAATTTCCTAGAAAAGGCTTGAGGAGGGATGGCTTCTGAGGTGGGTTTAGAAGCATGGAAAATATCTTGCACACCATATGCCCTGGGGATGTAGTGTTTAGCTGGAGCTGTCCAAAACTTGAATGCCTATGAGACAAGTTTGGGGAAGAGTTAGGAGCAGTTCTGTCTGGTCAGAAAGTGGAGATAGGGGAATAGTGGAAGAGTAAGAGGTAGTCAGGGAGAGACAGGCTGAGACCAGATTATGGAGAGTTATAAGAGATAGGCTTAGCTTCTGGGCTTCCCTCTCAGAACCACCGACGTGTCTCACTGAGAGTGACGTGATCTGAGCAGGGCTGAGCCTTTGGGCAGGCACTTAAGTGAGTCTAAAGAATGAGAGGTAGGAAGGCCTATGAACTAGTGGTTCCAGAAAGCCAAGTGAAGACACATTTAGTATAATTGAGCTAGACTGGGTTGAAAAGAGTGATGAGTATTTCAAATGCCAGACTTAGTGCACAGAAGCTGTTTGTTGCCCAAAGAAGGGTTGTTAAAGGTTTTTGGATCTGCAGTACTGTAGAAGGCATGTCCCAACATGGCACTGAAGTGTCAACACCTGTCAAGGTATGATGCTCAGAGAGCACTAGCTATACTTCAATTTTGGGTAAACACTTTTTAAGCCTCTACTGAGTGTCAAGGGTGTTAAACAATGTATCACAGACCCTGGCCTTGACAACAAATGCCAATTTCAGCATTTTCACTGTACCTTCTTTATTCATGAGGAGTTATGTACAAAAGAACTGTGGATTACAGGTACATGTTTTTAGTCTAAAACAATTGGTTGGGCAGCACTGCTAGAATGCATAACTAGTAGCTTTTCCTTAGAAGACTTTTTTTCCCATTTGAGTCTGAAAGAGAATATGATGAAACCAAATAGGATGGAAAGATGGGCTTTCCATTCATCTGTAAACTGGTACAGTCAATATTAATTACCATCATTAACTAGAGTTAATCAATTACATCATTAATTTAACCTCTTGATTCACTGACAACAAAATGCATAATAATGTATATTTGCCAAAATGATTTGCAATCTCAGTTAAAACAGTAATTAAGCAATTAAATATAAAGGAATTCTATTAATTTGCATTGCTTTTTCTTACCAAAGGAGTTAATTACAAAGAAGAATAATTAGTCAGAGATGGATAATAATGAAAATATGAGTGGCAGTAAGAAAGATGGCCAAGGAAGGATATGACAAAGTCATTGCCAAAAGGCAAGGAGTTGATATTAATGTTTAGGTAATTTTTTCACAACAAAACAAGGGTTCTTACAGTCCTTATTTCATAAGAAAAATAAAATAGCTAACAACAATCATTCAAAAGTATTATGCAAAGCAATTTTCTATTAAATATTTGAAAAAATAACAAAAGCCATCTATTTTATTTACAAATCAACACTTTGAACCAAGGAAAGCTATTGATAGTTGGATTAGTTCATTTTCATGCTTCGATGGAGAAATACCTGAGACTGGATAATTTAAAAATTAAAGAGGTTTAATAGATGTGCAGCTCTGCATGGCTGGGGAGGCATCAGGAAACTTAAAATCATGGCAGAAGGAGAAGCAAACACGTCCTTCTTCACATGGTAGCAGGAGAGAGAAGTGCTGAGCAGAGAGGAAAGCTCCTTATAAAACCAACAGATCTCAGGAGAACTCACTCACTATCATGAGAATAGCATGGGGAGACTGTCCCCATGATCTAATCACCTTCCACGAAGTCACTTCCCCAACACATGGGAATTATGATTCAGATTACAATTAAAGATGAGGTTTGGGTGAGGACATAGAGGCAGATCATATCATTAGTACCGGAAAAATAAAAAGCATTATTTAAATTGCTTTTGCCTGATCCTACTTTATTATTGTAAGTTAGCCTAGAAGGGAAGTTATTGCTCTGCATGTGAAGGCTGCCTTAGGGTGTTTTTTCTTTCCCAAGACCCTTGATCCATAGGGCTCCCTTAACTCATCATAGAAATCCACAATAAACTTGATAAACTCTGGAAAAAATATGGAAACTCATTCTGGGGAGGAATTGAAGCCAGCAGGAGCTGGAGGAGATTTGTGCCTTACAGGGAAATCTCACTTCTGGTAAGAAATCCATGACCCTGCTGGGACAGATGTGTCACAGGTGGAGAGGAGATGGGTACTTTCCAGACATTTTTCTTGCCAGGTCAGGTAAAAATGGAAGCTTTAAAAAAACACATTTTCATAACATTAACATTACAAACTTTTATACATCAAAAGATATCATAAACCAAATAAATAGAAATGATGGCTTAAATTAACCCGCTCTGTGTGGTAAATATTTTTATCCATGTAACGTGTCTTTTAGCTTGCCTGTGAGGTGGGCACACTTTCATCTTCGACCTAAGCATGAGACACTGAGGTCCAGAGAAGTAGGTTATGACTGATGCAGCCGAGCCACTGAGAGGCAGGGTTGAGAGGCAGACCCCTCCCCACTCCCACCAAGTTGGGCTTCTGAAGGCAGAAGCTTTAACCAGGACACTATTTAAAATATATACAGAGCTTTCTAAATCGACTAACAAAGATAAGCAACTCCAAAAACAAATTGGCAAAGATTTGAATAACAAATCCAGGCAAGAGCAAATCTAAGTGATTCATAAGCGTATGAAAAGATCAAGTTCACCAGCCTCAGGGGAATGCAAATAACATAAAAAGGAACTATCATTTCACACACATCCCACTGACAAAAGCTAAAATAGAGCAAAGAACCCACTGCTAGGGATGCTGCAGAGGGAGTGTGAGCAGGAACATTTCTGGTGACACATGAAGTGCTGCCTCCTTCGGGAACAGTGATTATAGTTAACAATACCCATGTCTGTGTCTTCAGCAATCTGCCTCCTGGGAACCCTTTACACAGACAGGAACACTGAGTCCTGCAGTCATGTATGGACACAGATATTATTGTGAGGTGGCAAAACCTGACAAGTATTTAATTGTTGGTCGGTAGCGGAATTGCTGAATGGTTGAATTATTCCAGCTACATCCACCTCGCGGATCTGTATGCAGTTATTGAAAACAATGCATGAGAAGCTATAGCAGATGGATTAGGAAGATTTATACACAGTACGGTTAAGTGGAAAGAAAGGCATGCATAATATCTTTTTATTTCTGTAAAACCAATAGTGTGTGAATTGTATTTGTGTGCGTGTGTATGTAAGAATGCCTAGAAAGTGGCACCTTGAGTTTCTTAGGAAGCAGTAGGGAGAAGGCTTCCATGAAATGGAAGGAATAGGGCAGGAAAAAAAAAAAACAGAAAGAGCCAAGAAAAAAGAAAATGAAAAAGACTGCACTTTAAATTAGCATAATGATATAATTCAATTTATGTAAACTAAACCTGTGAGTCATTAAAGAAAATAAAAGGACCATAGAGATACTGACAGATCTGTATCTACCCTCTTCTATATTCACTGTTCAAAAGGAATACCCATACTAATTGAAGAAAGCAAAGTATGGGTTAATGTGTACAGTACAATCACATCTTGGTGAAAAGAAACACCCCTCCCCATATACGTGCAGACCCCCTGGTGTGGAGGACGGCTCCAGGCTGGCGGGTTGTTGATTCCTGGGGGAAGGCTGGCACAGGCGGGCAAGGAAGGGAAACAGCTCTTTTTTTGTTGCAAATAATTGTTTTATTCCACTTGGAATGTCCAGATACACCACTCTTGTAATTTCAAAAATGACAAATAAAGGCACATTTTAAAATAAAAAAAAGAAAGGTCAAGACCCACACTTCAAACTAATAACTGTTGTGTCTCCCATGAATCAGCTAACCTTTCCCCCTAATCAAACATCTTTGGGTGGTTTTGGATGATTCTGGATGGACCTCCAGGGCTCCCATGACCCCACCCCATCTTTCTGGTGCACTCAAAGGACGCCTTATGCACTAAGGTGGGTGTAGAGCCCATGAGCCCAGCCCTGCCCTGCTGGGTGTGGCTGGCTGTCCACAGGCTGGGGCAAGACCCAGGAGCTCCAGTGGACTGGGCGGAAAGACTTGCCAGGGAAAGCAGTCAGACGAGACGAGCTGGCTCCCGGGATGCTGAGGGCTGAAGTGAAGGTGGGAACAGGCTGGAGTTGGCTTCTTCCAGTATTTGTAACCTTCAGCCTCTAAGAACAATTGCATATATAATCTTTCAAAGTCAGAAATAAATCCACATTGAAGAAGAAATTGTGCTTAATGAACAAGGTGTCTTCTCCTCCTGCATATTCGCCGAGATAATGAAAGTACCACGGCACCCTCCTTTTCTGTTTCCTGTGTTACCCAGGACAACTCAACTGAATTCCCCAGTGACCCCACGTTGTACACATGGGGGACCAGAGAGAAGGGGGTTGAGGCAGGAGATACTGCGCGTAACCTGTTACATATTCATAAACATACATGTGGGTTATTTTCTTTACTATTAAAAAGCCCAGATTTTTAATAACTAGATTTTCTTTTCTCTTGCCTTAAAAAGCTCAGTGCATTGCTTAATACATAGAAGACTGTGATCACAAGTGCTGACATGCACGCATGCGCACACACGCACACACATGCACGCACACATGCTACACACAGGCACACATGCACACATACATGCTACACACACATGCACACACACACACATGCATGCACACACACACTCACACACACACATGCATACGCACACACTTTTTATCTTTAATGCTGATTCTGACTCCAGTCTGATTCTAAGCTGTGGAAAATTGATGTTGAACTAAGGCCACTCAACAGACCTAGCCTAATCCTCTCCAAGAAGTGTCAGACGACCTTGGCCAACTGTTAACATTTGTCCCCAGTAGTCCTGGTTTTATTTGAAAAGGAAGTGACCCCTCCCAGCACCGCCTGTGTCCCTGTGGTAACAGGCAGTCGATGAGGGAATGGAGTCTGCCATGTTAATCAAGTACAGCTGGAAGATGCAGAGGCTCAGAATGACTACTGGGGAGGATAAAGGGGCCTGTGTTCACATCACTGAGTGCTTTATATTTTGTGTATGGGGCTGCCTATGGAAACATCTTTGTTTTTTTTTTTTTCCACTCTAAAGGGCAATGGGATCTCTGCTTTTGAGATAAAGAAGGAAGCTAGCTGCCTTTGACTTTCCTTTGCTCTCCATCGGGTAACTCTGGGATTTGCATTTTAGATGTAAATTCATGTAAACAAGCACTTAATTTTTGATGAAATCCTACCACTGAGAACAATCTGGAGTCATTCTCTAATGCCAGTGTGCATTTCATCCCCACATACTTTCTCAGCATATGGATTAAACCTGCAATAAGGATGGTACAATCATGATTGGGCACACAAGACAATTGACCCGATTTTGCCACAAGGACAGAAAAATCTAATTATAACGCCCTTGCTAGCATCTGAGACAAAGCAAAGCTGCACGTCAACTCAGTCAATTAGCTGGCGTGTGAACCATCCAGTACTATCCCTTTGTGAGTCAGTTACATTCCCTTCAGTCTTTAGTCCAAAGAAAGTACCCCATTCCTGGCCTGGCTATGGCCAGCCAGTGCCTTTGGTTTCAATGAAATAAGGGAATGCATGAAAATCAACCCAAATTAACCATTCCTCACGAGCAGACCTTACCACCTAGCTGTGTTCCTGTGAGTGACGTATGTGTCATGCTGATGATCACATCTGTGGCCTGTGCAGGAGACATAAAGGAGGAAGCTGAGATACTCAGGTCATTGAAACAAACAGATATCGACAGGACATGGCAGGTGCAGCCCTTATTGGGCATGAAGAAAACAAGGGGAAGGAAGGGAAGTTCCTGAAGGCTGAAGAGTTCAGGAGGTATCTAAAGGCACCCGCTTTCTGTATAGGAAATGTCATCACATGGATTTAAATAAGCTTCAGGAAAAAAAAAAGCCACTGAGCCTGAAATGAAAGAGAACCCTACTAGAAAAATCATTAGTCTATATGGTAAGGCATCATTTCATACTAATTTTGAAGTGGTTTTTGACATGCTTTTGTAAAAATTGTGTCATGAAAAGCATCCTGAACAAGATGCAGGTGGAAAGAGGAGATTTCCAAGTGAAAACCTTGGCCGGAGGATGGCCATGGGTGAAATATGGTTCTCGGG
This sequence comes from Sapajus apella, assembly GCF_009761245.1. Taxonomy (NCBI): domain Eukaryota; kingdom Metazoa; phylum Chordata; class Mammalia; order Primates; family Cebidae; genus Sapajus; species Sapajus apella. Next base: position 36,310,230 of record NW_022436951.1, read on the forward strand.
AGTCTTCAGTTCATTTCATCGGGGATCTCAGATGGTTCTGCTGGCAGCAAAAGGTGTTAGAGTAGATGGCATAGTCTCTCTGTAATACCAGGAGATTTCAATAATAGTGAAAAGAAATTAGACTTTCCATTACCCCCTTATAACACTTGTAAATCTATTTCAAATGAAACAAAACTACTTTTGATATGGGAATGCCTAGCTTTTGCTGATTTTTTTACTTTCCTTCTGTTGTAAGATTTGAGGCTTGAAGTTTACCATCACCACTAACTATTGTTCTGTCTCAAGAGTTCAGCCGATTCCCCTGGGACGTCAACAACCATGGTTTATTCTTTGGGACCTGACAGCCTCCCCAGGCCCAGAGTCAGATGAGAGGGATGAGCAGGTGGAGGTTAAATTAGCAGGAAGAGCCAGCTCATTAGCGGGAAGGGATGGGGGTCTGCACGGTCTGCCAGGAAGCAAAGGAGGTAGCATCTCTTTAAATGGAAGGGCAAGGGGAATTAGTGAGGAATTGGTATTATAATGCAGACAGAAAGGCTGTTTCTAGATCTTTATGCTCATTCCCATAATGAGTGTGCAATAAATAGAAGTGTCCCACTGGAGAGCCCACAAATAGAGTGAAAAGCGCCCTGTAAGGAGAAGGTGTCTGTAGAAAACACCGACTGTGCTTTAGGGCCTGAAAACTGAATTTGAGGAAGAGACAGAATAAGATGAATTATTCTAGTGATGGGAGAGCCATTTTCAAGAATAAAAGGGGCTGTTAGGCTGAGGAGGGCGACCAGCTGTCTCTTCTTTCCAGTGACACTGAAACAAAAGGAAATGAAGTCAAGGAACAGCAGGAGGGAAGGGGTGTGGGGTGGAGGGTGCAGGGACAGGGTTGGGGGATGAACATCCCAGCCCTAAAACCAGTGAGACCTGGGGAGAGGACTCAGCCTGAATCTCCCTGATAAGGGAAGACGCTGCCTCCGCGGGGCTCTCTGGGGACTGGCTGTGGGGACAGGTGGGCAGACAAGGTCTAGAGGTCAAGGTTGCTGGGCTCTGAGTGTGCATTGCCTAAGAAACAGTTGCTACAGACTGAAGGCAACGGGGACTCCACAGGGCTGGAACAGCTTGCATGATCACAGATGGATCCTGCGGCACGGCTGAGATTTTCACCAGTATCCCTATCTTCTGCCTTTACCATTTCCTGGACAAGCTCCAGTTCAATTCTCCCTCCTTGTTTTTACCAGTCAAACCCCACAGGCACACACTTCCAAAGTACTTACGTAATAGCAGCCTACAGCAGAGCAAAGCAATGACCTTAATGATACTGGCAAAAGATGGAGCCGCAGACTCTTCTTCAGAACCTTTTGAAGTCACAAATAGAGAGTTCTCTATCTTAGAGGTGATGGCTACTGATTATGTTAAGAAGAAGCTCTATAATCTTTGGAGAATGGAAGCTGTAAATTCAGTTTGAGTAATGCTGCAAAAATTTCTGCTTCAAACAGGTTGTTAGTAGCAAACAATTCACCCTGGGCTCTCAGCACCTGTCACTTTCTCAAGGCATTTCTCTTATTTTAGTATTTCCTGTTTGAGAGCAAGGTAATGGAAGATGAAACATCACTTATGGAACCTTTACTGAGGATAAGCAGAGAGTAAATACAGCCACACATGCTTTTCTCCGTAATCCTCATAGAAATCTGAGTCTATCTCTTCTCTAATTTCATACACACTCATCCCTAATATCACCAGCCCTGCTCAGTGATTAATCGTCTCAGCAGTTATCAGGCATGGTCATGCTTGCTTAACAGAGGAGATGGGAATGATCAATAGATTAATCACTAAGCCTGTGCAATCAGATGACAGAAGCAACATCCTAGCAGGCCAAATGCTTGTTTTACTTGAGATTATTTTGTTTGCTTTAACAGAAAAATTGCAAGGTCCAGGCTGATGCAGCGTCTGGGGAGGGTGGCTGACTTCTCTTCACTAGTGCAAAAGCAGAAGGCACAATGACCTCCTCCCTCTGCTCAGCATCTTAGGAATGCTGTGAGCCCTTACCAAGTTTGTCTGGGAAGAAATAATCTGATCAGTATTTTTTAAAAAGACTTCATTCACATATCATAAAATTCAGCACTTGAAAGCGTATCTTTTAGTGTTGCTTAGTGTATTCAGAAGGTGTGTAACCATAACCGCTGTTTAATTCCACAGTTTTGTCACTCCATCCCCTCTTCCCCAGACCCTGGCTACTAATTTTCTTTCCTTCTCTTTCTTTCCCTTTCTTTCTTTCTCTCTTTCTTTCTTTCTTTCTTTCTTTCTTTCTTTCTTTCTTTCTTTCTTTCTTTCTTTCTTTCTTTCTTTCTTTCTTTCTTTCTTTTTCTCTTTCTTTCTTTCTTCTTTCTTTCTTTCTTTCTCTCTCTCTCTCCTTCCTCCCTCCCTCCTCCTCCTTCTTTCTCTCTCTCTTTCTTTCTTTCTCTCTCTCTCCTTCCTTCCTTCCTTCCTTCTTTCCTTCCTTCCTTCCTTCTCTCCCTCCTCCTCCTTTTTTCTCTCTCTCTTTCTTTCTCTTTCTTTCTTTCTTTCTTTCTTTCTTTCTTTCTTTCTTTCTTTCCTTCCTTTCTTCTTTCTTTCTTTCTTTCTTTTCTCTCTTTCTTTCCTTTTTTCTTTCTTCTTTCTTTCTTTCTTTCCTTCTTTCTTTCTTTGTTTTTGAGATAGAGTTTCACTCTTGTTGCCCAGGCTCGAGTGCAATGGTGCGATCTCGGCTCACGGCAACCTCCGCCTCCCACGTTCAAGCGATTCTCCTGCCTCAGGCTTCGGAGTAGCTGGGATTACAGGCATGTGCCACCACGCCTGGCTATTTTTTAATTTTTTTTTTTTTTTGTATTTTTGGTAGCGGCAGGGTTTCTCCATGTTGGTCAGGCTGGTCTCAAACTCCCAACCTCAGGTAATCTGCCTGCCTTGGCCTCCTAAAGTGCTGGGATTACAGGCATGAGCCACTGTGCCTGGCCTAATTTACTTTCTTTTTCTGTGACTTTACATATTCTGGACATTTCATGTAAATAGAATCATGGGATCACACAATACATAATGCTTTGTGACTTACTTCTTTCATGTAGTGTATTTCCAAGGCTCGTCCATGTTGTAAACTGTACCTGTGCTTCCTTCCTTCTTATTACCAAATATAGTAAATCCTCACTTAAAATCATCAACGGGTTCTTGGAAACTGGCTTTAAGTAAAATGACTTACAATGAAACCAATTTCTTTTCTCCTATCAATATAATGAAATGAGGCTGAGTGAAATGATATTATTCAAGGACCTGCTCTAAGTCTTTTTGCTTAAAGTCACAGTTTCCAAGAACTCCGTTAAGTCAGAACTTACTGTAGTATCCCATTGCATGGACCCACCACATTTTGTTTATCCATCTCATTAATTGATGGATGTTTGTGTTATTTGCAATGTTTGGCTATTTTGAATAATGTGGTTATGAACATGTATGTACAAGCTTTTGTTTGAACACTTTTCAGTTCTCTTAGGCATATACTCAGAGATTGGTTTGCTGGATTTCGTGGTAATTCCATGTCCCCCTTTAGAGGAACTGCCTTGCCCTCCACAGTGGGCGTGCACCACTAACACTGCTGCCAGCAATTGTTAGGGTTCCAGGGCTCTGCATTCTTGCTGATGCTGGTTATTTTTCCCTTTTTTGATGATAATCACTCTTAGTGGGTTCGAAGTGGTATCTCATTGTGGTTTTTATGTTCAGTTTCTTCATCACGGAAGATGTTGAGCATCTTTCTGTGTACTTGTTGGCCTTTTATATGTTTTCTTGGAGAAATATCTGTTTGAGTCCTTAGCTCTTATTTTAATTGGGCTATTTGTCTTCTTTACCGTTGAATTTTAATTGTTCTTTGTATTTGCTGGGTACGAGTTCCATACAGATATATGATTTGTAAATATTTTCCCCTACTTTTTAGTCTTTTCAGTTGCTTGATAGTATCTTTTGATGCCCAAAAGTTTTAAATTTTGATGAGAATTTGGCCTTAAAAAGGCTTTGACTTAAAAAGACTTAAGTCAATATTTCTCAATTTGTTTTCATTATCACCCCCCTAAAGAGAAAATTTTAATTTAATAAGGTAAATTAAATATTGAGAAATAGATTTTGTTGGGTAGCATTGAGCTTTGAAGGACCACAAATCATTGCAATATGTAAGACTTTTTTTCCTCCTGGTGTCAATTTTTGCCTCCTTACTTGTATTGAGAATTCTTGGACTGGATCAAAGGAGGTACTTTTTACGTAAGCAAGGCATGAGAGTGTGGAAGTAATCTGAGCCATCCTTTGTGTGAGTTTAATCTGCTCATATGCCCAAGACCTTTGTCCAAGCCCTGAATCGTCATCATGTCCTTTCAACCTTTACACAGTGAAGTGAAATGAGCTAATGGTTGTATTCTTCTCATCCATATAGACTTCGACCCCTACCTGCTACCAATGCCTCTGATTGTTTCTAGCACACTGTTTTATTTACATGATTTACCACTTAACCATATAGTATGGGCATATGTAGCTGTGTCTCTGTCTGCCTGTCCTATTTTTGCTGATGTTTTCACATAATGCACATCACCAGCACTGAATAGACTCTTGGAATGTTGATGTAAATCTTACTTCTTCCAACTTGATTTTAAGGTTCTATGCTGTACAGTGTCTTAAAGACCTTTTCTGTATCTCTGCAAGTATGAACGTGGTATTGTGAACCAGTATGGATTTAATACTCACTGGCTAAGATTTGTATTTTTCTTTGCAAAAAGAAGTGATGCAGGTGCTTTATTGGAATAACAGCCCGATGGTTCTATTTTGCTGAGCGTCACTAGTCTTGTCGGTGGCATTTAAGCAGTCAGGGTTGCCTGTTCTGTTGCATAGCCATCCTGCTCCAGGCAGAGGGGAGTTGATACAGTAGCAGCAAAGGTCCCAGATACCTGGGATAGAATCCTGGGCACCTAGGCAAGAAACAGGATGGAAAATATTCTCCCAAAGCTATTGGAAACCATGCTAGTCTGCAGACTGCGTAGCTTAGGAAGGGGAAACAGAAGTCAGGGACAATCAATTGTATTCAGCATCAGGACAAGTGGGTCCCTAGGGGGCTGATTAGTGATGAGGAGCCACAAGAATGTGGGGAAACGGCATAAGACAGGTTAGGATGAAACAACTCTATAAGAAACTGCAGACAGCCCAATCCAGTGACTGCTTCTATTGGGAGATGAGCTAGTAGGATTTGAAGGTATAGCCTGTTCCAGAAGACTGCCTGGTACAGCATGATGAGAAGTCAGGAAACAGTGAACAGCCCTGGGAGTGTGCTCTACTGCTGTCCTGAAGACAACGAAGCCAAGCTGACATTAAAATCTTGGAGGAGAGGGAGCTATGTGCTAGCTAAGTCCCTTTGATATTTTTACTTAGAAAACATTTTAAGCGACGGGCCAATGGACACTTATTAACTCTGGACTCTATGCTGTCTCACAGTATGGGATTTTAAAGTACATTGTGTCTATAATGACAATGCTTTGTTTTTCCCCTGACCTCTCCTGAAATCCCTGTGGACAGCCCTGTGCACCTTCAACTTCACCTCTGTCACCTGTCCTCATGTCACTTGGTCCAAGGGACTGTATGATTGGGGGTTAATTAAGGGGCAGGATTTTTGGGAAGTGACACTTAGGCTGGCACCTTTTAAGACCCTCAGAGGTGAAATGCTTTCTCTCTGTCTCTCCTTCCATCCTAATTTTCCCTCTCTCTCCAGTAACTCCCATAGTCTCCCTGGCTTTTTTCTGCTCTTCTTATGAAGGAGGAGAGTGGGTTGGTGGGAGGGAGATGATGGAGTTGTTCTTTCATGTACGTTGCAGTCCAAGAGCATTAGGAGACTGTGATATTTCTTACTGCTATGAACGAGCCTAGTTAGTGGCCCTAGTAACAGGCTGATAAAATATAATCTAGAATAATAGATAGCCACATGGCTCTATGAAGTGTCCACTGAGGACATACATGGGTGATTTGCCTTCAGTAGAGATCAGGTCTGGTGCATTCATTCTGCTCAGCCAGTGCCAGATGGTGACAGTCCCCCAGCTGCACTCTAAGGCCGGGCCAGCCAAGTTGGGGCTGTTTTGATCAATCCAGAACCTCTAAAGATGCTGGTTTCTTCCCTTGAGACTATAGAGCAGCTGGCAGGTGATGCTAGATTACCAGAAAAGGGCTGGGCTTACGCAACCTGCAGTGTGTTTCCCCAGGAGCGTCACAGGAAGCCCCCTCCCCAGCCCTGTGAGCCTCATAGTGAATCTGGACCCTCTAGAAGATGATGGGCCCTTCTTTACTTAGTGAGCAGTGCAGAGTTGGTCTGAGACAGGCATATGGGTTTCCCAGTGAAGAAAAAGGAAATCTAAACTTTTCTGGAATAATGTTGATGTGTTTCAATGGCTGGTGAGCTCTTGGGCTCTCCCTTCCTCAAGTACTCAGAGATCTCAGAGACCACTGAAGCCCCTACCTTCATTGGAGAGTCTGAAATTCCAAACAAACCCAGTTGTGCTCTGATGACTAGAAGTGCACAGGGGCATCTACCCTTGATGCTGCAGAGGAGGTCTTTGAACAAGTGAATGTCCTGATCTCTATTTTTTTCTTCTGTAACAGTCTTGCTCTGTTGCTCAGACTGGAGCGTAATGGCGCCACCACAGCTCAACCTCTGCCTTCCAGGTTCAAGCAATCCTCCTACCTCAGACTCCTGAATAGCTAGAATTATAGGTGTCTGCCACCATTCCCATATAATTTTTGTATTTTAGTAGAGACGGGTTTTCACCATGTTGGCCAGGCTGGTCTTGAACTCCTGGCTCACGTGATCCGCTCACCTCGGCCTCTCAACGTGTTGGGATCACAGGTGTGAACCACCATGCCTGGCCTAAGAGTCCTGACTTCTGCACTCGGCTCTGTTCTCTAAGTAAGAAACACCTTCAGGTGAACTGATTCACAGCTCCCACAGTGCTGAAATGGGGTCTTGCCGGGTGTTGCTAGGTGACTGAGATGCGGCCAGATCAGAACTAATGGCCACGAGTGTTCCAGATTGTCTGTGACTTTCTGCTTGTTTACTGTTTCCCAGTCCTGCTTGCTCACATAAAGCATATCCAGCTCAGGTGGCTGCTGTTGCAAAGCCTTCTCTACTGCAGAAGTGTTACCTTTCTAGAGAAGATAAAATTATTAGATTGGTGCAAAAGTAATTGCAGTTTTTGTCATTATTTTAAACAGCAAAAACCGCAATTACATTTGCATCAACCTAGTAGATGTAAGGCATGGTTAGAGCTTACATTTCACAACTTCTTCCCTTTCTTCTCATATTCTCAGTTGTAACAAATGTTTTATTTGTTTACTTTAAAAGTACGTATTATCCTCAAGCAGAGAAGGTTGAAAGATTAATGATCAGAGATTCATTATAATTCATACTTCCTTGGACTTCATAGTAATTTCTTTTGCAACAAGGATCTCAATTATGGTATTCTCTGTCTACATTGGGACACCATTGAGTTTTTTTTGGCTAATTTCTTGAAACCTGTCACTACCTAGTGGAAGATGTGTGTTCGTCAATAATGTGTCTATGACATGATTTAGAAATCCAGAATAAGGGTGCTTTTAAAATGAGACACCTTTAATTTTCTCTACATGTGATAAACGTGATGCTCAGAGGAATTGATAATAGGCTTATTCTTCATTAAATAATTATTTATCACTTCCTATGTGGAAAATGTCTTAAGTACCATGATGGCTTTATGGCAGCATGACCTAGTGTCTCTGACCAGAGACAGCGCATCATATCGTGACCGAGACCAAAACCCACATGGGGATGCTGGAAACCAATAACTGTGAAACCAGACAGTTTTACCAGCAAATGATCACATAGTCTAGCATTTCAGATAAGGGCAATTTAAGCTTGAGTGACTTGGTGCAGACATTGAATTAACTAATGAAAAAATAAGAAAGATTTAAGAAATCAGATATGAGAGAGAACATCGTTGGTGCGAAGATGGTGCATGAGAAGAGATGGGGGATGGGAAAAGTCAAACCCCACTGTGACTGAGGTGATCACAGAACACAGCGAAGGAGTTAGAGGCGTGTGAGGGTGCTAACGGACCACTGCCCCTTGACAAGAGTTTTAGCTAAAGTCTGACTTACAGTGGGTCCCATGGGTCCCTGGACTCATCCTGTGGTCACTTCCCCAGTGCCAGAATGCATAATTGGCATAGACATACTTAGCAGCCGGCAGAATCCCCACATTGGCTCCCTGAGCGTGAGGGTTAGGGTTACTAAGATAGAAAAGGCCAAATGGAAGTCATTAGAGCTGCCTCTACTAGGAAAATAGTAAACTAAGAACAATATCACATCCCTGGTGCAATTGAGATTCTTGCCACCATCAAGGACTTGAAAGACACAGGGATGGTGATTCCCACCACATCCCTGTTCAACTCTCCCATTTGGCCTGTGCAGAAGACAGATGGATCTTGGAGAATGACAGTGGATTATCGTAAGCCCAACCAAGTGCAAGTGGTGACTCCAATTGCAGCTTCTGTACCAGATGCGATTTTACTGGTTGATCAAATTAACACATCTCCTGGTACCTGGTATGCAGCCATTGACTTGGCAAATGCCTTTTCTCCATTCCTGTTCTTAAGGACCACCAGAAGCAATTTGCCTTCAGCTGCCAAGACCAGCAATACACCTTTACTGTCCTGCCTCAGGGTTATATCAACTCTGCGGCTTTGTGTCATAATCTTATTAGGAGAGACCTTGATCACTTTTTGCTTCTGCAAGATATCACACTGGTCCATTACATTGATGACATTATTCTGACTGGATCCAGTGAGCAAGAAGTAGCAAACACACTGGATTTACTGGTGTGACATAAATTAGCATACCAGAGGATGGGAAATAAATCCGACTAAAATTCAGGGATCTTCTACCTCAGTAAAATCTCTAGGAGCCCAGTGGTATGGGGCCTGTTGAGATATTTCTTCTAAGGTGAAACATAGTTTGCTGCATTTGGCCCCTCCTACAACCAAGACAGAGGCACAATGCCTGGTGGGCCTATTTGGATTTTGGAGGCAACCCATTCCTCATTTGTATATATTACTCCAGCCCATTTGTCAAGTGACCTGAAAGGTTCCCAGTTTTGAGTGGGGTCCAGAATGGGAGAAGGCTCTGCAAGAGGTCCAGGCTGCTGTGCAAGCTGCCCTGCCACTTGGGCCATATGACCCAGCAGATCCAATGGTGCTTGAGGTGTCAGTGGCACATAGGGTTGCTGTTTGGAGCATCTGGCAGGCCCCCATAGGTGAAACACAGCAGAGGCCTCTAGGATTTTGGAGCAAGGTCCTGCCATCTTCTAAGATAACTAGCGTCCTTTTGAGAGACAGCTCTTGGCCTGTTACTGGGCTTTGGTGGAAACTGAATGTTTGACTATGGGCCATCAAATCACCATGTGAACTGAACTGCCAATCATGAAGTGGGTGTTTTCTGATCCATCTAGCCATAAAGTGGGTCGTGTACAGCAGCATTTCATCATCACGTGGAAGTGGTGTATACGTGATCGGGTTAGAGCAGATAACGAAGGCACAAGTAAGTTACGTGAGGAAGTGACTCAAATGCCCATGGTCTCCACTCCTGCCACTCTGCCTTCTCTCCCTCCGCCTGCACCAATGGCCTCATGGGGAGTTCCCTGTGATCAGTTTGCAGAGGAAGAGAAGACAAGGGCCTGGTTCACAGATGATTCTGCATGATACGTGGGCAACACCCAAAAGTGCACAGATGCAGCACTACAGCCCATTTCCAGGACATCTTTGAAGGACAGCGGTGAAGGGAAATCTTCCCAGTGTACAGAACTTCAAACAGTGCACTTTGTTCTGAAGGAGAAATGGCCAGATGCGCGATTATATACTGATTCATGGGCTGTAGCCAATGGTTTGGCTGGATGGCCAGGGACTTGGAAGAAACATGATTAGAAAATTGGTGACAAAGAAATTTGGGTAAGAGATATGTGGATGGACCTCTCTGAGTGATCTAAAACTCAAAATATTTGTATCCCATGTGAATGCTTACCCATGCACCCATGGGCAACCTCAGCAGAGGAGGATTTTAATAATCAAGTGGATAGGATTACCCATTCTGTGGACACCACTCAGCCTCTTTCCCCAGCTACCCCATTATCATCCAATGTGCCCATGAACAAAGTGGCCATTGTGGCAGGAATGGAGGTTATACATGGGATCAGAAACATGGGCTTCCACTCACCAAGGCTGACCTGACTATGGCCACTGCTGAGTGCCCAATTTGCCAGCAGTAGAGACCAACACTGAGCACCATTCCTCAGGGTGATCAGTCAGCTACCTGGTGGCAGGTTGATTATATTGGAACTCTTTCATCACAGAAAGAGCAGACGTTTGTCCTCACTGGAATAGATATTTACTCTGGATATGGGTTTGCCTATCCTGCACACAGTGCTTCTGCCAAGACTATCATCCATAGACTTATGGAATGCCTCATCCACTGTCGTGGTATTCCATACAGCATTTCCTCTGACCAAGGCATTCACTTTATGGCTAAAGCAGTGTGGCAGTGGGCTCACGCTCATGGAATTCACTGGTCCTACCATGTTCTCCATTGTCCTGAAGCAGCTGGACTGATAGAATGGTGGAAGAGCCTTTTGAAGTCACAATTACAACACCAACTAGGTGACAATACTTTATAGGGTTGGGGCAAAGTTCTCCAGAGGGCTGTGTATGCTCTGAATCTGCATTCAATATATGGTGCTGTTTCTCCCATAGCCAGAATTCATGGGTCCAGGAATCAAGGGATGGAAATGGAAGTAGCACCACTCACCATCATCCCTAGTGACCCGCTAGCAAAATTTTTGCTTCCTGTTCCCCCGACATTATGTTCTGCAGTTCTCTCTCTCTCTCTCTCTCTCTCTCTCTATATATATATATATATATATATATATATGTATATATATATATATATATATATATACATATATATATATGTATTTGTTAGTTCTATATATATTCTATTAGTTCTGTCCCTCTAGGGAACCCAGACTAATACACCACATACAGTTGAGATGATGCAGTGTTTGTCTTTCTGTGCCTGGCTTACTTCACTCAACATCATGTTCTTCAAATTCATCCATGTTGTCACAAATGACAGAATTTTCTTCTTCTTAAAGCCTGAACAGTATTCCATTGTGCACGGAAACACATTTGCTTTCTCTATTCATCGTTGGTAGACACTTAGCTTGTTTCCATACCTTGGCTACTGTGAATCATGCTGCAATAAAGATGGGGGTGCAGATGTCTCTGATGTACGGATGTCATTTCATTTGGGTATATACCCAGTAGTGGAATTGTTGAATTATACAATAGTTCTATTTGTAAGTTACATTTTTTAACTGTATTAATTCACAATCCCACTAAGGGTTTTCTGTTATCCACAGAAAATATCACCAACACTTTGATATTTTTTTGGGAATAGTCACCCTAGCAAGTGTTGGGTGATATCTTTTTTTTGTGTTCTTTTTTTGAGGCGGAGTTTTGCTGTTGTTACCCAGGCTGGAGTGCAATGGCGTGATCTCGGCTCACCGCAACCTCCACCTCCTGGGTTCAAGCAATTCTCCTGCCTCAGCCTCCCGAGTAGCTGGGACTACAGGCGTGTGCCACCATACCCAGATAATTTTTGTATTTTTTAGTAAAGACGGGGTTTCACCTTGTTGACCAGGATGGTCTCGATCTCTTGACCTCGCGATCCACCCCTCCTCTGCCTCTCAAAGTGCTGGGATTATAGGCATGAGCCACCGCGCCAGGCTGGGTGATATCTAATTTTCATTTGAGTTTGCATTTCCCTAATGTTGAGCATATTTTTATGTATCTGTTGGTCATTTGTATATTTTCTTTGGGGAAATACCTATCAGGTCTTCCATTCATTTTTAAATTGGTTTATTTTCTTGCTATTAAGTTGTGTGTGTTTCTTACGTATTTTAGATATTAACTCCATATCAGAGGTATAGTTTACAAATATTTTTCTCTTAGTCCATGGATTTTCTCATAATTCTGTTGTTTCCTTTGCTGTTCAGGGGAATTTTAGTTTGATGTAATTTTGTTTGTCTAATTTTGCTTTTGTTTCCTGGGCTTTAGGGGTTATATCCAAGATATCATTGCCCAGACCAATGCCATGAAATTTTTTTGTATGTTTTCTTCTAAGAAGAATGTAAGTAAAAAATTAGAAGAAAAATGGTAAATTAGAAGAAAAAATTAGAAGAAGATGGTTTTACCATTTCAGGTCTTATGTTAGAGTCTTTAATATGTTTTTAGTTCATTTTTCCGTATGGTGTGAGATAAGTTCTAAGTTCATTTCTCTGCATGTAGATATCCACTTTTCCCAACATAATTTCTTGAAAATACTATCCTTTACCCACAGTGTATTTTTGGCACCGTTGTAGAAAATCAATTGACCACAGATGTGTAGGTCAATTCTTTCTGGTCCCTACATTCTCTTCCATCGTTCACTGTATCTGTTTTTGTGTCAATATCATGTTGTTTTGATTATAGCTTTCTAATACCTTTTGAAATCAGGCAGTGTGAAGATGCTGTCAAAAAACTGTGAAGATTGATAAGCAAATTCAGTAAAGTTGCAGGTTACAAAATTGACATATAAAAATTAGTAGTGTTTCTATACATCACCAGCAAACTATCCAAAAAGGAAATTAAGAAAATAATCCTATTTATAATAGCTAGGAGTAAATTTGATTCAGAAAGTGAAAGACCTTGATATGGCTTTGTGTCTCCACCCAAATCAGAGTTCATTGCACCCCTCTACCACCCCCACCAGAGCAGGTGTTGCTATCTATGTCTGAGAGATCTGCAGATGGTTCACATCACAGGACTTTCTGCAGACAAACCCAGCATCAGCCCAGAGCCTGGTAGCCCTGCTGGGTGGCTAGATCCAGAAGAGAGATAACAGTCACTATAACTGGGCTCCCAGGAAGCCACATCCCTAGGAAGAAGGGGAGAGTAGTGCATCAAGGGAACACCCTGTGAAACAAAAGAATCTGAATGGCAGGCTTGTACCCTAGACTTTCTTTGTGACATAGCCTACCCAAATGAGAAGAATCCAGAAAAACAATTCTGGCAATATGACAAAACAAGGTCCTTTAACACCCCCAAAAAATCACACTAGCTCCCCAGCAATGAATCCAAGCCAAGATGAAATCCCTGATTTACCTGAAAAAGAATTCAGAAGGTCAGGTATTAAGGTAATCAAGGAGGCACCAGAGAAGGGCAAAATCCAATTTAAGGAAATAAAAAAATGATACAAGAAATGAGGTGGGAAATAAATAGCATAAACAAGAAATAATAAAAACTTCAGGAAATAATGGACACACTTAAGGCAATGCAAAAGGCTCTGGAAAGTCTCAGCAATAGATTCAAGCAAGTAGAAGAAAGAACTTCAGAACTAAAAGAGAAGGTTTTCAAATTAACCTAATCCGACAAAGACAAAGAAAAAAGAATAAAAAATGAAAAAAGTCACCATGATTTGGAATAATCCCCACGTGTCAAGAGTGAGACCAGGTAGAGGTAACTGGATCATGGCGGTGGTACCCCTATGCTGTTCTTTTAATAATAAGTGAGTCTCATTCATTGTCTGATGGTTTTATGGTTTTATAAGTGGCTGACATTTGAGCTGCTTGCACTCACTCCATCCTGCTGGCCTGTGAATGAGGTGCTTGCTTCTCCATTTGCCTTCTGCCATGTTTGTAAGTTTCCTGAAGACTCCCCAGCAATTCAGAGCTGTGAGTCAATTAAACCTCTTTTCTTTATAAATTATCCAGTATTGGGCAGTTCTTTATAGCAGTGTGAAGATGGACTAATACAGCCCTGTATACCCAAAATTATAAAACATTCATAAAAGAAATTGAAGAAGCCAAAAATAAAGAAATGGAAAGATATCTCTTGTTCTTCATTTGAAACACGTAATATGAAACCCATATGAATGTTACGGGTTCATATGAACCTTGTGCAAAAAAATCTTACACAAAAGGAGCAAAGCTAGAGTCATTACACTACCGAAATTCAAAAATTAATATCTTCACAATGTTGAGTCTGTCAACCTATGGTTTCCATTTGTGTGGCTATTCTTTTTCTATAAAGCCTTTCATAAATTTTTTAGGCTTTAAAACTTTTCAGTCTTTAATTTTTCCTGTTGTGTTTAATTTCTCCATGGCAATTGCTATTTTTATTTCTGTATTTCTGTTTTGTAACCTTTTATTGTTGACATGTAGAAATGAAATTGATATTTATATGTTGAGTTTTGGTAAGCTTTTAATTTTGCTAAGTTTTTTTTATTATTCCTAATGAATTATTTATGAATTCTTTTTTATGTAAACAATTCATATCATCTAGTTGTTACATATTTTTTCTTTTCTTTGTTATTCTTACCTTATCATGCTGATTGATTTCTCCAGTACAATGTTGAAAGGAATTTGTGATATAAAGCATCTTTGTTTTGTTCTTGATCTCAAAACAACAAAACAAAAATGAACTTTTTAACCATTAAATAAAATATTTGCCATAATTTTTTTGTAGATGCTTTTTATTCAACTCAGACATCTCCTTTATTTCCAGTTTTTTAGGTAATTTTTTTTTTTTTTTTGGTGGAAAACTTGATCAGTGCTGTTTCTGGAGCTAGAACTTTCTACATTTGGTCTGTTAATATCCTGGATTGCATCGAATGATTTTCACTCTTCAACCAACCTTGAGTCATAAAGCCAGGCCTAATGTAGTCAGAATGTTTTATACATTTTGCTGGTATTTTTTTTTTAGCTCTTTACTAGAAAAACATTCTGTTCATATTTAATGCAGTTGATGATGTATTTGGATTGAAATATACCATCTTACTTTGTGATTTGTAGTTTTCCAACTCATTCTATATATTTGTCATCTATTTCGTGACTTCCTTTAAATTAACAGAGTATCTTTTTAAAGTAACTTTTCCTTTTCACAAGTTTGAGAATTATATACTTTGTTTCCATTATTTTAATCACTATCCTATTAATTTTAACATGCCTACTTAACTTACCACTTCTAAATTAATTTAATACTTCTCTTTTCAAACAATGGAAGGAACATATAACATATAAGACTTGAGTTTATTTTACTCTCTCCTGCCTTGGTTACTATTACTGTTGTTTAAAAAAATTACACTTTAATCTTCAAAAGACATCTTCATTTTTATATTATAAATGTTATTTAGATTATACATTTATTCCACTTTCTTCAGTCTTAATTTCTTCTTACATTTTAAACTCTCTATGTGAGATAATTTTCTTTCCATTTGACCTACATCCTTAAGAATTTATTTTAGTATGTTGTTGAATGCAATCTCACTTTTTTGTTTGTTTGTTTTAGTGAAGAATGTTTAGCCCTTATTCTTGCAAGATATTTTAAAGGGGATGTAAAATTTTGTTTCCCCTTCACATTGGAGATGTCATTTCCATGTGTTCTGGTTTAAATGGCTGTAAAGTCAAAGATTATTTTCATTTTTTCAAAGGGCTGTCTCTGTCTCTGTCTCTCTGTTTCTGTCTCTGCACACACTGTGTGTATGTGTATTACACATATGCATTGTATATGTGTACTACATTAAATATACATGCATTATATTAAATATGTGTGTGTGTATATACATATATATTTCTGGCTACTTTTAGGGCTTTATCTCCCTTTGGGTCTTGGGCATTATATTATGATCTGTTTAGTGGTTTTATTTTTATTTCTCCTGATTGAAATTGGTTGCCCTTTTGAACCTGAATAGTTAGATAAATTATGACAAAACAGCTTGTAAGATGAGGGAGAACTGAAAATATGATATCACAGTGAAAGAAACACCCAGGTTTGGAAGGTGTCTGCTGGAGAGGTAGAAATGGAACTCGTCAGGGCCAGGTGCTTAGAAAATGAGCAACATGGAGCGGATGCAATTTCAGAATTGGTGATGCTCACACCTGAAGGAAACTCAGAGTCTGCGTGAAATATAAATTATCTTCCTTTTAACGTCTCACTGAATTCCTATTACAAAGTTTTAAATGGGAGAACCTAGTAACAAAAGATTTCTAAGATTAATTCTTCAAGTCCATCACCATGGTGAAAACTCTGAAGAATAAGCTTGAACCTAGGGTCACAACTGCAATTTAAATTTTCCCTGACATTAAAAAGAATGTTGAAATTCAGCTTTGTCATACAATTTGATTATATGTATTGAAAATAGGTATAAAAATGAGAGCATCAAGGAAGTGAAATCTGTTTTCTTCACAGAATGCAATATATATGAAATATGGACACCTTAAAACTCTTGCAACTGTAAAATGTTTTGAATCATATTTTTTTATAGGATACAAGTAATGAAAAGTAGATTTTATTCCTGTAGCTTAATGCCCTGATTAAGTATTCTTGAAGGTACCCTGGTGAGTAGTGTGTAGTGCCCATTGATTTCTTGGACATACACTAGGCAGTGAAAGTGCATCCATGGGAAGCGGTTCTAATGTGTCAATCTGTTGTGACTGCTTTACGGAGACTGATCTATATTTGGCTTTCAGGAGGTAGGCATTGTCACCTGGGTCCCACTGGTTGGCATTCTGGGGATTGGCTGTGGCTGTGGTTTGAAAGTATCTGCTCCAAAATTCAGGTGTTGCCAATATGATGATATTAAGAGGTGGGGCCTTCATAAGTCAATTAGGCCAGGAGGGCTCTTCATGAATGGGATTAGGTGCTCTTCTGAAAGGGCTGAAGGGGCCGGGTGCAGTGGCCAATGCCTGTAATCCCAGCACTTTGGGAGACTAAGGTGGGTGGATCACTTGAGGTCAGGTTTCGAGACCAGCCTGGCCAACATGGTGAAACCCCATCTCCACTAAAAATACAAAAATTACCTGGATGTGGTGGTGTGTGCCTGTAATCCCTGCTACTTGGGAGGCTGAGGCAGGAGAATCACTTGAACCCTAGAGGCGGAGTTTGCAGTGAGCTAACACCACTGCACTACAGCCTGGGCAACAGACTGAGGCTCTTTTGAAAAAAAAAAAAAATGCTGGAGGAGTGAGTTCATTCCTATGGACCTTCTGTCTTCCACTGTGTTCCTTCCCTCTGGGGGATGCTGCATGAAGGCCCTCCCCAGACACCCGTTGCCAACACTTTAATTGTGCAGCCTCTAGAACCATGAGAAATCTATTTATGTTCTTTATATAATCTTTTCTCAAGTATTTTGTTGTATCAGCCCAAAGAGACTGAGACAACCGTTTCTATTTATTCTAGAATGAATAAGAGAGATCTTGAGCTTTCACAGTCCATCAAGTTTCTTCCTGTAAACTACCTAATCTCTTTATTCTCTTCTATTTTCCAGGCCACTAAGAGAAAAACATGCAGACACCATTAGCTCTCAGAGAGTCAAAAATTCTCAAACTTCCTTTACCATTTCTGAGGAGCAGCTATGTGACCTTTTACACCCCATAAACCCAAATCCAAGCTCAGCAATTAGCCTTGAGCATCCATTCTTCCCTTCCTTGCTCCTCCTTGGGTCAACTTCTTTCTCCTGAAACTGCACCTGCTATTAGAGGGTGTCAATCTCAGACCCCTGGTGTTACCTAATAAAAATATTCTGTATAGACACAAGCCTACCAGCAGTAGCATTATAAGTCTTCCTTGTCAAAAGGATTTCTGCTATGCCAGCTTTCCTCACAGCTTCCATTGATGAAAAGTTACCTGTGTGTGTGCATGCATACATGCGTCTCTGTATGTGTTGCCTGTTTGGTTGTTTTGCAGTCAGAAAGCTGATCTGCATGAGATCAGACTCTTATTCTTGCTTGATTCCCTAACAGAATAACAGACACACCCGCCTGGGGTTAGGTACACAGAATCCACCCCTGGAAAATAATGGTGGCATCTCTTCCTGAAACTCACAGATGGTTCAAAGGATTTAGTGCAACATAGCAGAAAAAGCCTTGGACCACCCTTAGTCCTGACTTTGCGACTGTTCGGTTGGATGATCCTGGGCACAGGTGTTCTACCATGTGCAAATTGGGATAATTCTCACCTTTTAGGGTTGCTGGGAGAGCTAAATGAGAAAATGCATGCCCATCCCTTGCCCGCTCCATGGTAACTGTTCAACCTGAGGGAGGTGCGCTGGCTGGTTATAAGGTAAAGATGACTAGCACAGATGGTCTTTAAACTTTTACATCTGATGACCCTAACGCTGCTGAGTCAGGGTTCAAGGGTGTATATTTGCCAATGAACTTACCTGAATTTTTATATCAAACTTTCCTTTGATATCTAAAAGGAAGCTCAGAAGACAATGATATGGAGCCAAGCTGTCTAAAGGCTTCTCCCTGTCTGTCTCAGACCCTGCTTACCTGCAAACCTGTGTAACCAGCACCAGTGAGCTGAGATGAGGAAGCAATTTGCTAAACACCAATTACATGCTAGACTTCTTCATACAGGCTCATTTAATTCCAACAAAACCCCTCCAAGGTCAGCATTGTTAAATTCTCTTTTGCAGCAAGATCTCAAGGGTAGAAAAAGATGAAGCAAGTGTTTGAGGCTTGCACTGCCCAACTCCAAAGCCTGTGCTCCCTCTTCTCAACTGTCCACTGGGCATCAAGCCAGGGACCCAGAAGAGAGGAAGGATGGAGCAGTGAGCATTCTGAGGAGGTGGAGGCTGATAGAGTTAGGGGTGCAGAGTCCTCTGAAATGGCCTGAGAGTAGCATATGCATTATTGATAGTCAGGGTTTTTTTAATGTACAGGTATTGATCGACTTATGACCTATGCAGCTTACGACCATTCGACTTTACCACCACAATTGCTAGCCATGACTGCTCCGCGTTTGGCAGCGCAAATGTTGCCCAGCTGGGCGTATGACAGTGCGGACCAGCTTCCGGCAGCACTACCATCTCCGCGTGCACCATTTCAACTGTACATATAGCCTACTCAACTTACGAATGAATCGTGTTACGACCAGTCCGCGGTCCTGTGGTCGTAAATCAAGCACTAGCTGTATTGGGTTAGAAACAAGCTGGCAAGAGTTTGAGACTAGCCTGGGCAATAGAGTGAGACCCTGTGTGTTCCAATAAATAAATAAATAAATAAATTGGCTGGGTGTGGTGGCTCACGTCTGTAATCCCAGCACTTTGGGAGGCCAAGGTAGGCAGCTCACCTGAGGTCAGGAGTTTGAGACCAGCCTGGCCAACACAGTGAAAACCCATCTCTACTAATAACACAAAAAATTAGCCAGGCATGTTGGTGTGCATGTGCAGTCCCAGCTACTCAGGAGGCTGAGGAGAAAAAATCACTGGGACTGAGGAGGTAGAGGTTGCAGTGAGCTGAGATCATGCCACTGGGCTCCAGCCTGGGTGACAGAGTGAGACTCCATCTCAAAAAAAAAAAAATAATAATTAAGCCAGAACTGGTGGAGTGCACCCGTGGTCCCAGCCACTTGGGAGGCTGAGGTGACAGGATTGCTTGAGCCCAGTAGTTCAAGGCTGCAGTGAACCATAATTGCACTACTGCACTGCAGCCTGTCTGGAAAAAAAAAAAAAAAAAAAAAAAAAAAGGAAAAGAAAAAGAAAAACAAAACAACAAAAAACAAAAACAAAAACAAAAAAAAAAACCAAGCAGGAATGGGACATTCTGCAGAAAATCAAGTCCAAAAGTCTACCACCTGTAGAAAGCAGGAAATTAAACAAAGGGTGACCCTCCCTGTCTGCTTCAGTTAATGCCTCTGTTAAGGACTGCATATTGTACGACTCCAATCATGTATGTTGAAGCCTTAATCCCCAATGCGATGGCATTAGAAGGCAGGGTCTTTGGGAGGTTATTAGGTAATAAAGGCAGTGCCCTCATGAATGGGATCCATGCTCTTATGAAAGAGGACCAGGAGACACCCTGCCCCTTCCACTATGTGAAGACACAATGAAAAGGCATCCTCTATTAACCAGTAAAATGGGTCTTCACGGACACTGAATCTGCCTTGATCTAGAACTTCCAGCCTTCAGGACTATGACATATAAATTTCTGTTGTTTGTAGGACACATAGTTTATAGTATTTTGCCATAGCAGCCTGAATAACTAGGAGAGCTTCTTACCTCTTTCTTTATGCAAATGTTGTGACTGTTTCTTCCTCATGGTTAAATAAAAAATGAGGAATGACTCGGGTCCCAGGTAGACTGTCATGATCTTACAAATTTAGAAAAGAAGACAAGTGTCTCTAATGCTTGAAAGGTGTGCAAAACAATAGAAAAGTGGGCCAATTACACACATTTCCTGCTTTAAGATTGCCTAGTAAAGAAAGAGTAAATTACTCAGGAGTTTCTTTAAATTCATGCTTCTATAGAGCATAAAGACAGCGTGACTACTAGGTTATTTATTACTAAATGGAGGGCCTCAGAGACAGAACAGATGTGTAAGCAAAATGCAATTTGATTTACAAACATTCCGCTTAAATATTTCAAGAAAATATCTGTGAACAGAGCCAAGGTATGGCTGTCCCAGAAAGATGTGTGTGTTGCTGACGTTAAGAAAGTCCATTGTTGGAATGCTGGCGTTCTCTACTTCTTTACCAGATGACTTGCTTAGTTGGCTTCCCATCATAGGAATATTTCATCTGCTTCTAGATTATTAACTTAATTTCACATGTTACAATCTTAAATCCAATTTATTCTGCTCTTTACTTAATTGGAAAAAGCTAAGTGAATTTACTAAGCTTCTGTACTATGTGTTTCTCTTACTGTGAGGTCAGGGGCAGTCTGGCTGCCCTGCCTCCATTTGTACATGTCTTTTGCCAGTCCCTGAGGTTGAATATGGTCTGCCTATGGGAGCATAGTCCACTCTTTCCTCGTGGCACACAGCTGGCTAATAACACCCGACACGAAGAAGATGGTTTGCTTTCATTGCTTAGGGTAAATTGCTATTCTTCCAGTATTGGTTTTTGGATTATGATGATTTTAAGAATAAAAATAGTACATATTGATCTATTCTTAAATATCCATTTTAAGGGAAGGTAAATCCAGTGGTCAGGAGGTGAGTTCAGAGTTGCACAGATGTAGGTTGAAATCCTAGCCTTGCCACCTGCTGCATTCTGGGATTTTCTAGCTCAGTGAGTTGTTAAGCTGCTGCTGTGGCACTCAAAGCCCACCCCTCTGGATCTTGTGGGTTGAGGCCCCGGCTCTGCAGACCACATTCTTGCTTTGCCAGTTGCTTCCTGGGGGGCTCTGCCAAAGCACTAGAGGGAGGCCTCAGGCTGGGGGCAGTGAGGGAATGAACTCTCCGTTTGCTCATCCAAGCAACACTGCTCACCATGCAGAACCTGTTAGTTTCGGTTTCTGGTGTTTATTCACACGCCCCAAACCGGTGAACCCCCTCAAGACACCAGCATCAGCAGGACAGCACGTCACTTCTGAGATTTAAGTATCAATGTCATAAGTCTTCACCGCTAAAGCTCCAGTGCTCCCAGAACCAGTGGCTCCAAACTCTTTGCAACCTCATCCAATTTCCTAAACTCAAATCATCTCAGCCTTTTCACATAGTTTTCCAATCCCAGGGAAGAGAGCTGTTTCCTGCATGTTCTACCTTTGCATTATTGCTTTCTTGTACCTTTTCAATGCTCTCATGCCTAGTAAATTCTCTCTGTTAAAGTAACTTGTGTGATTTCTATCTTCCTAAGTGGGCCCTGGCTGATACTGTTGGTTTCTTTATATAGAAGGTAGCAATAAGAATACCTACTGCTACAGGCTGAATTGTGCTTCCCCAATCCCCATTCATACTCTGCAGTCCCAATCCTGGTACCTAGGCATGTGGTCTTATTTGGAAACAGAGCCATTCCAGGTGTACAAGTTAAGATGAAGTAACGACGGATTCGAGTAGGAAGTTGATCCAGTGACTGGTGTCCTTATGAGGCACAGAAACAGGCGTGGAGAATGCTCTGTGACAACAGAGGCAGAGCAGGGAGTGAGGCATCTCCAAGCCTAGGAATGCCAAGATTTGCCAGCCACACCGGAAGGGAGGAGAAAGACAAGGAACAGGTTCTCCCTCAGAGCCCTCGGAGTTAATTCTGCCTACACCTTGATTTCAGATTTCTAGCCTCTAGAGCTGTGAGAGAATAAACGTCTATTGTTTTAAACCACCCAGTTCATGGTCCTTTGTTGTATCAGCTCTGGGAATATATTCACTGAATTATTATGTAGAGTAAATGACTAGAGTGTACCCTGTTTGGGACCTGACACATGTAAATTCTCAACAAAAGAGAGCTATTCTTATTTTTACAATTATTGGTAGTTTTGTAGTCTGTTCTTGGCCTGCCCTTTGTCTTTCATTCAACTGCTAACAAGTCTCATGGCAGGAGCACGCTCTGAGGGTCATGGGGTTTGTAAACAGAGGGACCCCACTAAAGGTCTATGCCAGCTCCCAAACTCCTGGTAGGATCTGCTGAGGCAGCTGTGATGATGCATAAATCTATCTTCTTCCTCCACGCAGTCCTGCGTCCCTTATCCCTCACAGGTGTTATCCTCAAATATATGCAGGCACGTATTTTTCTCTAAGTCTGATCCCCTGGTGAACTTGATCTGTGATACCTTAAAAGAAATATAAAGCCTTGCATTTGAATTTTACAAAGTATAATTTGCACATGTATTAGGTCAGTGTCGAAACAATGGATTTTATAGACATTCTTGTGATTTTAAATAATCATTAGCTCACTTAATAACTCAACACTGTTCATCAATACGAACAAATTGATCTAAGCAGGCAGACTTTGTCTACTTAGCCCCTATTCAAAACACTTAAACATTCTATTTAAGAAACACGGTAGATTCCTAGGGTGTGGTTGTCGGCTGATTTAAATGTTACCTTCCCAGTCATAACCTGGCTAGGGTGGTCTCAGATGGAATTCAGTGTTTACCAATTTAAGTCTGTGCCGCTCAACAACCTTCTGATTGCAATTGGATTAAATGTTGCTTGTAGAAGATTGCATCAGGTCACATGTAATCCTCTGTTGATACTAGAAGGCAATAGATTCTAAATGATAAATAATTAAAACATCTGTGACTGTGTTCTTCCATTTGTTCTATTTTAAAGTTGCCTTTAAAGTAATTTGTAATTTGAAAAAATATTTGAATGGTTTAGTGTTCCAGATTTCCTCCTCAGCAGAGTGATTGCTTTCCCCTGCACACCTGTGCTCATTTACATGGTAATTCACAGGTACAATACTCACACCGGCAGTAACAAGTCGGTACAGCAATTGCTACATTTCAGAAAGAAATGTGGGGTGTACACTCTGCCATACAGATGGGCTATTGAACAAAATCGATGAAGATGTTCTAATTTTCTTAGACTGGAAAAAGAAGGGATTCTCGAATGTTCTTGCATTCCACCTTGCTTTCTCTCATTTCTGAATGGAAAGTTAGAAACCAGTAAGCATTTAGAATGCAGGGTAGTAGCTCCTGAACATTTTCAGTCAAACTTCTTCTGTGATGTCATTTTAGAGGATGTTCATATGAGATGGTTGTACTTTTAACAGACACTTATTGAGGATGTATGATAACAGAGGTGAATCCTGTGATACCTTTGAAATGGTTTTCATTTTGCGAATCACTGTAGCATCTAGATTTTTGAAAAACAGAATATAGGGGAGCTAGAGAAAGTATGTGTGTATAGGTGCATGTATGCTCTTTTTATTGATTAAAGAAAAAAATGCATAATTTGTGCAGGAACTCCCACACTGGGGCAGTATCCTGAGGCCCATAGTGGGCAAAGAGAAAAGGAAGGGAAGCTTCCAGGCTGGTCCTGTAGCCTGTCCTGTCCTGGCTCTCCTACTGATTGGAGGTGTGACCTCGAAGAACTCAACCTTTAGGTTGTTTCTGTGGCATGGAGTGTGGGTTTTAGAAGTTCAGCTCATTTCAGTGTCACCTCCCGTGAGTCTCTCCTGAATGTAGGGCCATGGTAGTTTGTGAGCAGCGATTTCCCAACTCCAAGACACACGTTCTACCTGCTTTGTGAATACACTACCGACCCCTCCATGTTTTTGCTCCAAAATAGCTAATGAATATCAGCAGGAATCAGGAGCTCCTGTGAATATTAAATTAACTGAGGAAGCTGCTGTCCACGCAGCAGTAATGGCCAGTGCCCTGGTCCTCAGGTGGTCCTCTCAGCCTGCAGTGCCTAGGCTTGGTTGGTGGTCATTGATGGGGCCATTAATCATCCATCCTGTGCCTGCTCATTTCAGACCTCCTCCAGGAGCTGACTGTTCTGTGCTCTTTTTCTCTCATTTCCTCTTCGTCGTCTATGCATTTAACCATCAATGTGAATTCTCTTGCTCCTTGTTTGACTCATAGACGTGAACAAGTTCTCTCTTGCAGAGCAGGACCAGGTGGTTTCTCTTCTGCTTTGTCTCCTGATTGAAGGCAGAGCTCCTTTACAGCGCCTTTACTAGGACCTAGCAATGGCAGAAGGTGTGGGGGATTATGAGACATTTCTTATCCATTGTTTCAATCTGAAGAATACAGGGACTTTATGGTTAAGATAAAACATTCTTATCAGGTTCACACCAACACTAAAGAAGACTTACTGATAAAGAACTTTTGAAAACTTACTTCCTTAAATCTTGATCAAATTTGTATGTAGTGTAGCTCAACAATTTATAATTTTTTCAAATATATATTGTCTTTTTAAAAACTGGATGCATTTTTTACGAAAATTGTTTATATTGGGGTAAATTTTATTTCATGAAAATTTTATATTGATGATTTGGTCCACCAATAGCTCATTGTACACATGAAACTTACCTTCTGCCACTGAGAATTACGGTTTCTGGCTATTATTTCCATGAAGTTCAGTTTTATAGATGTAATTTTTATAAGAAAGTTTTAATACTTTTGTAAGTGACTCACTAACAAATTATACCACATTCACTTTTAGCCTCTGACATTTTTTTCTAAATAGCAATAATATAGAAATAATGATAACAATAATTATGGATCGGATGAAATAATTTTGTGGGGTTTTTTGACAATACAAAAGAAAATTATTCACAATTTTTCTCAGGGACAGAATTCCTTCATTAGCTAGGTTTGGGTAATTTTGTTGTTAATTCAGCTTTTCAAATCTTTGAGTTGCATCTAGAAAATAAAATGAAGTATGTGATATATCTTTCTATACTGCTTTAAATGGTATCATATATTTCATTTAATTTAGCAAACTATATGTATGAACTGTATAGTTAAATCTCCAAAAAATCTTGCTGAGAGAAATTAAAGACTTGAATAAAAAGAAATATAAAATATGTCCATGGAGTAGAAAATTTAATATTTTTATCAAATTTTTCTGCAATGTGGTAAATTTTTAATATAGCACTAGTATTTATTAATTGGTATTTTATTTATCATTTTGACATTTACAATTACAGGAGTTTACCTGTAATTTTACATTTTGTCATGCCCTTGTCAGCATTTGATATCAAAGTTAGGTGTGCTCCCTAAAATGAATAGGTTTGCTCTCTCTACATTATTTTCTGGAAGTTTTTATGTAAGATTGCTGGTATTTCTTTCTTAATGTTTGGGAGAATTAGCTAGTAGAGTTATGTAAAGGAACATTTTAGCTATATTTTTAAAATTGCAGTTGTATTTTAAGTTTATGTATGTACAATGTCTTTATCATTTAATGTGTGCAGGTCATGTACACTCATCACTTTTTTTCATTCCTGTATTGGTTTTTGTGTATCCTTCCTTTTCCCATTAATTATTCTTGCCAGAAACTTAATTTATTGTTCTTCTAAAAAGAACCAACTGTGCTTTGTGATTTTACCTCTCATTAATTTATGATCTTATCTTTATTATTTTCTTCTTATATTTTAATGCGTTCACTTTGTTGTTCATTCTCTAATAACTTAAAACAAGGAAAGGCCAGTCTTTTCAATAAACTGTATGAATCCATTGGATATCTATGGGTAAATAAATAAAATTTGACCCTCAAGTCAAACCTTATAGGAAAATGAATCACATGTGGATCAAAGACCTGACTGCATTGCAGATAAAACAATAAAGCTTCAAAAAATAATACAGAGAAATATCTTCATGTCCTTGGGGCAGGCAGCACTTCTCAAACATGACACTAAAAGCACTAACCATTACATAAAAGATCAATAAGTTGTACTAAATTAAAGACTATGAAATTCTATTCACCAAATGACACTATAGAGAGAGGGCAAAACAAAGCCACCGTGTAAGAAAAGATCTCTGCAAGACGCATATCCAGAGTTTATAAAGACATCCTAAAAATGTATACAAATGGCCAAAACACATATGAAAAAATGCTCAACATCACTAATGATCAGGGAAATGTAAATCAAAACCACAATGTGATACCACCTTACTCCTGCAAGAACAGCCATCATCAAAAAAATGAAAAAAATAATAGATGTTGGCGTGGATGTAGTGAAAAGGGAACACTTTTACATTTCTGTTGGGAGTGTAAGCTAGTACAACCACCTTGGAAAACAGTGTGGAGGTTCCTTAAAGAACTGAAAGTAGAACTACCATTTGATCCAGCAATCCCATTACTGGGTATCTACTGAGAGGAAAAGAAGTCATTATACGAAAAAGATACTTGCATACACATGTTTACAGTAGCACAACTCTCAATTGCAAAAATGTGAAACTAGCGCAAATGCCCATCAATCAACTAATGGATACAGAAACTGTGGAATACTACTCACCCATAAAAAGGAATGAATTAATGGCCTTTGGAACAACTTGGATGTGATTGGATACTATTATTCTAAGTTAAGTAACTCAAGAATGAAAAACCAGACATCTATGTTCTTATTTGTAAGTAGGAGCTAAGCTATGAGGATGCAAAGGCATAAGAATGACATAACAGACTTTGGGGATTCGGGGGAAAGGGTGGCAAGGGAGTGAGGGATAAAAGACAACAAATTGGCTTCAATGTATAGTGCTCTTGGGTGTTGGGTGCACCAAAATCTCACAAATTACCACTAAAAAAACTTATGTAACCAAATACCACCTGTTCCCCAAAAATCTATAGAAATAAAAAAAAAAACAATTTTAAAATCACAGTGCTGACTACTAAAGAGAAATAAATAAATACATAAATGTATAAGTAAAAGACGAATAGCCCAATTAAAAAAATGAACACAAGTATTGAACTGGCCTTTTATAAAGGGGGGGAATCTAAATGATCATTAAATGTTTAAAAATTAATTAGGGAAGTGAAACATAAACAGACCTTCTGATATACTGTATTATTTTGATACAGCACACCCCCTTCAAAGGCAAACATTAAAAAGAAATCAATAAGACAATACCAAGTACTGCCGAGGGTCTGGAGAAACCAGGTGGTTTAGGCCTGTAGTCCCAGCTACTCGGGAGGCTGAGGCTGACGCAGGAGAATCGCTTGAACCCGGGAGGCGGAGGTTGCAGTGAGCCAAGATTGTACCACTGCACTCCAGCCTGGTGACAGAGTGAGACTCTGTCAAACAACAACAACAAAAACAAACAAACAAACAAAAAAACAGTCTATCAAAAACAGAGTGGAAAAGTAGATAAACTGGGGTATATTCACAGAATGCAATTTGATACAGCAAAGTAAGAAAAGAAAGCGCTGCTTCATGCACAGTCACAATATTGAGTGACAAGAGTCAGCCAAAAAATGTGCATAGTGCGTAAATCAATTTATGTTAATTTTAAGAAAAACAGGTAAAGGTAATCTGTAAGACAAAAGGCTGAGGGTACTTTTACAGTGGGAAAGTTCTAGGAGGGACGCCTCCATGGTTTTGGGGTGCTGGGAGTGTTGAGTATGCTGATTTGGGGGCTAGTTCCATTAGAAGGCCATTCTGTAAAAGTTAGTATGTCAGTCAAAGTTCTCTAAGCCTTCAACTATTTCCCTCCGTCTGCCTGTTTGCCTCCTTGATGCCTACCCAACCTTTAGGCCTCAGCTTAGAGAGCATGTCCTCTGAGGAGAACTTAATCATGCCTTCCAGCTAGTTCCTCTTTCCTCACTCCACATTTGTATTTCCTACATCAAAAGGAAATGGTTTCTATGACTCACACAAAGCTTGAAGGCCTTCCCAGCAGATGTGCCTTGGGGAGCACCTGAAAACCAAGGGACACTCTGAGCAGAAGCAGGGCACATGGTGAAGGCAGCAGCAGGAGTCCCTGTGGTTTCATTCAGGGAGCAGGTTTCATCTTCACCTTTGGCTATACCTGTGGTTGGAACGTGTGGCTATTGTTCTTACTTGATCCCAACCTGGTAACTTTCAGGGGGGTACCACTGAGAACCGTTTTTACAACACTTGTGATTTGTCAGTTACTCAAGGTTGAGAGTGGGGCAGGTAGTAGGAAAAAAGGGAAAGAAAATGAGTCAGAGGCAAGAGTCCTTTTTCAATAGCATTTTTGCAATCCACACACACACACACACACACACACACACACACACACACACACACACACACAGTATTTAGTATAGACATATTATAGTATTAGATGTATAGTATTTTTGCAGTCTCGCAATATCAACAGTATTTAGTACAGACTGCAATGGTGTTTTTGCAGTCTATATAGATCAACAGACTGTGAAATATATACATAATATATACTATATATAAAATATTGGTAAAATGGACCACATTCAGTGTCTGTGGGTACGTATGTATACATATACATATTATTTATGCTCTATATTATATAATATTTATATTGTATATTATATATTATACAATATATCATGTTTATATTATGTATATTTAATATAAATATACATAATATATAGTAAATATATGTTTTTATATATTGTAAATATTATATACTACATATCATATTTTATAAATTAAAATATGCTATATCATACATAATATTAATACTTACATATATATTATATGTATATGTATGCATACTTACACGCATACACTGAATTTGGTCTACTTAATTATGTCTTCCAGCTATTTCCTCTTTCAGTTCCCCATACTTTTATTTCCTAGCATCAAAAGGAAATAGTTTCTATGAACAAAGCTTGAAGGCCTTCCCTGCAGATGTGCCTTGGGGAGCACCTGAAGACCAAGTGACACTCTGAGCAGAAGCAAGAAACGTGGTAAAGTGAGCAGCAGGTGTCCTTGTGGTCTCATGTCCTCAAAACAAATATTGTATTCTGAGCATTCATATTTCACATTAATGTTAATTTTACTAATTTAACTTCTTTACTTTTGGGAATAGGATAATATCCACTCTAGCCACCATGGAGGAGTCATGGGCTGCTGGCTAAATCTTCTCTGTGATCTTCCAGGCCTGGCCACAGGCAATTCCAATGCTCTGGGGGCTGCACTCCCAGGCCATGTTTGGTTCAGCCAGGGCATGGAGGCTCTGGAGGCAGATGCAGCCAAGGACCCTGGCCCCTGTCTACCCCCTACCCTGGCAGACTGTGCTTCTATGCAGAGCTGGCGCCTAGCCCAGGTGCCTCCATCTGGGGCCTTCAACAGAGACCAGGCTCAGATTCTTTTGTTGAGACCTCCTTCCTGGGGGAGGGAAACCCTTCCTCTCACTCTGCCTCAGGCCTCAGTGATCGTCTGAGGTTAGCACTTTCTCCTCTCCAACCCTCCTCTTGCCAAGGGTCCCTAAGACTGCAGAAGCCTCTTGTTCCAGGCTTCCTTAGCAGTAAGGCACCCCCCATGCCTGTGCTGGTCCACTTGCCCTGCCAGCAGCTGCATTCCTGGTCAGCCTCCAGCACACACAGGCCCAGTGGGAGATGAAAGCTTCACTGATACTTAGATTTTGCTTGCTGTCTTCATTAGCTGCTCCAACTCCTGGCTGCTCGGTTCTCCTCAGATCAGCTAAACTTGGAAGAGAGGTGAGAAAACTTACCATCAGCCCATACCAGGGGCTGCCTTTCCATGGTAGGGAACCTGGGCTTCCTGGACCCTAAGCCATGAGATGGGCCTGGGCTTCCACCCACTGGAATCTCCACAGCCCGAGAATCCCACACTAAGACAGCTATATTCCTAAAATCCAGCCATGCCCTGGCCGTAGGGGTGAGACCTCCCTGGGTGTGAGCTCCGCACCCATCATGGGGAACAGCTTCCCTGTGTGTGCTGCACTGGGTCCCCAGCTTTCTTGCACATCCTGTGGGCAGCAAGCACTCAGCCCCTGTCTGCTGAATTGCACCACAAGAAAGGCAGTCATTCAGATTTTTAAAAGGAATTGCTGTAACTGGCTTATGTCTGCCATGATAAATGTCACTTCCACAGTGCTGCTGAAGTGTTTAATGTGATTAGTACTCTCTCATTTCAAATGTAAAATAGGGAGGAAAGGAAAAGACAAAGATCAGGAACTTGAGGGACATGAGTGTCAAAGCAGTCGGTCAAGCAGTTTGGGTATGAGACCACGAGATCACTTCCTGCTTTCATGTTTAACTGTAAAAGAAGTCCGAGTTATTTCCCATTAGAGTCTGATTAAGTCACTGCACAAGTCTTCCCTGTGGTGCTTCCGGGTTTTGCTGTCTTGAATTCCCTCGTGCCGTTTTGGACACACCCCTTCTTGGGCGCCATGTGCCTGTGGGTGGCCCATGCCCAAACTGGGCTCAGTCTGCAGGTCTCACCTCCCCAGTTATTCTCAGCATCTCAAAGCCTGTAAAAGCAAGCTCGTCCGATTGTATGCCACACAAAACTAAAGCATTCTGTGGTTCAACCCCAACACCATACCCAACCCCACATCCACTTTTTTCTGTTAATTACTGTGTACCCCAGTCAGTTGTGAGATGAACTCTCATTCTGCCCCTGGCTTTCATCCCTTAATGTGAAGGGTACTCCAGCAGGAGTGTTAATTTTTGACTTTCATAATTGTGCCTCTGGAAAGGAATTCTATAATCCCAGGAGAACTAATAAGGTATACTATCAGGTCTCCCAATCTCAGTAAGATGTTCCTTCCAGTCAACCTGTTGGAAGAAGAAAACTTATAAATCAATGAACAACATTCCAGGATTGGCACAGACAATTACCATGTGAAGTCCCCGCCAATTCTTCCCACCTGTGAACAGGTGCTTCCCTGAAGAGGTCCTCTTTGTCCCTGTACTTGTCAATCATACTATAACTTAGTCTATATATTGGAAGAAATGAAATGCCATCTAGCTACATTCAAGATAATATTTATTGATTACCTGCATGTGCTAGTACTAAGATACCTGCTGGAGATAACATTCCTAGGGAATACTTCATGTATCTGAAGATTAGCCGGGACATGTCCACATATATAAATTTAATGCAAGGAGGTGAGGGGCATGTATTAGTCCATTCTCACAATGCTACAAAGAAATACTTGAGACTGGATAATTTATAAAGAAAAGAGGTTTAATTGGATCACAGTTCCACAGGCTACACAGGAAGTATGGCTGAGGAGGTCTCAGATAACTTTCAATTGTGGCAGAGGGCAAAGGAGAAGCAAGCTCATCTTACATGGTGGGAGCAGGAGAAAAAGAGAGAGAGAGTGGGGAGTGCTATACCCTTTTAAACAAACAAATCTCCAAGCACTCACTATCATAAAAGCAGCACTGAAGGGGAGATCTGCCCTCATGATCCAATCATCTCCCACAGACCCCTCCTCCAACACTGGGATTACAATTCAACATGAGATTTGGGTGGGGACACAAATCCAAACCATATCATTGTGCCCCTGGCCCCTCCCAAATATCATATCCTTCTCATATTGCAAAATACAATCATCCTTACTCAACAGCCCCCAAAAGTCTTAACTCAGTTCATCATTAACTCAAAGTCCACCATCGAAAGTCTCATCTGGGATTAGGCAAGTCCCTTCTGCATATAAACGTGTAAAATAAAAAACAAATTAGTTACTTCCAAGATACAATGTGGATCTAGGCATTGGGTAAATATTCTCTTTTTAAAATGGAGAAATCAGCCAACAAAAAGGGGCTACAGTCCCTATGCAATTCCAAAACCCAGAAGGGCAGTTTGCAGGGGCATAGATGAAGCTGGAAACCATCATTCTCAGCAAACTGACACAAGAACAGAAAACCAAACACTGCATGTTCTCTCTCATAAGTGGATGTTGAACAATGAGAACACATGGACACAGGGAGGGGAACATCACATAACGGAGCCTTTTGGAGGGATAGCAGAGGGTGGGTGGATTGGGGAAGTATAACATTAGGAGAAATACCTAATGTAAATGACAGGGGGGATGGATGCAGCAAACCACCATGGCATGTGCATACCTATGCAATAACCCTGCACTATCTGCACATGTAACCCAGAACTTATAATAATAATAATAAAAAGAAAAATACAAGTGCTTAAATTAGATACAAAAAGTAAATAAATAAAAATAAAATTTAAAGCTCTAAAATAATCTCCTTTGACTCCATGTCTAATAATCTCAATGCAAACTGTGGGCTCCAAAGGCCTTGAGCAGGTAATGAAGGGGCATACTCCGAATGCTAGGGAAACTTCACTCTTAAGCCTTTGAAGAGGAAGAACTTGAAATCTGTTGTCTACAGGGGAAAAAAAAAAATGAAACTAGAATGCCGCTGAGAAACCTACCACCTGAAAACACCCATTAAGCCAGGGTGGTTGATAGCACTCACAATTTTTTTTTAAATCATGTCTTTAAGTGCATTGTAGATTCAGGGTAGATGAGATAGGAATAAGGATTCAGGGTAGATGAGATATGAATAAGGTTTTCACCACTAGCATGAAGTGGTAGAGCTATGATCACTGCTGCCAAAGAGAACAGTTCAGGGCAAAGTCACCCAACAGAATTATTCTATTGAATTGTTGAGTTGAAAGGCATTACAAGAATGCATATGTTTTTTAAAAAATATTTCTTATTGATTTGTTTCTTAAAAACTTGTTTTTTATTTCAATAGATTTTTGGAGAACAGGTGGTATTTGGTTACAAGAATGAGTTCTTTAGGAGTGATTTATGAGATTTTGGTGCAACCATCACCCAAGTAGTGTACACTGTGCTGAACGTGTAGTCTTTTATTCCTTGCCACCTCCCATCCTTTCCCCTGAATCCCCAAAGTCCAATATATCATTCATTTTTTTTTTTTTGAGACGGAGTTTTCGCTCTTGTTACCCAGGCTGGAGTGCAATGGCATGATCTTGGCTCACTGCAAACTCCACCTCCTGGGTTCAAGCGATTCTCCTGCCTCAGCCTCCTGAGTAGCTGGGACTACAGGCGTTTGCCACCATGTCCAGCTAATTTTTGTATTTTTAGTAGAGACAGGGTTTCACCATGTTGATCAGGATGGTCTCGATGTCTTGACCTTGTGATCCACCCTCCTTGGCCTCCCGAAGTGCTGGGATTACAGGCATGAGCCACCGTGCCTGGCCCAATGTATCATTCTTATGCTTTTGCATCCTCATGGCTTAGCTCCCACATATGAGTGAGAACACACAATGTTTGATTTTCCATCTGAATTACTTCACTTAGAATAATAATCTCCAATTTCATCCAGATTGTTTCAAATGCCATTATTTTATTCCATTTTATAGCTGAATAGTATTTCATATTTGATGGTGTGTGTATCACATTTTCTTTATCCACTCATTGATTGATGGGCATTTTGGATGGTTCCATATTTTTGCAATTGTAAATTGTGCTGCTATAAACATGTGTGTGCAAGTATCCCTTTTGGGTAATGACTTCTTTTCCTCTGGATATTGCTTGTTAGTGGGATTGCTGGATCAAACAGTTGATCTACTTTTAACTCTTTAAGAAAGCTCCACACTGTTTTCCTTAGTGATTGTACTAGTTTACATTCTCACCAACAGTGTAATTTCACCATATGCTAGCATCTATTATTTTTTGATATTTTAAGTTATGGACATTCTTGAAGGAGGGAGGTGGTATCACATTGTGGTTTGAATTTGCATTTCCCAGGTAATTAGTGATGTTGAGCATTTTTCCATATACTTGTTGACCATTTGTATATCTTCTTTTGAGAATTTTCTATTCATGCCCTTAGCTCACTTTTTGATGGGATATTTTTTTCTTGGTGATTTGTTTAAGTTCTTTGTAGATTCTGAATATCAGTCCTTTATTGGATGCATACATTGTGAAAATTTTCTCCCACTCTCTGGGTTGTCTGTTAACTCTGCTGATTATTTCTTTTGCTGTGCAGAAGATTTGTAGTTTAATTGTCTCACCTATTTATCTTTGTTTTTGTTGCAGTTCCTTTTGGTTCTTGGTCATGAAGTCTTTGCCTAAGTCAATGTCTAGAAGAGTTTTTCCACTGCTATCTTCTAGAATTTTTATGGTCTCAGGTCTTAGATTTCTTTTATCCATCTTGAGTTGATTTTTGTAGAAGATGAGAGGTGTGGATCAAATTTTATTTTTCTACATGTGGCTTGCCAATTATCTCAGCACCATTTGTTGAATAGGGTGTCCTTTCCCCACTTTATGTGTTTGTTTGCTTTGTCAAAGATCAGTTGGCTGTGATTTTTGGGTTTACTTCTGGGTTCTCTATTCTGTTCCATTGGTCTATGTGCCTATTTTTACACCAGTACTATGCCGTTTTGGTGACTATGGCCTTATATTATAGTTTGAAATTAGGTAATGCGATGCCGCCAGATTTTTTTTTTTTTTTTTTTCTAGTCTTGCTTTGGCTATGTTGGCTTCTTTTTTGGTTCCATATGTTTTTTTTTGTTTGTTTTTTGTTTTTTTTTCCTAATTCTGTGAAGAATGATGGTGGTATTTTTATGGGAATTGCACTGAATTTGTAGATTGCTTTTGGTAGTGTGCTCATTTTCACAGTGTTAATTCTACCCATCCATGAGCATGGCATATGTTTCCATTTGTTTGTGTCATCTATGATTTCTTTCAGCAGTGTTTTGTAGTTTTCCTTGTAGAGATCTTTCATGTCCTTAGTTAGGAATATTCCTAAGTATTTTATTTTATTTTTGTAGCTATTGCAAAGGGGTTGAGTTCTTAATTTGATTATCAGGTTGGTTTATAGCAGAGCTACTGATTTGTATACATTAATTAATTTGTATCATGAAACTTTGCTGAATTCATTTCCCAGTTCTAGGAACTTTTAAAATTGTGTTTTAGAGTTTTCTAGGTATATGATTATATCATCAGCAAACAGTGTCAGTATGACTTCCTCTTTACTGAGTTGGATGCCCTTTATTTCTTTCTCTTGTTTGATCGCTTTGGCTAGGACTTCCGGTACTCTGTTGAATAGAAGTGGTGAAAGTGGGCATACTTGTCTTGTTCTAATTATCAGGGGGAATGATTTCAACATTTCCCCATTCAGTATAAATGTTGCCTGTGAGTTTGTCATAGATATTACCTTAAGGTATGTCACTTCTATGCCAATTATGCTGAGGGTTTTAATCATAAAGAGAGGCTGGATTCTGTCAAATGCTTTTTCTACATCTATTGAGATGATCATGTGATTTTTGTTTTTATTTCTGTTTATATGGTGCATCACATTTATTGACTTAGCTGTGTTAAACCATCCCTGCATTCCTGGCAGGAAACCCACTAAATCATGGTATATTATCCTTTTGATATGATGTTGGATTTGGTTTGCTAGTATTTGTTGAGGATTCTTGCATCTATGTTTATCAGGGATATTGGTCTGTCGATTTCTTATTTTGTTATGTCCTTCCCTTGTTTTGGAATTAGGGAGATGTTGACTTCATAGAATGATTTAGGGAGTATTCCCTCTTTCTCTATCTTTTGGAATTGTGTCAATAGTATTGGTACCAGTTCTTTTTTGAATGATAGAATTCAGCTGCGATTCCGTCTGGTACTGGAATTTTTTTTTTTTGTTGTACAATTTTTATTACCATTTCAATCTTGCTACTTGTTATTGGCCTGTTCAGAGATTCTGTATCTTCCTAGTTTAATCTAGGAGGGTTATATATTTCTGGGAATTTATCCATCTCCTCTAGGTTTCCTAGTTTATGCATGTAAAGGTGTTCATAGTAGCCTTGAATGATCTTCTGTATTTCTGTGGTATTAGTTGTAATATTTCCCATTTTCTTTCTAATTGAGCTTATTTGGATATTCTCTCTTCTTGTATTGGTTAATCTCATTAGCGGTCTTTCAATTTTATTTATCTTTTCAAAGAACCAGCTATTTGTTTCATTTATATTTTGTATTGTTTTTTGTTTCAATTTAATTTAGTTCTGCTCTGACCTTCATTATTTCTTTTCTTCTGCTGGATTCGGGTTTGGGTTGTTTTTTTTTTTTTCCAGTTTCATGAGGTATTGCCTATTTACGTTCTTTCAGACTTTTTGATGTAGCATTTAATGCTATGAATTTTCCTCTTAGCACTGCCTTTGCTGTATCCCAGAGGTTTTGATAGGTATGTCACTGTTGCTGTTCAGTTCAAAGAATTTTTAAGTTTCCATCTTGATTTCATTGTTGACTCAATTATCATTCAAGAACAGGTTATTTAATTTCTATGTATTTGCATGATTTTCAGGGTTCCTTTTGGTGTTGATTTCCAATTTTATCCACTGTGGTCTGAGAATGTATTTGATATAATGTCAATTTTCTTAAATCTACTGAGAATTATTTTGGCCTATCATATCTAAAGAATAAAATGTATATTCTGTGGTTGTCAGGTAGAATGTTCTGTAAATATATATTGAGTCAATTTGCTGTGGGTGGAATTTAAGTCCATTGTTTCTTTGTTGACTTTCTGTTTTGATGACCTGTCTAGTGCTGTCAGTGGAGTATTGATGTCTCAACTATTACTGTATTTCTGTCTGTCTAATTTCTTAGGTCTAGCAGTAATTGTTTTTAAACATTTGGAAGCTCCAGTGTCAGATGTGAATATATTTAGAATTGTAATATTTTCCACTCAGACTAGTCCTTTTATCATTGCACAATGTCACTCTTTGTCTCTTTAAATTGCTTTTGCTTTAAAGTTTTTATTTTTCATTTTGTCTGATATAATAGTAGGTGTACCTGCTTGCTTTTGGTGTTCATTTTCATGGAATATATTTTTCCACCCCTTTACCTTATGTTTATGTGTTAGGTGAGTCTCATGAAGACAGCAGAAACTTGATTGATAAATTCTTATTTATTCTGCCATTCTGTATCTTTTAGGCGAAGCGTTTAGATTTTTTACATTCGATGTTAGTATTGAGATGTGAGGTACTTGTCTATTGATTGTGCTATTTG
The DNA here is from genome assembly GCF_009761245.1 of Sapajus apella. Lineage (NCBI taxonomy): Eukaryota > Metazoa > Chordata > Mammalia > Primates > Cebidae > Sapajus > Sapajus apella. Next base: position 36,347,457 of record NW_022436951.1, read on the forward strand.
TTGCCTGAATACATTGTGGTTTTGTTCACTGTGTTATTGTTATATAGGTCCTGTGAGATTTAGTCATTAAAGAGATTCTATTTTGGTGTATTCCAAGGATTTGTTTCAAGATTTAGAGCTCCTTTCAATAGTAGTTGTGGTGGCACCTTGGTAATGGTGAATTCTCTGAGGGTTTGTTTGTCTGGAAAACACTATATCTTTCCTTCATTTAAGAAGCTTAGTCTCACTGGATACAAAATTCTTGGCTGATCATTGTTTTGTTTATGGAGGTTAAAATAGGACCCCAATTCTTTCTACCTTGTAGGCTTTCTGCTGAGAAATCTGCTGTTAATCTGATAGGTTTTTCTTTGTAGGTTACCTGATAGTTTTCCCTCACCAGCTCTTAAGATTCTTTCCTTTGTCTTGACTCTAGATAACCTGATGACCATGTTCCTGGCAATGATCTTTTTGCAATGAATTTCCCAAGCATTCTTTGAGCTTCTTATATTTGTATGTCTAGATCTAAAGCAAACCTGGGAAAGATTTTCTTGATTATTCCCTCAAATATGTTTTCCAAACTTTTAGTTTTCTCTTCTTCCTTAGGAACACCAAGTATTCTTAGGTTTGGACATTTAACTAATCCCAAACTTCTTAGAGGCTTTGTTCATTTTTAAAAATTATTTTGTCACACTGTTTGAGTTTGTGTCCTTTGTAGGGACATGGATGAACCTGGAAACCATCATTCTCAGCAAACTGACACAAGAGCAGAAGATCAAACACCGCATGTTCTCACTCATAGGCGAGTGTTGAACAATGAGAACACATGGACACAGGGAGGGGAGCACTACACACTTGGGTCTGTTGGGGGGAAGTAGGGGAGGGTCAGGGGGGGGGGGGAGTTGGGGAGAGATAGCATGGGGAGAAATGCCAGATACAGATGATGGGGAGCAAGGCAGCAAATCACACAGCTATGTGTGTACCTATGCAACAATCTTGCATGTTCTTCACATGTACCCCAAAACTTAAAATGCAATAAAATAAATTAAAAAGAATTATTTTGTCTTTGTCTTTGACTTATTTGGCTAATTCAAAAGCCTTGTCCCTGAGCCCTTAAGTTCTTTCTTCTCTTTGTTGAATTCCATTGCTGAGAATTTCCAGTGTATTTTGCATTTCTCTAAGTGTGTCCTTGATTTCCAGAAGTTGCAATTGTTTTCTATTTATGCTATCTATTTCACTGAATTTTTCTTTCATATACAGAAATGGATGTTTCACGTTTTTTATTTCTCCAAGTTGGACTTCTTTCTGGGGTGTCTCCTTGATTAGCTTAATGATCAACCTTTTGAATTCCTTTACTGGAAATTCAGAGATTTTGCCTTGTTTTGGATCCATTGCTGGTGAACTGGTATGCTCTTTTGGGGGTGATAAAGAACTTGTTTTGTAATATTGCCAGAATTGTTTTTCTAGTTCCTTTTCATTTGGGTAGACTATGTCAGAGAGAAGATTTGGGATTCAAGGGCTGCTGGTCAGATTCTTTTTTTAATTGGGGTGCTCCTTTGATGTGGTGTTCTCCCTCTTCCCCTAGCAATGGGGCTTCCTGAGAGCCAAGCTATACTGGTTGTTTTTGCTCTTCTGGGTCTAGCCACTCAGCAGAGATACTGGGATCAGAGTTGGCACTGGGGAGTGTCTGTAAAGAGTCCTGTGATGTGATCTGTCTTCAGGTCTTGTAGCCATGAATACCAGTGACTGCTCTGGTGTAGGTAGCAGGGGAGTGATTTGGACTCTGTGAGGATTCTTGGTTGTAGTTTTGTTTGTTTAGTGCTCTGGTTTCATATTGGTTGGCCTCCAGCTGGGAGGTGGCACCTTCAAGAGCACATCACCTGTGGCCCTATAGAATTTTTATTACTGTTTTAATCTTGCTGCTTGTTGTTGGCCTGTTCAGAGATTCTATATCTTCCTGGTTTAATCTAGGAGGGTTATGTGTTGCCAGGATTTATCTGTCTCCCCTAGGTTTCCTAGTTTATGCATGTAAAGGTGTTCATCACAAACTTGCCCTAGGGTCACCTGGTTAAGTATTCAGATTTCCCAGGCAGTGGGAAGGGCCATAGAACTCTCAAGAGATTATGATCATTGCTGTTGGCTACCAGAGTGGGTAGAGAAAGACAACCAGGTAGGGGAAGGGGTATGTGGATTTGAGCTCAGCCTCTCCTGGGCAAGGCTTACTGTGGCTGCTGTGGGGGTGGATGTGTGGTTCCCAGTCCAGTGGAGGTATATTCCCAGGGGGAATGGGAATATAACTCCCATTCCCATATGGCTGTCTCTGCTAAGTCACACAGGTCACCAGGGAAGTGGGGGAAAGCTGGCAGTCATAGACCTCACCCTGCTCCCACACAGCCTGCAGTCCTAAAGGCCAGTCTCACTCCCACCATGCCCCTAAACAGCACCAAGTCTATTTCCAGGAAGCTGGTGACCAGGGCTGAGAACTTGCCCTAGACCACAAGTCTTCCCACTGAGAAAGCAAGCAGACTCAGTTTTTTGGCATCTCAGAGAGGCTGAAGCAATGATTCAGTTCCTTCAAAGGGTCTGTGTATTCTCTGCACTTTCCTGGTATGTTCCTGCAGTGGTTCTGAATCAAAAGTTCATGATGAGGGTCTCCACAAGCTGCTCTGTCTGTGTAAGCAGAAGCTGCAAGCTAGTCCTGCCTCCTATCCACCAACTTAGTCTCTTTTTAGTTTTATTTTTCTTAAACTTTGTATCAAAAAAACCTTCTATGATTTGTCAAGAATCTCGTTCAGAAAATTACAGGCATGAGAGTATTTTTTAACTTGTTCCCACTGGACTTCTGAACAAAGATTCTGTTTCTTTCCAACTGAGCCCTTAGGACCTAGCCTATTACCTGAGTGCTGCAGGGACTGTGTGGACACTAGCACATTGACAACTGTCTTGTTCTAACTAAGGTGCTGAGTAGGCTACCAGGAAGATGCTCAGTAAAATTTATCTAATATGTAATGGAGGCTAATGTAAACCTGAGACAGCAAATAGTTGTGATATGGTTTGGATTTCCTCACCCCAATCTTATCTTGAATTTCCACATGCTGTGGGAGGAACCTGGTGGGATTTAATAAATAATGGAAGTGGGTCTTTCCCATGCTGTTCTATGATAGTGAATAAGTCTCATTAGATCTGATGATTTTAAAATCAAAAGTTTCCCTGCACAAGCTCTCTCTTTGCCTGCTGCTATCCATGTAAGATGTGATTTGCTGCTCATCCTTGCCTTCCACCATGATTGTGAGGCCCCCCCCAGCCATGTGGAACTGTAAGTCCTAAAACCTCTTTTTCTTTATTATTTCCCCAGTCTCAGGTATGTCTTTATCAGCAGTGTGAAAACTGACTAATACAGTAAATTGATACCAGGAATGGGGTGCTGCTGAAAAGATATCCAAAAATGTGGAAGTTACTTTGGAACTGGGTAACAGTCAGAGGTTAGAACAGTTTGGAGTGCTCAGAAGAAGACAGGAAAATGTGAGAAAGTTTGGAACTCCCTAGAGACTTGCTGAATGGCTTTGACCAAAATACTTACAGTGATATGAACAATAAAATCTAGGCTAAGGTAGTCTCAGGTGGATATGGGAAACATGATAAAATTTGAGCAAAGGTGATTCCTGTTATGTTTTAGCAAAGAGACTGGTGGCATTTTACTCCTGCCCTGGAGATTTGTGGAACTTTGAACTTGAGAGAGATGATTAGGAGTATCTGGTGGAAGAAATTTCCAGGAAGCAAAGCATTCAAGATATGACTTGGGTGCTGTTAAAGGTATTCAGTTATTAAAGGGAAACAGAGCATAAAGGTTTGAAAAATCTGCAGCCTGACAATGTGATAGAAAAGAAAATATTATTTTTCTGAGGGGAAATTCAAGTTGGCTACAGATATTTGCATAAGTAATGAGGATCCAAATGTTAATCACTAAGACAATGGGGAAAATATTTCCAGGGCATGTTAGAGAATTTTGTGGCAGCCCCTCCTATCAGACCAGGCCTGGAGACCTAGGAAGAAAAACCAGTTTTGTGGGCCTGGGGTCCCTCTGCTGTGGCAGTCTAGGACTCCATGCCCTGTGACCCAGCCACTCTAACTGTCACTAAAAGGGATCAAGGAACACCTCAGGCTGTTGCCTCAGAGGGTGGAAGCTCCAGCCTTGGCAGCTTCCATGTGGTGTTGAGCCTGTGTGTGCATAGAAGTCAAGAATTGCCTAGATTTCAGAAGATGTTTGGAAATGCCTGTATGCCCAGGCAGAAGTTTGCCACAGGGGTGGGGCCCTCATGAAGAACCTCTGCTAGGGCAGTCCAAAAGGGAAATGTAGGGTCAGATTTCCTAGAGGCACCACCTAGTGGAGCTGTGAGAAGGCTACTCCTCTCCAGACCCCAGAATGGTAGATCCATTGACAGCTTGCGCCACTGCAGACAAAAGCTGCAGATATTCAATGCCAGACTGTGAAAGCAGCTGGGAGAGAGAGACTGAATTCTGCAGAGCCACAGAGGCGGAGCTGCCCAAGACCATGGGAATCCACCTTTTGCATCAGCATGACCTGGATGTAAGACAAAGAGTAAAAGGAGATCACTCTGGAGCTTTAAGATTTGACTGCTGTGCTGGATTTTGGACTTGCATGGGCCTATAGCCCCTTTGTTTTGGCCAATTTCTCCCATTATGAATGCTGTATTTATTCAATGCCTACACCTCTATTGTATCTAGGAAATAACCAACTTGTTTTTGATTTTACAGCTCATGGAACTTGCCTTGTCTCAGATGAGACTGGACTAGGGACTTTTGAGTCAATGCTGAGATGAGTTAAGACTTTTGGGGACTGTTGGGAAGGCATGACTGGTTTTGAAATACGAGGACATGAGATTTTGGAGGGGCCAGTGGCAGAATGATATGGTTTGGCTGTGTCAAAATCTCCAATTTTTGACACCCAAATCTCATGTTGAATTCTCATGTGTTGGAGGAACTCGGTGGGAGGTAATTGAATCATGGGGGTGTGTCTTTCCCATGATGTTCTCGTGACAGTGAATAAGTCCCATGAAATCTGATAGTTTAAAAAATGGGAGCTCCCATGCACAAGCTGTCTTTGCCTGTTGCCATCCATGTAAGATGTGACTTGCTCCTTTTTGCCTTCCACCATGATTGTGAGGCCTCACCAGTCATGTGAAACTGTAAGTCCTTAAACCTCTTTTTCTTTATAACTTGGATATGTCTTTATCAGCATGTGAAAACTGACTAATACATGGTGACACTCATAACCTCACTCAAACCTGCTGCCTGCAACACACATCTCACACACACCTGCTTTGCTGTTTTGGATTCCAGTTTCCAGTCTCAGCAGCTGTGAGCAGTGCATAATCAAGCTGAGAGAACACCCAGGGCATTGCTGCACCAGGTGAGATCTCTAGGAGTTAGTTTTAGTTTCTTTATTCTAGAATGATGAGGTTGGACTGAATGTTGGCTCAGGTTTTTTCTCTTCCAGCACAGCCTCTATGGGAGCTTTAAGACTTGATGGCTGTGCTGCAGTTTGGACTTGCATAGGCCTGTAACCCCTTTGTTTTGGCCAATGTCTCGCATTATGAATGGCTGTATTTATCCAATGCCTATACCTCTATTGTGTCTAGGAAATAGCTAACTTTCTTCTGATTTTACAGGCTCATAGGTATAAAGGACGTGCCTTGCCTCAGAAATTAAACACTTTTAATTATTTAATTTTCAGAAATTAATCTTATTTTGAATGTAGATGTGTCATCATAAAATAAGGTGGCCCTACATATGCCCATGGTGATCATTTCTTTCTAGGAAAGTTAACCAAACTCAAGCAAAAAAGACTGTTACCAATTTTGTTTTGAAAATAATTCCAATCATATTGGCTGGAGCACTTTATTCTAAGAGTCCTGCCCACAGGTGGTTGAAGAAGATGTGTGCCATTATAGCAACTTCTGTAAAGACCACTTTTCATGGTACCAAAAAAAAAAAAAAAACCCTCTTTTTCTTATAAGTTTAAAGATTCTTTGTTTGGATGAGTGGAAGCATGGCCTCAGAGAACTGCCCTCTGCTGTGAGCTCCCAGCTCCTATTGGGTGGGCCCTTCAGGTACCTCCAGGATTTAACTGCCTGTTCTGCAGAGATCTATGGAGTCAGGAAAAACTAACCCACATTTCCTTCTACTTCTTAGAAATTCCACAAGCTTGCCATCCCTTGCCCGAAGCTGTACTTGCTTTCCTTGAATTAAACCTACTTTTTACAAATATTAACAAAAGTATCAGGAGATTCTCACAAGGGATATATCTATTTTCTTAATATACAAAACTGTACAGAAACACATTGTTTTCACTTTATGTATGTGTTCAGTGTTTAACCTCCTGAATGGAGAGATATACTTGCAATTACTTTTTCTACCTAATTCTGTTATTAATTTGACAATGTGCCTGTAAATACTGGTGACTTTTAACCAAGGAATTCCATCCTATCCAAAATGTTGTTTCTCTGAAGAACAGTGAATGGATTTGTGTTTTCAGCAGGCCTGATGTGAGCAGAAAGGAGACACTGTGTGCCAAGATCCTTGCCCACTGGTTCATTGTGTGATTCTGAGCAACTGCTCATCATTCGTCATCAACCACAAGGGTCTGCCTGGACAAAGTCCTGTGCTCTCAATTGTCATGTGCTTCTTCTTGGCTTCTTCATGAAATGGTGTCATGGCCTTGTGTTTGCTACGCTGAAGAAATTTGGATCAAGGAAGCACTGCTGGAGAGAACAGAACTGGAGTTACATGGACTGGAGATCAGATCACAGCTATTTCATTTACCAGCTGTGTGGCCTTGGGGAACTTGCTCACCCTCTTTGAGTCTGGGGGACGGAACAATGTTGGCAGCATCCAAGGCACCTGGCTCTTTGTTGACCTTAATACAGGCACTTGCTCCTCCTTTGGTGATTTTCCTCAGTAAGAGGACATAGAATGCACTGCCATGATACTGTCAACAGCAGAGCTTACTCCAAAGGCTTCAGTGAGATGGGATTTGTGTCCAGAGAACCAGCGACATCGCAGGGACTCTGGGAAGACACTCTATCATTTTTGTCTCATGGAGCTGATACATTTGAACACTCACAAGGTGATGGAACCAATGATTTAGAATACACACCTTCTGGGAGAAGCTATTTTTTCCCCCCTGAAAAATCAGCTAGAGGTAAAAGATAGTCATGAGAGGCAGTGGGGATGGATAAAGAGATTCAGAATTCTAAAGGTAGGCCTGGTTAATAGGTATAAGAACAGCGCTCTGCTTGTCTTTATCATCACTTGGATATATCCTGCAGTATGTAACTGTAAAGAGAACCAGAAAAAACAGAAGTGATTTGAAAATAATGATGGCCAGGGAATCGCTAATTTTCTCCTCTAATTTGAAGTTGTGAGGATTGGTATAGAACATGGGCTTCTGTGCAATTGAGCCAGGTCACCAGCTCGTGGAGTGGGGGTGAGTGTTGCAGGGTGCTGCACACCACATTGACTCTAGGATACTTGGGTGCCCAGGAAGCGCACCCGAGGATTCTAAGCTGGATCATCAAGGAAGAGGATGCTAGGGGGTGGAACAGGCAGGAGCCCACCTGTCAGGTGTGATTCCTGTGGGCACCTCCAAGCTGGCCATCAGGCTTCCCTTTGCAAAGATGTTGATGTTAGCTGTTCTCAGATGTTACTCAGCTCTCAGCTCCAGTGATGTGCTGTTTGAATATGTTCAAAGAAAACTTTTATTCAAGTTAAATTTCACAGAGTTAAATTGAGCAAAGAATGATTTGTGAACTGGGCAGCCTCCAGAACTGGAGTAGGTTCAGAGCAAGTCCAGGCTCCTGTGTGGCCTGAGAGCAAGTATGGACAGAACCAGGAAAGTGAGCTATGGAAACAGCTGGATTGGCTACAAATGGCATTGGCCTCATCTGAACATGGTTTGAACAGCGGTTAGCCTGTGACTGGCAGACACCCTGTGATGGGCACAAGAATAGGCTACTGTATTTACACGTCCAGTTAGGTTTACATTTACTATGTGCGGAGAGACCTGTAGGCTGTGCTTAACATAGGCAAGGAGCCAGCTTTGGGCTAAAGCTAGTTTAGCAAATACAATCACTGGGCACAAAAGTCTCTGTTTACCAGCTGCAGCTGAAGTACAACCCAGGGTACTCTGCTAGCACCAAACACAAAAATTCACAGGGAAGTATTTTCTTTATTTGGTGGTAAGTCACATTTTGGTCTTCCCCTCTCTGATTTCACATACACCAGCACACAATTAGAGTTATCACTGTCTGCACGTGTGATTCTGGGAAGGTATTGTTGGGTAGAGTGTCACAGGCTCTCCCATGACTTCCTACAGGACCTCCAGTGGGTTACTGTCTCCGTTTTGACTTTCTTTTTTATAATATAGATAAGGTAATAATTCTCAAGCCATAGCATGATAAAGGATGTCTAAGGTGTTTTGTATAGCATTAGGGTTACACGAATATTAGTGTGTGTGTTACTGAGTGTGAGAGTGTGAGTACACATCTGCGTGTGTGGTATGTGAATGAATGTGCACAGATGTATCTGTAAGCATGCTATTGGTGTGTATGTTTGTGCATGTGAGGGTAACTTTGAGTGTGCATGTCAGTATGTGTCTGAGTATAGGGGTGTGAGGGCTTGAGCCTGTGAGTTTGTGTGTGTGTGTATATGTGAGTGAGTACAAATGTGAACGTGTATGATTGTGTGTGAGTTTGTGATGTGCCAGTGAGTGTCTGAGAGTATGGATGAGCTGTGTGAGAGTTTGTCAGTGTATGTGTCTACTGTGTTGAAATGTAGTGGTGTCCCAATGCTTAGGTGTGCCATGCTTGTTCATGTTGTTGGAATAACCCATCTAATAGATGCATCCCCCAAATCTTAAAAAAAAATTGAATTTTGATTGAAAAATAAAATATGATAATGGGAGAAAACACATCATATCATTGGAAACCAGTCAAAATTGATAATCCTACTGTCCTCAAAGCTTCATGGCCTCTTCACTGCCTCTGGGGATTCCTCACAGCCACAACCCCCTCAGGCCTTGACTTAGAGTGATTTCAGTAGACTCTCTCTTTCAAGAGCTTCCCCACCAAGCTGCATTCTCCCATCCAGGCATGGTCCTGCCTTTCTCAGGAAGAATGAGGACAGTTGCCCCCTTTACCCTCTGGGTCATAGCTTCCTATGAACCTGGGGAGGTTCTTCTCAATGTCTCAAATTCTTATAAAACTCAGTCATACATCTTGTGGTCCCTAATTTAAGCAATAAGAGACTTCAGATGTATCGAAACCACAGATCTTGTTTTACCATATCGGATTAATTTTTAGGTAGAGGTGATTAGAGTCCAAAAAATGATACATGCCATGGAACTTCCCCTGGCATGTGAGAAACTAGTAGCTTGGTTAACCCACCACATTCTTCCCTCAGTGCCTTCTGGAGATGGGTCAGTGGATGAAGGAGTTCTCGTGCTGATGGTGCAGCTGCCTCATCACGTAACTGAGCAGAGCCAAGGAGACATTTTGTTTCATGTCCTGAAGTCAGGAAGCAGGACCTCAGATCAAAGCTGGAAGGGAGTCCGGCCAAAGGAGACAAAGGTGAAGGACAGGTGCAGACCCTCTGTCCCGCAGACTTCGGAAAGGTCAGAGGCAAAAGACCCTGGGGTATAGGACGAGAGCCCTGCACATACACAAAACGAAACGGGTGTCCTTCAACAAACATGTTAAACATACAGAGTCTCTGAGGGGAGACATAGCCTTGAGTTAATTGCGAGTTCATAAAGCAGTCTTATATAATATTTATTTCAAAGTGGGATTATCTCCAATTAGCAGGAAAGTACTGCTGCATCAGTTATATTTAAAATACGTTAGGCAAGAATTGTATATAAATCAAGACTTAAACAGGCTTTGGCTTTAGTGTTCAACAGAATGCCTGTTTTGTTTGTTTTCGCTCAACATCATAGACAGCGCTAAATGTGGTTTAATGATCTCAGAGGAGTTATTTAATGAGGAAGACCTGCTAGTGCTTGAGTGGATGGTTTAAGAAACAAATCTAGAGTCCTTTTGTCCTGACACTTGGCCTGTTTTTATAAAAATAATGTGAATTTCTCCCATGAGCCTGGTGCACTTAATTAACGAAGATGGTTGTAGGGCTAAGACTTCCCTGAAAAGAAAATAAGTTCAATTGCATGTATATAGGAAGAAGCGAGGTGCCGCACATCTACTGGGAATTCAAAGATATCCCTCCAAATTAAAAGCAAAAATGCCACGCCAGAAAAATCCTAGAAGCTACATTCAAAGTCTCTGAAATGTCCATCCAGCCTAAAACTTTCCATCACATTTGGGTATTGCTGCAGTAATACAATGCCTATCTCTCTGTTTTCAAAAGCACTTCATTGATTAATCAATAATTAAAAAGATGAATACTATGTACACTAAACACACAGACACACACACACACACACACACACACACACACACACACACATAGATATATACACACACACTATATATGCATTCATTTCCCTAAATGTAACTTATTACTTCTGGTTGTTAAGGCCAGGATATTTTGCTAAAGCAAGTTTGATGGACCAAAATTCAGTTGAAACAGGCTGCCAAAAGCAGCAGTTAAAAACCCCAGAATTTAGAAAATAAGGTTTTCTTTTTTTTTTTTCTGTAAATTTCAACACCAATCAGTTTAATATTTAGTAGAAGTGCAAGCATCATGCCATGGCCGAAATGCAGGAGACTCCCATCTTTTACACTTGAAACTAGCAGTTGGTTTTAAGTGTTGGAAGTAACAACACACAGCTACACCATTTCAAGATGAGCTTTATTCCTGATGTTCTCAAGTTCATCCTGTGTGGTTCTGTAGCCAATCACACCCCTTTCCTCTGGGTCAGACGCTAGCACATCCAAAGTGTTTTCAAAGCTAAGTAACGGGAGACCTTCTAGAAGGGTTGTAAAGAAATATACTCTGCTTGAATTTCAAGAGTAGGAGCAAGCCTCCCTAAATTAATTTTATCTTTTTATTGCAGGGTATCTTTAGCGTGCTTATGTGCAAAGAAACTAATTTTACATCCTAATGAGTTTATGAAGAGGAGTGATTCCCTGGGTCTCCAAGTATTAGTGTTAATGGACTCTATTTTCTTGCAAATCATGATGTCATTCAAACTTCAAAAAAATGGTTTGTTGTTGCTTGTTAAATTTGAAAAATTAAAAGAGTCAACCTCAAATTAATGTGTTTAAGCCCTTTCAATTAAACTGGCATAACCACCATCACTAGGATTGTCGGGCTGTGGCTTTGTCTTCCCTCAGAGCTCAGCAAAGGAGGAGCTGGTTGTCCAGCTCTCTTGCTTCCTTTAGGATGGAACAACCAGTTTTGGGGCCTCCTTTCTTGACCAAGGTTCCACTCCACATTTATACCCTCTCAGGATCAGTGGCTGTATTTGTCACGGTTTGCCAGAGAAACAGAACAAATAGAATCAATCTATCTATAGTTATCTGGGAAGACACTCTAGATATATGCAGCCATCCCTTGGTATCCTCAGGGTATTGATTCCAGGACTCCCCGTGGATACCAAAATCCAGGAATGCCCAAATCTCTGATATAAAATAATGTAGTATTTGCATAGAACCTATGCACATCCTCCTGTATACTTTAAATCATCTCTTGCTTACTTATAAAATACCTAATACAGTACCTACACATGACTATATCTATATGCATTCAATGTAGTTCTTGACATGTGGTAAATTCAAGTTTTGCTTTTTGGAACTTTGTGGAATTTTTTTTCCTGGATATTTTTTATCCACTGTTGATTGAGGTAGTGGATTGAGAACTCAGAACAAACTTGCCTACACACACGCGTGTGTGCACACACACACAGAATTAGTACAAAAGAAACATTAATGATCTGAGATTTACTAAGGAGCTCAGGGTAGACTGAAAATAAGAAAAAAATAAAACAGACTGAATAAGAAAGAGAAGACAGACCTCTCATGATTTATTCTGAAAAAACAAAAGCTGCCCCAGACGTCTGCAAACTGACCTGGATCTATCAGCCAGAGCCTGGTGTTGCTAGGAGCTGGAAATCCCAGCAGCGCCTGAGTATTCTCCAAGGTATTCTTCCTTGAGCATATAAATCTTCCGGAACAACAACACAGGAGAAGGCTGTGACCAGCATAGTGCCAGAAAATAACAAGACTGCTCCATGATCATATTGGAACAAATAGTGTGAACATGGCCCAAGCCGTAAAAATGGCCCATACATCCCCCAATCCCAGTTAATAGAAATGGTTGCTGTTTCTTTAACAACTATAGCTTAATCCATGGTTCATTTCTCTTGCCCCATGGATAAGATTTGTTAGTACACCCAATCGTAGAAGTGCTCTGACATTCTGAGAGCTTTCAACTCAGAGAAATCCTCAGCTTTCCTGAAATTTCCCCAGAATCACCTTAACAAAAAGCCCAAATCCTGTAATAATTCCTTTCTAACCCCCTCTTGATGGAACACCCCACAGTTTCCCACGGTGCATGTTTTTCCTTGCTGTAACAAGTCGATTAATGCGACTCTGCTCATTCATAGAGGTTTTAGTCCTTTTGTGCTGCTAGAACAAATTCCACACACTGGGCAGCTTACAAACAACAGAAATTTATTTCTCATAATTCTGGTGACTGGGAAGCCCATGATCAAGGTGGCTGTAGGTTGGGTCTCTGGTCCCCTGACTTCACCTGGGGAAAAGGGTAAGGGTCTCACTGGGGTCTCTTTTATAAGGACACTAATCCCATTCATGAGAGAGCTGCCCTTATTCCCTGTTCTCTTACCAAAGGCCACACTTCCTAATATCATCACCTTGGGAGTTGGGATTTCAACATATTAATTTTGGGGGGATACATACATTTAGACCCCAGCAACAACCGGGCTCATGGTGAGTTTTGGGCAAGAGGCATTCAAGAATCATTTCACAAATATTCACAGAGCAACTATTGCACACTAGACATTGTGCCCAGGCACAAGACATTGTGCCTGTTGGGCAGGCACAATTCTGCCATCATGGCATGCATTCTACCAGGAAGCATCACAAAAGAGAAAAAGCGGAGGCATAGAGGAGCTGCTCACCAAAAGAACGAACCGGGTCTGCGAGACCCTTCCAAGGAAGGGGCATCACTTCTGAGGCCTAAATAGAAGTAGGTGATAGTTAGACAAATAGTATGGGGTAGGGGTTTATCAAATAGGGAGGCTAGCAAGGGTGAATACCCTGAGATTAAAATGTAGATGACACTTTGAATGTTGCACCAAACAAATATGTCCAGCTGGATGTTGGAGTGTAGGTAGAAAACCCATCCTGCAGGTGTTGGCACAGAGAACTGTTGTCCCCGTCAGGCAAATCATCCAACCATTACTGAGTGATTTGTAACCCAAAGATCCAATCATTTCTCCAAAGCAGATGTTTTTTCCCAAGCTTGACTTCTTGGGACAATCAATCAACTATGATTGATCCTTGCTAGCTCATCAACATTCTGCGAGGTTCTGTGGGAGGGCCCAGCAAGAAACTGTGGTCAGGTGCATGATGGTTTAACATCCGTCTGAGTGGGCACCGAAACTCATGCCAAAGAGCAAGATTTTATTGTTGATGTTGTTGTTTGATATGGAGTCTTGCTCTGTCACCCAGGCTGGAGTGCAGTGGCGCTATCCTGACTCACTGCAACCTCTGCCTCCCAGGTTCAAGTGATTCTCCTGTCTCAGCCTCCTGAGTAGCTGGGATTACAGGCACCTGCCACGATGCCCAGCTAATTTTTGTATTTTTAGTAGAGGTGGCATTTCACCGTGTTGGCTGGGCTGGTTTCAAACTCCTGACCTCAGGTGATTCACCTGCCTCAACCTCCCAATATGCTGGGATTACATGTGTAGGCCACTGCACCCAGCTTAGAACAGAACAATTCTTAATAGTTCACAGGGAGCATGGACATTTCCCTCAAGACTCCCTCTCTTTTCCTCATTTGCTTGGTCCTAAATGTGTTTGCTCTCTCTGCTTTGATTGTCCTCTTACCTTTATGACAATTTATTAAATTACACATTAAAAATAAATAAAGAGACGGCATTATTCCCTCATTATCTGATGCATTGTCATCTTCTCAGCATCGATCTTTTAAATGTATATGCACTTAAAAAAAGTCTCACTCAAGTGCTTTCCCAGGGTTCCTTTTTCATCTTAAGAACAGCAAACACATGCAGCATTTACTATGTGCCCAGCATTGTTGTAAACTCCTTGAATCCTCAAAGCACCCATAGGAAGTAGGTGCTACCATGTTCCCTGTGTTACCCTGAGGAACGGAAACAAAGGGAGGTGGAGCAAATTGCTTCCAGTCTCACAGCTTGGAAGCAGCCCAGCAGGGACTTGCATCTGGGCAGACTGGCCCAGGAGGTCACACTTTTAACCACTAATAACATCTTTTACTCCATCTCATGTCTTGTGAGCCCACATGGAAAACGTTAAAAAGTCCAGTCATGTTCAGGTAATGTTTTGAATGATGGCTTTGTTACACTGCCCATGTGACTCACACCTGGGGCCTCTGGACATGCCCATCCATCTAGGTGGCCTTCAGAAGGTCCATGACAACTGGTCAAGGCTGGTTTGTTACAGACAACATCTTCCTGTTGTTCTTGATGAATGATGCCCCCACCCGTGATCTGTAACAGCAGGGCCAGCACAGAAACAAGACAGCAAATATTTGTTCCTGTGAGGGGATCTTGCCTTCATAAGAGAAGATTTTTTTACCACCCTCCACCCAAAACCGGGATGAATGCCTTGGAGCTGGTCTTCTGGACCCCGTCCCTCAGTGATATTCCCCAACATGTAAAAACCTAACAACCGAACAGGGGGAGCTCTTAGTTTGAGTCAAAGTGCTCTAGGGACCAACCATTTCTTTGCACCAAATGATGGACAAATCGCTTTTGAGCTTCACTTGTGATAGAGTGTATTTCTTCTGAATGTTGAACTCATAAGTCCATTACTAAGAAGTCAACTTTCACCCAAGTCACTCTTGTACCATGGGGTTTTAAAAGGACATGGTAAATAATAAAAAGAATAAGAAAGCAAATGGTTGTAATCATTTACACATTATATGAAAATATAAATTTTAACAAAATGCATTGATTTATTTTAGGGAGCAAGATACCAGGTCACCAAATGGAATCATTGATCAGTTGGACACCAATCAATTCTAAGTTTCAGGCCCCCAGAGTCAACCCCGACTCCAAATTTGCTACATTGTTAACAACGTATCTCACTGAGGACAGTAGTACCGGCTATCTGCAACTTGCAACCTGCAAAGCTGTTGTGAGGGTTAAATGAGTAACCCTGGAAATGTGTACATGTGAGGAGATACACTCAAGTAAACTTGGGATTGGTTTTACAGTTTCAGATTTTTAATTTTAGTAGAAACGCCTGTGCAAATGGCCCATGCTGCAATTTAATTTATGTCTTTTCTCATCCTAACTACCTCAAGGGTGGACTTTGGAAGAGCAGTCTGATAGCAAAACCTTTTATAGAACTCTTCGAGCTGCATGAAGGAAAAATTAACTAAGTACATTCAAAGGGATGATGATAATAAATCAGTCCACAAAGTACAGGGTTTTATTAATTTTAGTGGTTTCCTTAGGAAATATTGGTTTACTTCTTAAATAATTGAAAGTTTGCCGAATGCATAATATATGTGTGCATGGCAATGGAGTCGGAGGCTCATTTGTATAAGCCACTGAGAGTTGGGATCACTCCGCACTGAAATGACAGAGGAGCCTGATGCTCCTGAGTGAGCAGCTGCCTGCAGTCCCTCAAGCACAATCTTCTTTTCATTTCCCAAGACGGCGAATGACCCATGTTCTTTATGAATTGTGCTCAGCATGCTATTAGGTTGGTGCAAAAGTAACTGTCGTTCTTGTAAGTACTTTTAATGGCAAGAACGGCAGCTACTTTTGCACCAACCTAACAAAATAAAGTGAGAATAAAATTTACTGGCGTAGTCCTCCCTCTTGTCCTGCTTATGAACAGGACGATGCCAGATGACTAGGCACACTAGCTGCATGGGCTCATCCTGAAGCATCCTTGGTCCGGGACCCCTGTGCTATTTCTAAGGCATGAATTTGATCATATGCCTCCAATCGTTAAAACCCTGCAAGTCTGAAATTCAAATTCCTTTGTAAGTGCTATGGGCAGACTTGTGTCCTCTAAAATTCACAGGTTGAATCCCTAGCCCTCATTGTGACTGTATGTGGAGATAGGGTCTTTAGGAGGTAATTTAAATGAGGGCATGAGTGGGATCCTAGCCTGACAGTATTGGTGTCCTTGTAAGAAGAGCGAGAGACACCAGTGCTCCTGCCCCTTCTGTGCACATGCAAGCGGAGGCCACATGAGCACACAGCCAGCAGGCAGCCAACCACCAGCCAGAAAGGGAAACTTCTCTAGAAATGAAGTCTGTTTGCCCCTTGACCATGAACTTCTAGCCTCCAGAATTGTGAGAGAGTAAATACCCGTTTTGAAGCCCCCTGTGGGATTCTGCGTTGCTGGGGAAGCTGACTAAGACAAGAAGGTGTACAGTCTTCTTCATGATCCACCTTGTACTGGTCTTTTGTCCTCTCTCTCCATGGCCTCATGGAAGCTTCATCTTAGATACTCTGTGAGGCTCTGGGAATAGACCAAGCTCTCCGGTCTTTCTTTACCTCCATCAGGAATAGCCCATGTGCAAATGCCTTGTTCTCATTTCCTCAGCCTTAGCTGAGCCACCACCTTCTCCAGACACCTGCTCAGGCCCACTGTTCTGATCAGATGCCTCTCTGTGAGCCCCTCCTGCACCTGAGCACAGGTACAGCAGTGCCTCACTCCACAATGTAACTGTTGGTCTCTGTTCTGTCGCCCTTACTAGACCTTGAGGTTTAGAACGGTGCAATCTATGCCTTTCTAAAACTCCCTTCCTTCACCCAGAACTCGGTACACAGTGGGCAATTAGCAAGTGTGTAGAGTCATCATTGAATGAATAAGGAAGGGGCAGGCGACATAGGAGACACATGGCTTTGTGCTTTATACACCTTTGAAGACAGAGACTGGGTGCCTTACAGAGAAAGGGGATGGGAGGTGAAGGAGGGGCAGCGCGACTGTCCTCTGTTAGCCCATGTTTCAATGCCTGCTCCCGGATTGGAGCTGACTCTCCCAAAGCCCCCTCCTTGCCCCTCCCCTTACCTCACCTTTCTCTTCAATTCCCTGCCCCTTCCCTTCTCTCTTTCTGGGGATAAAAGCCCTGGAGGGAGGCTTGGCTAGAAGTCAGACGGGAGTTTTAGAAAGGCTGATGTGGTAGAGTCTGTGCATGTCCCTTCCAGAGTTGCAGTGCTGAGATGCTGGGCACACAGGCTGGCCCTGGAAGGCCTGCGAGCCATGGCAGTGCTGTGAGGGTGAACTGTACTCGGACGGGGGCCCACCGAAACCCGAGATCCAAGGGGCCAAATTTAAGACAAACCTGAGTGCCAAAGAGACTGAGATGGAGTGAAGCATTTGGAAGAAATGAGACCCCAGCCACCCCGGCCAGGGTCCAGGTACACTGACCGTCATGTCTATGGTTCCAGCCTTGGAGAGGCAGAGTTAATTTATCAGAAAATATTGACTCACATCTACCATGCACCACCTTCTAGGTGCTTAAGGAACCTCAGTGAATGCATCTAACATAGGTCCCTGCCTCCTGGGGTCTTACACTCCAGCTGAGGGATCCGGAAACATTTTAAAAGATGCAATAACGTTTTTTAAAATCTGTCTTTTAGAAGATGAAAAGTCCTTTGGTAAAGGACAGAAGTAGAGCAGAATGAAAGGAAAGTTGAGGTCTGGTCCAGAAGGACTCAGTGAGTTCGGGTTGAAGGAGGGAATAAATTAATCAGTCGACACCCAGGGTCTCTTCGAAGTTACTTGACATTAAATTCCCCATCCTCACAGCCTTCTCTCCTTACCTGCCTCTGCCCTTTGTATCCCTAATCTTCCGCACAGAAGGAACTCAGTAAGTGTTAGATGAACAGACAGACTTCCGCTGTGAGTCCAAATGAGGTCTGCCTTCCATCTCAAGCGGACAACACAGCCTAGACTCAGTTTTGAATTTGGAGTCTCCCAGGGTCCCTCCTCATCAATTCAGAAGCTGTCCTGCCTCACAGCAACTTGATCATAAAACACAGCCTAGCCAGCACTGGGCACTTTGACTGACTCTTTTATTAATGGGTTCCTTCTGCAGATATTTATCACCTCCTTTGTGACTTCAGGCTAGCTCTAGGCCCTAGTCTGCATTTACTTTGTCCTTGAGAAAGAACAAAAACTGGGCTTTTCCAATTGTTCTCTGTGAGAGTGGGGTGCAGATGGGTGGTGTGGACAGAGACAGATCAGTGCCATCCCACCCAGAGGACAAACCAACAACCTCCTGAGGAAGAGATCAGAGACATCCTTTGAAACGTGGGGTCTAGATCAATGTGATTATCTGTGATTCATAGGCCCTCAGAGCCCCACCACCCTCCCTAGGGGCACTGCATAGCCTTTGCTTAGCTAATGCTTGCCGGTTGCTACTGCAGAGGTAGGTGGGTGACGTGGGGGCTGGTGATGCATGGCCTCCCTTTTGCACTTTGGGACAAAGGACTGTAGCTCAGAGGGGGCTGTTGGCTTGTGAGAGGCCCACAGCATGTAGGAGAGAAAGCCAGACTTGAAACTCACAATGCCAGTGGTGGCCACGAGCCTCCATAGTAGGTCCCAGCAGGAAACTAGAGGGCGGGCACAGAGAATAGGGCCTCAGGAGATTCCAGGGGAAGGGAGAATATTTCTGAACCCAGGCAGGTCATCGGAAATCCAGAGTCCTGCATACAGAGTACACACTCAGAGCCTGCTTGTAGGGGCTCAAGGCAGGAGTCCATGTCAGCTGGGAGTGGGGTCCCAAGTTGCTATGGCTTGTGTGGAGCTGACCTCCCCGTGGCTGAGCATTTGTCTCGGGAGAAGCTGCTTAGCAGGCAGCCAAAGCCCAGCCACTCCCTGTTCCCTGGAGGATCCACCAGGAAGCCTGAGAAGCTGTCTCTACCCATGTAGATGGGAAAGGGTTGCCCTGACAGTTCATCGTCACTAATCCTAAGGCCCAATGGAGGCCTAAATGTAGCCTCCTGGGACAAGATGCTGTCCCATAATGTAATTCTAATGGTGGGACAAACTGGAGTGATGCTATTATTCTTTTTTTTAAAAACAGCTATGCCATATTGAAATATACATAAAACAGATGTGTGTATCTATGTGTGTATCCAACACATACTTAGATAATATGTGAGTTCTGTCTCATCACATGACATCCCATTGTGCAATGGGATATAAGGCTAAAACTGCTTGCCTTCTCCTCATCCCTATGCCCCAAGCCCAGATGGAAAACCATCTTAATAGTGAAGTGTGTGTCCACAGAGACTTTTCTCTGTATGTGCAATTTCCATAACTGGGGCTTCTCTTAATACAAATCTGGATATCCACAGGAAGTACCCACTAATTAGCAGATGGCGATATGCTAGGGGAATGCCTGCTATGTCAGTGATGTGTGTGTGTGGAATTCTATACTAGCACAAAGATTATTACAGAGAGGTACTTATGCTGAAAATCTGAAATACATGACATCTGAAATCGTGAAGAGCCTGGCTCAGGGTGGTGGGCGGGCAAGAAGGCAGACGGCCCCTGGTTGCCAGCCTTGAGAGGAGCTGATATTTATCATGAACGTATTATACTTTATGCTCATTATAAATACCAGTTCCCTATGACCTTGAGATGGCAGATGGGGAAACAGAGACCAGGGAGTCGGGGAACTCAGCTAGGTCCCCACAGTGGGGCAAAGACAACCCTGAGGCACAACACAGCTATGTGCACACGCCTCCTCTCCGGCCCCGGGGGTCACTGAAGCCCCGTACTCTCCAGGCCAAAGGCCTTGGAACAGGTATCAGCCCAGAGGTGGGAACTCTGTGGTCTAGGGGTTGTGAAGGGATGGCCCACATCCATCACACCCTGGCAAGGTGAGCAGGTGGGAAGCATTCTGGCAGTGACAGCCCCTCTACACCTAAGGCAGATGCTGTGTTCCAAGGAAAGAAAACAAGAACACGGCGCATCCGAGTACACAGTCATGGCACATCCGAGTACACAGTCATGGCGCATCCGAGTACACAGTCATGGCCACGG
>NW_022436951.1:36367715-36411762 GCF_009761245.1 Sapajus apella
GCATCCGAGTACACAGTCATGGCACATCGGAGTACACAGTCATGGAGCATCTGAGTACACAGTAATGCAGGGGAATGTGCTCTGCCTCTCACTGGGGCCAGCATCCTGGGCCTGGAAAGGCTGGATTTGACCTCATGATCAGGGAGGCACACACAACGCTGCTTCCCTCCCGGTGCTGCAGTGGCTGCTGCAGTGCAGGGAGCAACAAACAGCCGCCGGGAGAAGGGCTGGCAGCTGCTTCCCCACCGATCTTGAAACTGCTCCCAACCGAAGAGTGTGAACCGCAGAGATAAAGCTGTCATGAAACATGAACAGGCCCGTGGCTCCCTGCCTGCTGAAGCTCTCTCTCTCTAATTTTTTTTTTGAAATGGAGTATCGTTCTATCATCCAGGCTGGACTGCAGTGGCGTGATCTCAGCTCACTGCAACCTCCACCTCCTGGTTCAAGCGTTTCTCCAGCCCCAGCCTCCTGAGTAGCTGGGATTACAGGCACGGGCCGCCACACCTAGATAATTTTTTTATTTTTAGTAGAGATGGGGTTTCACCATGTTGGTCAGGCTAGTCTGGAACTCCTGACCTCAGGTGATCTGCCTGTGTTGGCCTCCCAAAGTGCTGAGATTACAGGCATGAGCCACCGTGCCCAGCCTTAAGCTTTTTTCCATGTGTAATTTTTCTGTTTTCTTTGGACCATGTGCTTTTACCAGCTAAGTGATCTGCAAAGGCTCCTAATGCAGCATGGCTCTCGGTGGGCAGGAAGAGATATAAAGTGAATGTCTTCAAAGAACTGCTGTGATCTCTGCATGGTGTCCTTGTGGTGGCCAGAGTAATTATCCACTCAGCCCTGACAGTGGGGTGAGCCCAAGCCTGGCCTGCTCTGAGCAGACCCTGGGAATGACTATGGGTAGGTGGGAAGCAAGGTGGGTTAATTTGCTAATCGCATGCATTATGCATATGACTGAGTCATCAGACTGACCTGTAAAGTGGTATGTCAGCTGCCAGCAGATGGACTCTTACCTTATCTGAGGGTGCAGGACGCTCCTCAGCATGTACCCCTCCTGCTCTAGTCCCAAGCCCCACCTGCTTATTCTCATAGCCCTCGTCACGCAGGTGTTGTGGATTCTCTGTCTCCAGTAATCTGCACTCTCTGCAAGACAGGCACCAACCAGGTTTTGTCCATCCACACAGCTCGGGTCATGCACAGACGGTGCTCAATAAATGAAGGCTAAGGGAATAACCTCTCAAGTCATCCACCATATTTCAGTCCTTCCTTGGCTGCCTCTTTGCCCCAGCCACAGAAGCTTCTGTCAGTGACATCACCTTCCCAGCTAGTGTCTAGAAAGAGCATTTCATTTAATTCCTTTTATTATTTTGCATTTTACAAAGTATTCCTCATTATTCTGCAGGATATTGCAAAGCGAATCTGAGCTCTCCCAAATGGAAAAAGGGAAGATCACATCACATACTTTGTGGACTTGGTATCTCAATCCATGTGAGCACATGATCCCACACACTGCCCAGAAATCAGGTAGACCTTGTGCTCAGGCCGCTTTAGTCAGGTTTCCCATGGCAGCACCGTTCACCTTTGGAGCCGCATCCACGTCTGTTATTGGGGGAACACTGTGCCCACAGCATGTTCAGTGGAAACCTGGTCTCTACCAGCTCAAGCTGCTAGCAGTCTCCTCCAGGACAAATGGCAATCAAAAATGTCTCCAGGTAATGTTTAGGGCAAAATAGTGCTAGGTTGCCAACCAAACAACCAATACGACAGTGAAGGGCAGCCAAAAAACATGCCTCTCACCAAGAGTGCCAATTTTGATGGGTTCAGCAGATACTGTCTTTCAGAGCAAGTCTGCTGCACACCTTCTGGCAATGGGAACTTAAGGGAAACCTTGTATTTATCTGTGATGATTTGAAAATATTTAATATGTTGTTATCATTTGTGGATCAGAGCACCTAAATGTTTTGCAATTATAGCCCAAGCAACTCTCCCAGCCCAGCTTGAGTGTGAGATGGTTATCACAAGTGTGCCCATTATGTGGATGGAAAAACCAAGTGCTGGAAGGGATGAGAGGCAGGAGCAAGGCTGAGACAGTATGGCCCTGGAACATAGATCTTTTCAGCCCTAAGCTCTACAGAACCATTGGATTCTGTTGCTTTAACGTTTCTTTTCTGGGGAATAATTTGGCTGATTTTACTGGAACCTCCTGGCAGCTGTGTGGTTATCACACTCCTGTTGCTTCTATAGACTGGCTACCGGTTAGCTAAGTTTAGGGAATCCTGCCCCTGAAGCAGGTCCACTGAATCCAGGATGCCTTGCAGGTTCTGGCTGTGCGGCTCGCCTGTTTCTGTCACTGAAAAGAAACAATTGGACTCACTCAGGGGACCTGAATCTCAGAATTTCTTTGCTTTTGCAAATGGATGGCGCTATTTTTGGATAGCTGCAGATGCAAACGAGGACCCTGGCAGGCAGAGGTGGGCCCAGCTGGGGAGACAATGCAGTTAACAGAAAGTCACTGTGGAGAGGGCATTGCTTTCCCCAGCTGCTGCAGGTCTAGGTAGACTTACAGCCAGCCATGGGCCAGGAATTTTGGGAAACATCATCAGGTGCTTCTGGAAATGCTAATGAGCTCATGCTTAGCTTGTTTCTTTACCTGTTTGTTTGGTGGGATGTGTGGGTAGGCATTGCGCTTCCTAGGAAAGAAAGCCATAACCCAGGCTGAAAACCTGGGCACTAATAAAATGCATCCAGAGGAGATGGTGATGGTTAATGCAGGAGTCTTGTGGTCTTGGCAACAGCAAAAACAAGAGAAAGTGAGCTGGTAACGGGGTGATCAATAGCACATTAAAGTACACGGTAAACCCACTTTAAAGTCAGCGTTCAGGAGCCAGCAGAGGCACTGTTCTGACTCTAATTGTGGCTTCCATTAAAAAACCCTCTTTGTCTTCCAGCTTCACTGCCAGTACTTCTACCTCCAAGTACAATAATGCCCCACGTCAGGTGGAAGGCGCAATCAACAGTGGTTCTCACTACCTTTAATTGACAAAGGCAGGAGAGTCTGCAGCAGCATGGGGCGATTTCTCAGGGATTGTTACTGTTATAATCTATTTAACAAGCAAGTCAGCTCTCTCCTGTTTCTAGGTTTAGCCACAGTCTTCTCATGCATCTACATCCTAAATAGACCCTACAGTGTAACTGAATTTAGATCCTTTCCTCTTGAGCAGCATATGAGTTTCACGAGGTTGCCATAACAAATCACCACAAATGTGATGGCTTAAAACAGCAGAAATTGATTTTTCGGCAGGTTTGGAAGCTAGGACTCTGAAATCAAGGTGTCAGGAAGGCTTTGCTCACATGGAAGGCTCTAGGGAGGCTTCTGTCTTCCAGCTTCTGGTGGCTGCAGACGTCCGCTGGCTTGTGGCTGCATGGCTTCCACTCTGCCCCTGTCTTCACATGGACTTTCCTTCTCTGTGCATCTCTTAAAAGAACACCTGCTATTGGTAGCCAGGTGTGCTGGTGCGTACCTGTAGTCTCAGCTACTCAGGAGGCTAATGCATGAGAATCACTTAAATCCGAGAGGCAGAGGTTGCAGTGAGCCGAGATCATGCCACTGCACTCCAGCTTGGGCAACATAGCAAAATTGCATCTCAAAAAAAAAAAAAAGAAAACAAAAAAAAAAGAAAACCTGTTACTGGATTTAGGGTCCACCCAGATAATCCAGGATGAGTTCTTCACCTACAGATCCTTCACTCAGTTCTTTGCTCTGCTGTAGACTGAATGTGTATGTCTCCCTAAAATTCCTAAGTTGGAATCCTAACCCCCAATGTGATAGCTTTAGGAAGTAGGGGCTTTGGGAGGTGATTAGTTCATGAGGACAAAGCCCTTGAGAATGGGATTAGTGCTGTTATTAAAAGTCTGAGGGAGCTTGGTCGCTCCCTCCACCATATGAAGACAAGGCAACAAGCTGGCCGTCTGTGAACCTGGAAAGTGGCCTTCAGCAGATGCCAAAACTGCCAGTGCCTTCTTGGACTTCCCAGACTCCAGATCTGTGAGAAATAAACTTCAATTGATTATAAATTGCCCAGTTTATGGTATTTTGTTATAATAGCACAAACGGAGTAAGACATCCATGGATGTGACCCTTTTTCCAAATAAGGTCACATTCAGCGGTTCTAGGGGTTGGGAAGTGGAAATATATTTTGGGGGTCATCATTCAGCCCACGACAAGCAATGATGCAACTGAAAGGCCTGATGTGGAAGAAGGGGTCACTACTTACTTGTGATTCTTGTTATGTAGTGCACTATTATTGCTGGCATGTGGATCCACAGTCATCAAGCCTGGGAGGGCGTGGCTGGCTACACTGCCTCTCGTGTCTCTGCTGAAGGGCCTTCATGTTTCAGAGGAGTCTTTCGCCCTGTTAGGGATCAACTCAGAGCTGTTGTCTGGACAGAGGTAGGTAGAAAGACAGCAGAGGTACAACAGGTGTGAAATGACTTATGGGCAGGCAGATTTACCCATTTCTCCTCGGAGCATGGGGTCAGTCTGGGAACACAGGTGCCTGCATGTGGAGTGCTGCATCAGGAGCTCTGGCCACCCCTCAGGCTGGGGAATGTCTCTGACACCTGCTAGGGAAGGAGGAAGCCCTGTGGTCATCAAAGAGAAAGTGGAGGTCCAGCAGATGCTGAACAAGACTGGTGCCTGAGGAGCCTGTTAGTCCCAGGTTTCCTAAGCCCTGTGCTGCTGAGGCCTGAAGGGAAGCAGGCATATGAAGAATGGAGGGGAACTGGTCCCCAGATGGAACTCTCTGCTCTCTCTGTCTCTGGGCTTCCTTGTTTAATCAAGAGACAGCTGGGAGAATGCAAGACTTCTGTGGGCCTACAAAAACATCTGCCTCAGTAATGGGGCAGCTAGAAAGTTCCAGGTCCTAGGCTCCTGGTCAGCACCTGTAAGGACCCACACTTTCCTCTTGGTCTTGTGGATTAACTTCTCATTAAGATTTCTGAGCCTAGAGTCTCTGCTGAGGAATTTCCAAAGCCTACAGCTTAACAGCATATCACTAGCTAATCTTAACCTGCTACCGGCTGATTGGGCTCAAGTGACTGCTTTCCTTTTACAACTATTGTCTCCTTTGACAGATGAGAAAAGTGAGGCCCAGAGAGTTCAAGAAGCTTGCTTACAATTGCAGAGTTGATAAGTAGCAGATCCAAGATGCAAATCCAGGTGATCTTCCTGCAAGACCCACACTCCTAGCCACTGCACACAGAGCCTCAGGAGCCCAGGCCTCTAACACAGCTGTGCTGGCATGAGTTTGTGTACCTCTATGTGTAAGAGTTCTGAGAATTTCTACATTTCTTTCAAATTCTCCATGCTCTTTTGAGTAGTAGATGGTATTTTATACAATGAATACACAGTAAATGCTAAATCAAAATTAATTAATTGTAGCATGAATAAGGCTATTCCTGTCATTTAACACAGTCATAGATTTTCTATATTTCAAATAAAGATGATAGAATTTGCTGCCAGGTAGCCTTAAATATAAGATGAAAAATGTAAATCCCAGCTCAAGCGCAACACGCTTGCTGGAGAACCCAAAGGGGAGAGAACCAGGCAGCCATTTGTAACTGTAGTTGAGCACATTCAGCTGAATTCCCGGGACAAGTGTGATTCTATTTTGGGGTCGAGGAAGAGGCTATTTTGAACCTTCAGATCTGGGTTGCCTCCTCCCTTCTCACTGCGGCATCAGCTCCCAAGATAATCGTGGCATCAGACACATGGAGATGTTAACCCTACAGCAGGAATCCGACTCATGAGTGAGGCCACCCATTCCACTGAAAACCGTGGGTGATCTTTTACAGGAAGCATCTGCCTGCCCTCTCAGGAGATAACTCTCTCCTCCCCCTTTCCTTTTCTCCCTCACCATCCCAAACCACACCAGATTTCCCAGATAGACTTTGCTCAAGGAACTTCCTGTGTGATTCTATTCATAATGTAAAGAAAAATAAATTAAAATAGGACGTATTCTTTTGTCCCAGAGATTAGTCTATTAAGGTTGGCATTTGTAATGTGAGGGAAGGACAGAGCTCATGAAAAGTTCAAAAAAGTGGTTCCCACATGAACTACATTGTTCGTCATGTAGTGGGGGGAGGGCCATATGATGGGAAAATTCACAGGGTGGGAGGTCCATTGAGTGGAAGGTCCATGGAGTGAGAAGGTCCACGGAGTGGGGAGGTTCATGTACTAGGAAGGTCCATGGGACAGAGAGGTCCATGGGCAAGGGTGGGGGAAGGTACCTGGGGTGGGAGGTCCATGGTGTAGGGAGGTCCATGAGATGAAGAGGTCCATGGGGTGGGAAGTCCATGGGATTGAAGAGGTCCACGGGGTGGATAGGTACCTGGGGTGGGAGGTCCATGGGTTGGGGAGGTACCTGGAGTAGGATGTTCATGATGTGGGGAGGTCCATGAGGTGGGGAGGTCAATGGGGTCAGGAGTTCCATGGGGTGGGAAGGTTCATGGGATGAAGAGGTCCATGGGGTGGGAGGGTCCATGGGATGAAGAGGTCCATGGGATGGGAAGTCCATGGAGTGGGGAGGTACCTGGGGTGGGAGATCCATGGGGTGGGGAGGTTTATAGGGTCAGGAGGTCCATGGAGAGGGAGTCCATGGGGTAGGAAGATCCATAAAGTAGAGAGGTCCCTGCTTTGGGTAGGTCCATGGAATTAGAAGGTCCCAGGAGTGGAAGGTTCCTGAGGTGGTAGGTCCATGGGGTGGGAGGTCCACGGGGTGCAGAGGTCCATGGGGTGTGAAGGTCCATGGGGTGCAGAGGTCCCTGGGGTGGTAGGTCCATGGGGGTGGCCCACGGGGTGTGGAGGTCCATGGTGGGGAGATAGATGAGTGGGGAGGTCCCTGGAGTGGGAGATCCATGTGATAAGGGAGGTTCATGGGGTGGGGAAATCTCTGGGGCAAGTGGGAGGTCCATAGAATGGGGAGGTTCCTGGGGTGAGTGGGAGGTCCCTAGGATGAGTGGGAGATCCCTTGGGTGAGTGGGAGGTCCCTGGGGTGTGGAGGTCCCTGGGGTGGGAGGCCCACAGAATGGGGTGATCCTTTACTGATAGCCTCTCTGGTCTTTGGTGTTTCCTGAAGCTCCAGGCAAGGGCCCAAAACGTGGGGTAGGATGTCTCAGCACATGGAAGGGAAGGGCTGCCCTGTGCTCTGCTGCCAATAGCCTTCCTCTACAGCATGTATCATCACCAGGGAACATGTTTACGGGGAGAGAAGATGATTGAGAAAAGCAGGAAGCACCTTTCTTGCTCACCTTCCACTCAAATATATTTATTGAGATTTGTGATACATTAAAAACAAAAATGATATTTAAAATTAAAGTTTCACTGGTCACAGAGCATATAATTATTTTGGAAATCTCAAAAAAGACACCTTTAGCCAAAAACCCCAAACAACCTGGGATAATTACTGTTGACCATACAGGGTTTATCTTTCAATCTCTTATCAATGTAATTAAAACATAGGTCAAATTCCATTTGTTGTCTTTTTTTTGTCTTTTCTCAGCTCAGTGGAAGTTTATATAATAAAATTTCTAGTGGTGAGTGCAGAATTTGATGAGTTCGACAAAAATATGTAGTCATATAACCATCAGCACAATTATAATACGAAACATTTTATTCAGCCCCAAAACTTTTTCTGTACCACTTAGCTATCAATCCCTTTCCCAAGCCTTCAACACCTGACAAACACTGATCCATTTTCTATCACCATAGATTTCCAGAGTGTCACGTAAGCAGAATCTTACATGTACTCTTTTATATCTGGCTAGTCTCACGTAAGATAACACTTTGAAGATTCATTCATATTCCAGCACATAGCAGTAACTTACTAGTTTTTATCATTGAGTAGTATCTCATTGTATGAAGTTCTACAATATGTTTATCGATTTTCTGTTTGATGGACATTTGGGTTCTTTTCAGATGTTGGCTATAATGAATAATGCCATTAAGAATAAACAAATCTCTACATGGACATATGTATTTTTTTCTCTTGGGTAACTACCTGGGAGTGGAATTGCTAATGTCTTATGGTAAGTGTGCATTTAACTTGGCCAACCTGTTTCCTAAAATGGCAGTGCCACTTCCCAACCCATCAGCAATGTAGGAGAATTTTGATTGCTCCAAATTGTTGACATCACTTCATATTGTCAGTCTTTTTAATTTTAGTTCTTCTGTGGTTTAATTTACATTTTGCTAATGACCAAAGTGACAAGCATCTTTTCATGCATGTATTTGCTGTATGCATATATTCTTTGGTGAGATGTTTATTCAAATATTTTGGCCAATTAAAAGAATTGAGGTATTGGCCAGGCACAGTGGCTCATGCCTGTAATCCCAGCACTTTGGGAGGCTGAGGCGGGCAGATCAAGAGGCTAAGAGTTTGAGACTAGCCTGGCCAGCATAGTGAAACCGTGTCTCTACTAAAAATACAAAAAATTAGTTGGGTGTTGTGACGGGCACCTGTAATCCCAGCTACTCGGGAGGCTGAGGCAGAAGAATTGCTTGAACCTGGGAGGTGGAGGTTGCAGTGAGCCAAGACCGTACCACAGCACCCCAGCCTAGGCAACAGAGTAAGAATAAGACTTCATCTATAAAAAACAAAACAAACAACAAAAAAACCCCTGAAGTATTTCCTAATTATTGAATTAAAAATGCTTTACATTCTGAATAGAAGTACTTTACTGAATATATGTTACTCAAATATTTTATCTCATATGATACTGTGGTGTGCCTTTTCATTTTCTTAATGGTGTCTGCTATAGTCTAAATGTGTTCCCCAAAAACCATGTGTTGGGGACTTAATCCCCAATGCAACAGTATTGGGAGATGGGGACTTTTGGCCAGTGTTTTGGTCATGAGGGCTTTGTCTCAAGAACAAATCAATGCCACTATAAGGGAGTGAGTTGGTTCTCATTTGCCGTTTTGCCTTCTGCCAGGTAAGGATACAGCAAGAAGGCCCTCACTAGATGCCACTCCTGGATTTTAGGCTTCCCAGTCTCCAGAATGTGAGAAATACATTTCTGTTCTTTATAGTTTACCCATTGAATTAGACTTTCTTGTGTTGCTATAAAAAAATAATTGAGGCTGAATAATTTATAAAGAAAAGAGGTTGTCCAGACACAGTGGCTCACACCTGTATTCCTAGCACTTTGGGAGGCAGAGGTTGTGGTGAGCATGCCATTGCGCTCCACTCTAGCCTGGGCGACAGAGCAAGAAGACTTGGTCACAAAAACAAACAAACAAACAAACAAACAAAACCAAGAGAAGGAGTCTTAATTGGCTCTTTCTTCCATAGGCTGTACAGGAAGCGTGGTGTGCTCAGCTTCTGGAGGAGGTCCTAGGAAGCTCACAATCATGGTGGAAGGCATAGGAAGAGCAGGCATGACACATGGCCACAGCAGGAGCAAGAGAAAGATAGTAGAGGTGCCACACTTTTAAACAACCAAATCTTGTGAGAACACACTTACTATTGCAAGGACAGCACTAAGAGCATGATGTTAGCTCATCCATGAGAAATCTGCCCCATAACCCACGACCTCCCACAAGGCCCCACCGCCAACGTTGGGGATTACAACTCAATGTGAGATTTGGGTGAGGACCCAGATCCAAACCATGCCACCTGCTCTCAGATATTCTGTCATAGTAACACAAATCAGACAAAGATAGTGGCTTTTGGAGCACAAAAGTTTTAAATTTTGATGTTGTTCAATGTAGTTTGTTTCTTCCTATGCCTTATTTTTAAAATCCTTGCTTTTCCTGAGGTTACAAAGTTTTCCTCTGTGTTTTCTTCTATAAGTTTTATAGTTGTAGCTATTATTGTTAACTCTATTATCTTTTGAGTTAGTTTTTTGAGTGGTATGAATTAAGGTCCAGGTTTATTTATTTTTAGTATAGCTGTCCAAGTGTTCTCTCATCATGTTTTGAAAAATGTAACCACGTCTCATATGGAATTGCCTTGGCATCTTGTTGAAAATAAATTTCCTAAACATGTATGTCCTGTTTCTGGACGTTTTCTTTTGTTCCATGGTTCCGTATGTTTATATGAATGCCAATGCTGTCCAGCTGCTAGAACTTTACAGTAAGTCTTTTAAGTAGTGTAATCAAACTTTGTTCTTTTTCAACATTGTTTGGCTTTTCATATAAATTTTCAAATTAGCTTATCAACTCTACAAATAATCCTGCTGGATTTTGATTGGAGTTACATTAAATCTATAGATCAACTTATGGATAATTGCCTGCTTACCATGTTGAATCTTCTGATTTATAGACGTGGCATATGTCTCCATTTATAGGAGTTCTATTTACTTCTGTCAGCTAATGTTTTGCATGTTTAGTGTACTTGAGCATTTTTTGACAAATTTATCTTTATATATTTCATATTTTGATGCATTTGTAAATGGTATTATATTATTTTATTAATTATGTCTATGTTTTATTGCTAGTATGCAGAATTCAATTGATTTTTATATTATTGTATCCTGCAGGCTTGTTTAGGAGATCATTAATATTTTCTAAATAAAAGATCATCTTATGCTGTTGAGTGATGGCTGTTTGTTTTTTGTGTTTTCCTTTAATTAAAAAATGAAAAACCTTCGCATTAAGATGCAGAACTTCAGTGTTTCTGAGAAGAGAATGAGTTATTTTCCCCTCTATGGACATAGAAGGAATGGTAGTAATTAGCATTTTAAGAAGTCTCAATGCCCAATCATTCAAATCAGAGCACAGTGTCTTGCAAAAGTGCCTCTTTCCTTGCTTTATTCATTCTATACCCAGTTGGCATGGTCGGAATAGAACAGGGAGATGGAAGAGAGCAGTAACAGATGGGAGGAGAACAGCAACAATAGAAAGAAACCCCATTCTGCATTCATCCTGATTCTCAAAAGTAGGAAACCCTGGGTGCTTTCCAAGCTGCTTTCCAGGGCACTGCATGTGTCCCAGGCAGCCAAGTCCTGCTCCCTCCCCTCGGATTTGAAGCCCCACACTTGTCAGTGAGGTTCTACAAAGCAGCCACAGACAAAAGGTGACATGGCCTGGAGCCAGCTTCCTGCAGGGAGGAAACTATCAGCTTAACTGGAGCAAAGACTGTGTAATCCCAGATAATGGACTGAATATTCACATGCCAAGGGAGAAGGGTTTTAGAAAAAAGGAATTAGGAAGTCAAAATTTGTCAATTTTTAATTGAGCACCAAGCTGGAGAAAGAATGGCTACTGTGGCATTGACGGGGCCTCAGTCACTGGAACTGTGCACCGCTCCTGTGTTGAGGAAATCTCAACCCCACCCCACTCCCTCCTCCCCACTCCCCAACCAGAGCAGATCTCCCAAGTATGGACCCAGAACACAGCGGCCAGGGCTGGGAAGAATGTATGGGAACTTCTGTTGACATCCTTTTTTACCTTTCCTGTTAGTGTTTATTTTAGAACATCTATAGCACATTAATATAACAGTGTAGCCACAAATGCAACACACACACACACACACATTACTGTACACAGTCAAAATATGTTTTATTGATGTGGAATGTCATGAAAAAGTGCATAGATGTGTGGCCTTGAGAAACCATTCAATTATATCCTTAGATCTGGTTTCTGAGCCTGTGCTTACGAGCATATTTGGGATTTTGTATGTGCTCTGGTACTGAGAAGAAATCCTGTCCAAAGCTGAGGACCACAATTTGGGCTGTGGTGGCCCTGCTGAGGGACCTACCCCTGAGAGAGGCCTCACGTGACAGCACCAGCCAGCCCCGCTCACCTGCACAGCACTTGCTTTTGTAGAGGCTTTATTTCACCTTGACCTTTAAGCGTTTTTTTGTGTGAACTTCTCTCAGCAGAAGAGCGTCTGCATCGTGCTACCCTGGAGCATCCCAGGAAGATTCCCAGTAGAGAACCCAGAATAAAATGTTTCCCCAGGTACAAGCCAACACCTGTTGCTGTTCTGACCACCTATTGGCGTGTATCAAACCTCTGCAAAACAGCAATGTGATTATCTCTTGTTGTTCCCTGTGTTGAGGGACTCAACTGAGGTTCTTCTGCTCACTCGAGATCCTATAGGCATTTGCACATTGGTAGTGGCTGAAGCTGGAGTCATGGGAAGATTCATTTGAGATACTGGTATCACCCGAAAGGGGTTCACGATCCAGACCCCAAAAGAAGGTTCTTAGATCTGTGCAAGAAAGAATTTGAGATGAGACCATAGCGTAGAGTGAAAGCATGTTTATTAAGAAAGTAAAGGAATACAAGCATAGCTACTCCATAGGCAGAGCAGCAGCAGGAGCTGCTGGCTGGCCATTTTTATGGCTATTTCTTGATTATGTGCTAAACACGGGATAGATTATTCATGAGTTTTCTGGGAAAGGAGTGGGCAGTTCCTGGAACTTAGGGTTCCTTCCCTTTTTTGACCATATATAGTAACTTACTAATGTTGCTACAGCATCTGTAAACTGTCGTGGAGCTGGTGGGAGTGTCTCTTAGCATGTTAATGCATTATAATTAGCATGCAATGAGCAGAGATCACTCTCATGGCCATCTTGGTTTTGGTGGGTTTTAGGCGGCTTCTTTACTACAAGCTGTTTCATCAGCAAGATCTTTATGACCTGTATCTTGTGCCAACCTTCTATACCATCCTGTGACTTAGAACACCTTAACCTCTTGGGAATACGGCCAAGTATGTCTCAGTGTCATTTTACCCAGCTTCTAGTCAAGATGGAGTTGCTGTGGTTCAAATGCCTCTGACACTGAGACAGTGTGGCCTCGCTAGGTCTCCATGTAGCCCCAGGGACTTGCCTCATAACTCTAAGGTCTCTCCAGGTAGCTACAGGGTTTCTTTATGGAGCCCCAGGGTCTGTCCATGTAGCCCCTGAATCTCTCCCCACAGCCTCTCCAGTGGGGTAGCTGCGCTTCTTATAGAGCAGCTCAGGGCTCCCAAGAACTTAAAACAGAGGCTTCCAGGCCATCTCAAGATTTAGACACTGGTATAATGTCACTTACAAAACATTATTTTTCATGTAAAGAATCATACTCCTGCCCAGAGTCATAATGTAGCCCTCCGACTACATAAGCGAGTGAATATTGGAAAATAGTTTATCTAAGGCCATACACAACCTGTTATCATTTGGACTCAGGGAAAACAAAGAAGAATCAAACTTCTGTAGAAGACCAGGCTATATTTTATATGGAGATAAAATGACAGGTATATCTGAGCTATATGTAACTATCTGAAATGGCAACTGACATACAACTTGTTTTTTTGTAACTAAATACTGCATATTTATGATAAAGCACAAAGCAAATTAGAATTGAGGATGTCCTGGGATATCCACTGTTGTTTCTTGAAACTTTTGGTTTCTAGGTCACAAATTAGTAGAAGACAAATAATTCTTGTTAGGATCTTCTGTGACGGGGATAATCTTTTTTTCCCGCTGATCGTAGAGGCTTTGAAATGGGCCCAGAGT
Source organism: Sapajus apella (assembly GCF_009761245.1). NCBI lineage: Eukaryota > Metazoa > Chordata > Mammalia > Primates > Cebidae > Sapajus > Sapajus apella. The sequence goes on from NW_022436951.1 coordinate 36,381,219, forward strand.
GATTCATTGTGGTTTTTGTTGTTGTTAAGGATTTCTCCCATTTTTGGTTTATGCCTGATTGTCATGTAAAGGCTTTTAAGTCTGTCTGGGGGTTGTAGATAAGACTGAGATAGATAATTCAGTTTTATTTGCATAAATAAAACTATGTATTTGCTTCCCCGAGCAGAAAGAAAAATCGACACAGTTTTCTTCATAAGGACTAGATCAAGTGAGCCAGTGACTGGATCTATTGGAGAAGTGCCAAGGAATGGTCTAGAAGCCTCAACTGCACCCTTCTGCTCACTACCTAAAGCGTACATGACCTTTGCACACTTTTATCAGCACTATCATTATGCACAATGTGCTATTTCATGCACAAACCGTGACAAGACTCCCTGTTTAATGAAGAACTGGCATATCGTACTTCTTTTAAATTTCTACTGAAATGCTGGCTAGAACTAGATAATTAACAGCAGTGGATATGACCTTCAGAAATTTCTACTGGAATGAAGATCCAAACTAATTGTCCCAATGTATTCCATTCGTTTATCTGCTTCTCGCAGTTAGTAGGTGTTTACTATGCACCTAGGAGAGGTCGTTGGCACAGTGCTAGGCACAGAAGCAGAAAAGCTTTCAGAAAGAAAGTGGGTGTTGGGCTGGTCCTGGGGAGAAACATAGCTGGGCAGGGAGTGGAATTAACTGTAGAGGGGGCAATAGGGGTCTACAGGACCTGGCATAATTAGCACATGGCCTGGAGCAGAAGTCAGCAGGATTGGTCTAGAGGGGTCAGGTGGTAAATAGCTTAGGCTTTAAGGGCCACATGGCCTGTTGCAATGACTCATCTCTGCTGTGAGCCTGAAAGTAGCCATAGACAATATGCAAATGAATACTCTTCTTCTATGACACTAACACTTCACTTAATTAACATAGGTGGTGGGCCAGTTTGGACCCATGGATCAGTTTGTGGAGTCCTGTTCTAGAGAAGTTCTCAAGCCCTGTGTCCCTACGAATCTCCTGGGAGGCTTATTGAGACATTCCTGGATCCCAACCCCAGCGCTTCAGATTCCGTAGGTCCGAATCATAATAGGGCCTGAGAATTTGCATTTAGATTCCCAGTGTCAAGGTACCTGAGAACTCCCAGATTTCTCCATTTGCATTCACATTTCTTGGTAACTTAGTGCCTAGGCTTCCCCTAAAGTCAGTCCTCTGAGCCGTAACAGGTGTTGGGTGGCAGGTGCGGCTGTGTAATCAATGCACCTGTGTGACTACCTAAGCTACTTCCCAGTTTTGACTGCCTGTACCCTGTCCCTACCTCCTTCTCTGCACAGCTACAGCCTCTCCCCACTGATATTTCTGCCCAGATGGGTCCAAATACCCTTGACTGGTCCCATAACATGCTGGGTGGATTAAGAAACAGCGTTCCTTCCCCTCTGGGTTCTGAATTTATTAAGAAATAGTCACAAGAGGCAGAAAGGGGCCAGACATATCATTTTCAAGGCAATAATAATTGCAAACACTTATGCAATACTTACAAGGGCAAGGCATTCTTCTAAGAGCTTTACCAACTCATCTACACACCATGGCAATTCCATGAATTAGAGAGGTTTATTGTCACCATTTTACTGATGCGGGCACCAAGGCATGGAGAGTGAGTCCCTCCACGGCGTAGGTACAGTTATGGTTCCCATTTTGCCAATATGCATGTTCAGGCACAGAGGGGTGAGTGACTTGCCCAAGGTCACACAGGTAGAGCTGGGGGACCCGTCTTGCAGAACCACCTCTAGATCTCAAGGTCAAAGTTTGCTCCCTTGACCTCTGCTCTCAACTACTCTGGTCAGAGGAGACAGGTCTCGCAGGCCCAAACAGGGAATGTCCTGAGGTTGCTAAATGAGGGAGAGAAGAATGCTCCTTCTCTTAGGCATATAGCGGAGTCTCTGTGACCATACAATGGAGCCATGCATTATGGTGACTTTATTTCCCCACCTGGACAGGCGACCCTCCCTTGTTGAAGGTTTGTTATTTTCTTTTTAAATTGCATTTTAGGTTTTGGGGGTACATGTGAAGAACATGCAAGATTGTTGCATAGATACACATGTGGCAGTGTGATTTGCTGCCTTCCTCCCCATCACCTATATCTGGCATTTCTCCCCATGCCATCTCTCCCCAACTCCCTAACCCCTGCTGTCCCTCCCCTGTTTCCCCCCAACAGACCCCAGTGTGGGATGCTCCCCTCCATGTGTCCATGTGTTCTCATTGTTCAACACCTGCCTATGAGTGAGAACATGCGGGGTTTGATTTTCTGTTCTTGTGTCAGTTTGCTGAGAATGATGGTTTCCAGGTTCATCCAAGTCCCTACAAAGGACATGAACTCATCATTTTTGATGGCTGCATAATATTCCATGGTGTATTATTTTCTTATAAGCACTAGCATCCTGTATTCAGGCAGCATATGCTTTTGTATAACTTTCATGGAATATTTCTGTAGGTGTCAGTTTATGAAGTTGAATATAGTTTTAACATCATTTTGTATCTGGTGTTGAGAAACAGGATCAAGGCAAACAGTGTAAGGAGGCTTTCATCATCATACTGTGAGGTTATAAGTTGACCCATAGAATAACTGACTTCATGTAGAAATTGGCCACCTTGGAAATTCTGTCGCATATTTGAGTCACGCTTGTGATTTAAAATTTACTCATTTTCATTCTTTCGTAATATGATTAAATAAATCTTGAGACAAAAAACATTTGGGTTTTTAGTAGGGCTATTTGATTAATGAGTCATTTATTATGGATCTTTCTTGTATAGTCACTGCTTCTAAGGATTTCACAACTAAAGGTGGTTGGCTCTTTTGATCTGAAGCTCCTTTGGTGTTGAAGGCTTACATGTGCAACTGCATGGAGTCTCCTCTGGAGCCAGGATCCTCTGCAAGGAGGTGCCTTTCCCAGCCACTGTGATTTTGGTGCCTTACTCTTATGCGTGTCCTGGTGGCGCTGGGAGTCCTCCAATGTCTGCTGCTCTGGCCCCTCAGGATCTCATCTTGGAGGAGGTGGCATCCTTGAAGGGTATCCCACTGCCCCCTGGGCATTCTCATTGCAGAGCACCACTTCTAGGGCTTCCCATTGCCCTTTTCTAGTTCCCCTTTGGGTCTCAAAAGGGCTATGCTTTCTTCTCATCTTTGGGCTACATATCCATCAATTTCTGGATTGTGTCTGAGCTAGATTTTTTATTCTCCTTTAGTGACTTGTGCTCAGGCATCACTGTCCTGCCAGTGTTCTTTCAGTGATCATGTGATTTGATGCCACAGTTTGGTTTTTCTTTTATGTTCAATTTATTAGTGAGGCCCTGTTGAAGAAGCCCGTCTCTGCTGACTCATTTATTGAGATGGAGAAGCTCACTATCAGCATGACTAGGAAACTGTGCCATTTGTGCAAGCGCATGTGTGTGCCACGGAGCTCGGGGGGAGAAAACAAGGGAGACAAGAGCAGACTGCATGAAGGACTTTGGGAAAAAATAGAGATATATTATAATTTCTTAATAAATGGAGTCTAGAGCTTCAGCCTTAAAAATAGTGTATCATATTTAAATGTTATTTATATAAACAGTGATAAAGTAACACAATGTCTCAAAAATCATGTGATTCTAACAGAAAAAAGTATTTGGTGCTCTCAGTGGGAGGAAAGGTCCAATATAACTTTGACGTGCAAAGTTTAATAAGATTTGGGCATGCAATATCCTTCCCACTAGAAGAGCATGAGAATATTTTGGCTGTAGTTTCATTTTGTTTCTTTTTATTCAGTTGCTTTGTTTGAAGTGTGACATGAAAATGTCAAGTGTTTTGAGTGCTGCATCTTACCAGAAGCTTAGCTACAGCAAGGTCAAACCAAAGTAGGTTTTATCCACAAGAATAAGAAAGGAGCCGGGTGGCCCACGGAACATTAGTGTACAGAGATGTGGCATTATAGGCCACAGACGGGGGCAATCGAGATCATTGGAAACTGGATGCAGTGTGTGGTTCTCAAAGACATCAGGGGTCAAGTGACGGGGGCATATGGATCAGGCTCTGCAGAGAAATGAAACCAATAGAAGATAAATCTATACAGACACACACACACGTTATTGGTGAGGGTGTCTAAGTTCTTGGCATTTTGAACAAGGAATTGGACAAAATGCACAAAAAAGCAAGGAAAGAAAGAAGCACAGAAACAAAAGCACAGATTTATTGAAAATGAAAGCATACTCCATAGGGTGGGAACAGCCCAGGCAAGGGGCTCAAGAAATCGGTTACAAAATTTTCTGGGGCTTAAATACCCTCCAGAGGTTTCCCATTGGTTACTTGGGGTACACCCTATGTAAATGAAGTACTGGCCTGAAACCAGTCTGACTGGTTGCAGAAAGTGACCAATCAAAGACTGAAATGAAGTTACAACATATACCCTGTGCAAATAAAGACCTGGCCCACAACCAGCCGGATTGGTTGCAGGAGGGGACCAATCAGAGGTACCTTCAGTTTTTCATCTGCCGCTCAGAAAAGGGGGCAGTTCCAAAGGGAGTAGCCTCTGGTCTTTTTGCTGCTTGGGCCTGGAAAATTGGTGTTTTCTTTTGATTTGGTTCTAGGAAGTCAGTGTGAATCGGCCTTAGCTTCCCTGCCTCCAGACCCTATTCTCCTGCCTCATATATATGTATGTCTATATATGAAGAGATCCACAATAAGGTATTGGCTCAGGGGATGATGAAAGAGAGCAGCCTCATAATCCACCATCTGCAGCTGGAAATCCAGAAAGTCCAGTGGGGTAGTTCAAAGGCCTGAGCCAATGGTGTAGATTCCAGAGTGGGCGCAAAGGCCTGAGAACCAGGAACCCCAATGGCAGGAGAAAATCGATGTTCTAGCTCAAGCAGTCAGGCGGAATTTGTTCAACCTTCTGCATTTTTGCTCTATTTGGGTCCTTGATGGACTGGATGATACCACCCTCTCCTCAGCCTACTAATTTAAATGCTAGTCTCTTCAGCAAACTACCCAACAGACACAAGCTGAAATCATGTTAAAGAGCCCTCTGGCCCAGTCAAGCAGACACATAAACGTAACCATCACAGAGGGAGACCCTGGAGGTCTGGACAAACAGGAAGCTGGTCAGCTCCAGAGAAGTCAGCTATCAGATGTCGCGGGCTCGGGATTCCCCTCTTAGGGTGAGGTGAGTGGTGTGTACAGACAGGGCCCCTGCTTCTGGAAGAACTGGAGAACATTTTTGAACAGAGTAGTAAATTCAGCAGATGGAAGCCCAGGAGGAAGTCTGGGCTCAAGGAGATGCTTGGAGCTTGGGGCTGGACATAAGCCTGTTAACCAAGGGGGACACCAGATCCCAGGCAACAAGCAGCAAAGCAAGCATTTATGGACTCACTCAACTACCCTCTGACCAGTGAGGGGCAGGGATTAGGATGGGGTTGGGCTGGCAGGCAAGGGGACGGATGGTCTCTAGGGTACCCATGGCAGAGCCAAGCACAGTGCTGCTGCCAGTCTTGCCAGTGCCTCTCAGAGCGGAGGCTGCATGTTCTCTCATTGCCACCTAGCCTGGAGCATCTGACTACATCAATGACAGAATGTTCCCCATGCCAAAGAGCAGCCTGGCAACAGAAATGTAATGCTGTAGAATTTCATGGAGAGTGCTGCCTCGTGCAACCACACACCATGAAACTCAGTTATACATTAGCTGCACGTGATAAGCCTGTGGGATAACAGGGTAAACTGAGACGGGAGTTCTGAGCAAAGGTATATGAAGCGTAGAGAACAGCAAGGAAACATTTTGCTGGATGTAAGCCGGACAGTAGCCTTGCTCCTTGGATAACTGTGAGCATGAAACCGTAAAGAGCAAAATCCTGCCTTCTAACTCCTTCCAGTGCAGGTGGAAAGACCAGTGCATACGACAAAAATTGGTAATGCAACATAAGATACGTTACGGTCGGTGCTGGCAACATGGTGAAATGATGTAGGTGTGGCCTGCTGGTCCGCTGGGGCTGGATCGTGGGCGTATGAGGTGTGGGAGTAAGAGGGCAGGCAAAGAATACCCATGTCTGGGCTTTTCAGGATAAGAAACCCTTTTGGTTGGCTATGGTGACAGCAAACCCTTACCCCAGGACACGTCCAGCTGGAAGGCCAGTCACCCAGCTTACTAGGGCAGGGTAAACGTCCACATGAGGCCCAGGAAGCATCTGCCTTGGCCACTTTTTCTTTGCCATCTGGCCTTCTCTGCCCATGACGTTCACAGTTTGTCACTGATCCACTTTGAACTGCTTCTCACTATCAGGTTTGAAAAATGTACCCAAGTCTCTCAGAGCTAAGCTGAAGAGGGCAATTAGGCTAAAAGTCTAGGATGGGAAGGAAAATGCCTGCTTTTCACTTCCTGCATTTTCTACTTACATGACTTCACTTTGCTTGAGTTGTGGAATCACGGCCGTTCCATAATGCTGGGGTCTATATGTGCTTCATTCAAAACACACAGGTAAGCAAGCCTCCCACCCAACTCAAAGTTCTGAGAATTCAGAAGGCATTTGGTGTGGGATGTGTTGTGAAAGCTGTCTGCGTTTCCAGTTTCTTTACTAAGAAGTGGAACTGCAATGAGTGACTTTGAGGTATGAGTCTCCATCACCCAGGCAGCTCTAGGTTGAATCTGGAAAATAACATAAGCAACAGACACGTGGCTGTTTTTTTCGAGGTTTTTAGGAGGTTTAGGGTTTACACATCTTTGAAAAGGGGGCAAGGAGCATGTATAGTGTAGGCAGCAAGGTGAATGGTTATATTGCTTGATATTTCAATTCAAGCTCATTCAACTGGTGGTCTGCAGGCAGCATGGGGCCCAGGATGGCTTTGAATCTGGCCCAACACAAATTCCTAAACTTTCTTAAAACACTATGAGTTTTTTTGCAATTGTTTTTAACTCATCAGCTATCAATAATGTTAGTGTATTTTATGTATTGCCCAAGACAATTGTTCTTTTTCCAATGTAGCCCAGGGAAGCCAAAAGATTGAACATTTATGCTTTAGCCTCGAGTAAATCTACATTTCACATCAAAGGTGAACATCTGGAGAGAAAAAGGGAAAAGTCATTTATGCGGACACATCTGGATACGTGGAGGAAGGAGTCTGGACTTGGTTCTGCTCTGCGAAGTAGCCTTTGAAAGAGACATTACTGGCCAGGTGAGGTGGCTCACGCCTGTACTCCCAGCACTTTGGGAAGCCAGGCATTCAAAACTAGCCTGGCCAATGAGGGAAACCTTCCATTCCTACTAAAACAAAATACAAAAATTAGCCAAGCATGGTGGCACCTGACTGTAATCCCAGCAACTTGGGAGGCTGAGGCAGGAGAATCACTTGCACCCAGAAGATGGAGGTTGTAGTGACCCGGGACGGCACTACTGCGCTCTAGCCTCAACGACACAGTGAGTGAAATTCTATCGCAAACGAGAAAGGGATGTTCTCGGTGTGGAATTTTAGCAGCCAGCCTTAGATTGCAGACCTGGAGTTATAAGTCACATGTCCTTGTTTATTGGAGGCCAGCAAAATTTGACTTATGATGAATGAGTTGTCAGGACAGCCCTTCCAAGAGCCTGAAGGCTTTACCTTTAATGGACATCTGGCTGATGTCAAATGCTAGAAAATGCTACTAACAGCGATTCATTTGTTAAGACTGGGTCTTACGACTCAGGACTCAGCTTCAGGGATTGTTGTTTATTTTTGTATAACTTTGGTGGGGGGGGTCTTGAGATTTTTATTTTCCTTTACAAAGCAAAATAAACAACAAAACGCTTCCGTATCCCATGCTGCATGGAATGCCTGTCTACTGACTTTTTGGGCCTCTGCACGGTGCCCGGGTGGGTTTCATATTTGGATGTAGTCAAAAAGGACTGGTGGAGCTGAACTTCCCCTCCACCAACCTCCTCGGCTCTCAGGGCTCATGGCTATGGGAACCTAAACATGAAGGTCTATCCTTTCGGGGCGCTTGGTCAAGGGAAGAAAATACAAACCTTATTGGTAGGATTAGATATGTCTGGGGCATGTTTCCACCCTGGCAACTTATAGAACTAACTTCATCTTGGAAGGGTAGAGAGATTTATTTCTTTTCAGGAAAACTGCATAACATCTTCCATTTCTATGTGATTTTCAGAGGATATATTTCTCTCACAGTTCCTTTGAAAAAACACATTACATGATCGATTGTATAACCATGCCAGCAGTTTTGAAAAGAGTCAGAGAGAACATTAGATAAAAGAGAGAAAGTCTTCCATAACATGAGCAAAATGATCTGCCAACACAGCTTGTCAGTTACCTTATGGCATCTTTTGTTCATAAACAGGATATTGTGCTGTATAAATCAGTTATATCCTGGCTGAGTTTTAAGCATATGTTATAGCAAATCAATGGATCTTGACTGGAGAGTGTTTTAATTGAACTTGGAAGCAAAGAAAAGATAAAGTTTGTATGATACAGCAGCCAGTGCAGTCTTTCTGGGCACCAGGTGATACTTGTGAATATTTAACTGCCTGCAGTCAAAAAGCGTGTATGCAAATGTCGGTAACCTACCTATTAGAACAATCACCCTAGAACGAGGCTGTCCATTTCCAAGTAGCACATGTGGCTGGGTGAAGACCTTCTGAAATGAATACTCACCCCCTTGCCTCCCCAAATTAGCTTCCTGCCTCTGCTCCTGAAGCTTCCTAATGGTCTGTGTGCAATTGTGCAATTACAGCAGCCTGTCTTAACAAAGCTGTGTGATCGCCAGCTTTGGGCAACACTTGTGGTCTCACCCTTTTCACAGGGAGTTTCTCGTTTTTCACGTGTGCCCATTTATAAATGTCTATCACAGGGTTTCAGGCCATTCACCACTTACACATTTGCCAATTGTTCCTCATTCTTCCGTGTTTTTTAGCCTCAGACTTTTCATATCCATCTGTTCTAACTAAAATCTCTATCAAATTGAAATCCCCTCCAAATGATTTCTCACCATTTTCTCCTAATTGCTGTGCTAGAGTCCTGGCTTTATTTGAAATCTAGATTATCTGTAGGAGATATGTTGTTTCTGACATGATAGAAGCAACCAGTTTTAGTGCTCATTATTTGGGATCCCTAAGTAACTACAGGCTGGAAATAGGAGACTTTCTTTCCTTCTATTTTTCTTTCTGTCTTTCTCTTTCCAAATATTTATTGAAAGGCTGCTATGTCTCAGAACCTATTCTAAGCACTGAGGATACAGCAGTGAACACAAGAAAGTAAGTGTGTTGGTGGAGCTTACATTGTAAAGAGGGAAGAAGGGTAATGACAAATGTCTATAGCATCTATAGCCTGTATGTACATATTGTAAGATGCTTGTGTGAGTGTGTGAATAGATGCAGACACAGATGGAGACCTAGACACGGGAATAGATGGATATAGGGAATGTGCCAAGCCAGGCAGGGATCAAGGGCATGAGCAAGCCTGTGGGAGGGGCAGGAGGCCAGTGGGCAGGATGCTACCTAGGGCTGTTCCCAACACAGCTCTGAGGCCACTGAGGGAGGAGCCTGGGATGAGGACAGAAAGAGGGGCAGCGAGAGGAGGGAGCCGTGATTGCCACCACAAGGAATGGGGAGACTGGCTTGGCAAGAGCTTTATCCCCTGGGTGAGCCACTGGATAAAGGAAGTCAGAAAGATAGCAGGGGCCACCGGCTGCAGGGCCTCGAGGCCTGGGAAACAGGCTGGAGCTTTTCCTGAAAGTGAGACAGGAACCTTGCTAGGTGAGTTGATTGGAGTCCACATTAAAAGTGACTCATGGGGTCACGTGAAGAACAGGTGGCAGGAGTGGGTGACAAAAGGCAGAAACCAGGCAAGTGGCTATGTGGACCCTGCAGGTGGAAAATGACACGGCCCAGAGTGGGCGGGAGTGACAAAGGCACCTGGACAGGTGAGACTTAGGAAATGACTTGGATTGGGTGAGGAGGATGAGAGACAGTGAACTTCAACTTCCAAGTTTTCAAATTCACCGAACACGTGAAGTGAATGAAGTTTACCGACTTGGAGAAAACTGTGAGTAGATCAACTTAGGAGTGGGCAGGGGTGCAAAGCAGATCTCATCTTGGGAGTGAGCAGGCGTGCAAAGCAGATCTCAGCTGAGGAGTGAGCGGGGGTGCAAAGCAGATCTCAGCTTAGGAGTGAGTGGGCGTGCAAGGCAGATCTCAGTTTAGGAGTGAGCAGGCGTGCAAAGCAGATCTCATCTTGGGAGTGAGCAGGGGTGCAAGACAGATCTCAGTTTAGGAGTGAGCGGGGCGTGCAAAGCAGATCTCAGTTCAATGTGGGACAAGTTAAGTGTGAGTGTCCCTTAGGCAGTGAAAACGGAGATAGAGTTCAGAGGAAGAAGGTGACCTCTAGCTGGAAAGTATTTAAAGCAAAGAAGTAGTCTGCATTCGTCTAGGGGACGACCATGGACAGATTCTTTTCAGAAACAACCTGTGAAGATTTTCTGCTGCAACAACCTGTTAAGGTTCTGCTACGATCCGATGAGATTTGGGTGGGGACACAGTCAAACCCTGTCTATTCATCATAGGATGCAGTGAGGCCTAGACAGGATTTCTTCCAGGGCGAATTCTTTGCACATGAAGTCCTAACTCTGCTCAGCAAAGAAACACGAGTTGTGAGTCACGGATTCAGGAAGTTACCTGACACAAAAGAAACAACTGAAGAACAATATAAATCAACGAAGATGTGAAGTATTTTGAGCCTAGGTTATTGGTGTGTTTGCAGTGGAGTTTAAAATTATTCATGAAAGGAAGTTTTTAATGGGAGAAAGCTCAGGTCTTGACCTTGAAGGACAGAAAAACAAGGCTGCCAGGGAAGAGAAGAGTAAGGGGTATGGGGTGAGCTGTGGGGTGAAGTGTGGGGTGTGCAACTGAGTAGCAGGAGGCCTGGCTCTAGCAGAGGAGAGAAGTTTGAGAGGACAGGAGACCCCAAAGGCTGGTTCTAGCTGAAGGGCTGTCTTGCCTGAGAAGCAGGGGGTTGAGGAGGACCTGGCGTGGTCTGATTCATGGTTGAGGGAGAGGTACTTGCAGAACTTAAATTGGAGTCAGGTATAAGAAGGTCAGAAGGGAACAGGGACTGAGCCCAGGGGGACAGCTATGTTTTATGACTCAGCACTATTAGGAAAAGGGGAGTCATCGTAAACAGATTATATCTGAGTGGGATTTCCATTTCTTATAATGCTGTGAAACACAATGTTTGGTCTTATTCTCTGATTTTTCAAATCCCTGTAATTGCAATCTCATCAGCATACTGGAGATAATAGCCACCCCTATCCACTGAGTGATCCTTACACTTATCCTTGTGTAAGGATCAAACAGAATTAACATTGACTAATAATAATATTTTTGATAATGGTAATAATAGATTGCATATTATTACATCATTGGGCGTCACAAAATTTTCAAAATGAGATTAATTTTGATTCCAAGGAATGCATAAAAAATGATAGCACGTTTTTGGGTATGGAAGGACTAATGGAGTACTTGAAATGACACCGGGGATATGGCAGGAAAATGGAAATCCAGCCTTAGGTGCTGTAAGGGGTCGCTTCAGTAGCCCCGAAATAGAACTCCTGGAGCTGTTAATAGGCTGCCTTTGGGTTTCAATTCTATCTACTCCTTTGTGAGATAAAAGAAGATTCCTAGTTTCAGTGCTTTTAGGAAAAAATGGTCTATTATGTCTCAATGGACATAAATACAACCATGAGCCACCTGGGTGATCTGTTTTGGGTTTGAAAATGAAAGAGATTTGAATTTTTCTGCTGCTCCATTTGGAAAGGGTTGTCAAAGGGATTGATAATGGGAGTTCTGAAGGTTTATGGTGTTTGAAACTTGACATCTGCTTTGCCTCCCTGCCAGAGCAAGCCCTGGGGTGATTCTTTACTTTTTAAGTGTAGCTCAGAGCTGCCAAACAAGCCTTTTATTTCAGTGACAAACCTACTATTGCCCTCACCAATGGTCCATGCTTCTATGACCTGCTCAGTCCAGGGTGGTGTTGTGATCTCAGCGATCATCCATCACCCTGCCATCTCTCTCACCTGGCACGCTCCTCAGCAGATGTCTTTTGTTGGACTCTTCTTCAGGTGCAGTTAAACTTCCTGCTTCTTGCTTTGCCATGTTGTCATCATCAGAAACACCAAGTTCTAGGAGCATCACTGGGGCTCTGCGTAACCAAGCCCAAGAGAGAGGGTGCCTGAGACTAGAATTTGGGGCTGCAGGATGCACTGTGCCAGGCTGACCAGTAGGTTCCACCTTGCTCCACCCATGTTAGTCTGTTCTCATGCTGCTTTGAAGAAATATTCAAGACTGGACAAGTTATAAAGAAAGAGGTTTAATTGACTCAGTTCTGCATGGCTGGGAATGCTTGAGGAAACTTACAATCGTGGTGGAAGGGGAAGAAAAATGTTCTTCACAAGGTGGCAGCAAGAGAAGTGTCATGCAAAGCAGAGAAAGCCCCTTATAAAACCATCAGATCTCCTGAGAAGTCACTCGGTATCATGAGAACAGCATCAGGGTAACTGCCTCCATGATTCAGTTATCTCCCACTGTGTCCCTCCTATGACATGTGGTGTTATAGGAAGTATGATTCAAGATGAGATTTGGGTGGGACACAGTCAAATCATATCACCACCATTCCCCACTTGAGCCCCATGTTGTGAGTGTCCAAGCTGTACCTGCCATAGTAAGTCCTGTGTGCCTCCATGATCTCTGAAGCTGTGTGGAATGGGGCTTCTGGGCACAGAGCTGGGACTTACTCATCTTCAGACCAGTTTTGGTTTCCCAGGCCTCCCAAAATGCTGGGATTACAGGTATGAGCCGCTGTGTACCTGGGCATACTGTAATCCATTATAAGGCTGAATACCATTTCACTGGATGTGTGTGCTGCAATATCTGTTGCTACACATTTAGGCTGCTTCTCTCTTTTGGCTGTTAACAAAAAAACATACACAATTTATAAATTTAGAAAAGGAGAGGAAACTTTGTTTCTTATAAAGGGTTACAGCCTGCAAGGTGGCCGTCCCGCAGGTGGGGAAGCACAGCCCCCAGCCAAGACCAGAGACAGGTGCCTGGAAGGAGGAGGAGCTGGGGCAGGAGCTTTATGCTGGATGGGCTGTCTAAATACACATATTCAACAGGTGACAGGATGACCTATGAATATTCATGAAGGTGGTCCTGATGCATACATATTACAAAAACATGCATGTAACATATGATCCATGCTCGCTTTGGCAAGGAGACTTGACATTTAGATGTGTTACAGTTAGGCCCTGTATGTCCAGAGTTCTTGTTAGGACACAGAAGCATGCAAGTGTGTGGTCTCTACAACCCAGCCAGGACCAGTCCATGGTCGGTGGTCTTCTTATTAGGAGAAAATTACTGAAATTAACGTCTTGTCCAATAAAAGCTGCAGTTATGGCTGCTGGAACAGGGGCTCAGTTAGCGTCTCTGAGCTGGATGGGCTACAGTTGTTTTAGTATTGTTATATGTCAAGGTCAGTGCTTGTTTAACTGCTAGAGAAAAAGAAAAAAAAATGCGTGGTGGTTAGAACATAGCTTATTCTTTAAGTACAGGGGTGTGTGATCTAACATTTGCCTGGTGTGGTCTTGGGTCCTGCTTATGTCTGTCTGTCAGTCTTAGAAATCTCCCTCTTAACATTGATGTTGGTCAGTTGTTGTGTCTAAACCACAAAAGGAAGGGGGTATAATGAGGCGTGTCCGACTCCTGTCCCATCATGGCCTGGAACTCAGTTTGAAGGGATTTTTGGGGCCTGTTGGCCACAGGGCAGTTTGTTCAGTGGGTGAGGGGCTGAGCTCATCTGACCTGTCCTTTGTGAGCAGTACTGCTATAAACCTGTACGTGAACTTGTTTGATTTTTGGTTCTCTTGGGTATGCACTTGGAGTGAAATTGCAGGACCTCTGCCCATCAATACTCTCCTCTCGGGCTACGCTTTTTCCCGTTGCATCACAGAAACAAAATGTTGATCTTGTCCCAAGCCTCCAGAAGCGGAATGGTGACTTATCGTTCTGCTATAATTGCCCCGATCTAGGTCACATTTCACTTAAGGGATTTCTGGCTCAACTAGAGAAGACAGCAGGATCAATACCCCCAGTCATTTATAAAACTCTCTCCTGGGATCATTTAGGGAAGTTCTTTGAGCATGAATGCAAACCCATTATCATTAGACCTTTAAAATTAATATCTTTCTTCTAAGGAGAGCGAAGAATATTCAGATACTGTTAGGAAATAGGAAACTGCAAGAGTAAAATAAAAAGAGGTGCCTGTAAATTATAATTCAATTTTTATACATTTTACCCAAAACTACAGTGGCAAAATTAGATTTTGGGATTTTTCAGGGAAAATTATCTGGGTTATTCTGTAAGCGGAGGCACAGTTTTTGGAAAAGCATCAGTTGGGAATTATTAAGAGAAAATTTGCCTGTAACTTGGTGGTTTGGGTAACTAGCATTGTGAAGTTACTTTGCTTTCAATATTTGATGTAGACTGTGTAGTGTAATTTCTGTCACATTGTGGGCAAAGGTTAAGTGAGGTGCCAGTCATGAGGATCCCACGCCTGACTTCACATTGAGTCTCCTGGGAAGCTTTTGCCCAGAAGAAGCCTGTGTCTTCCCTGCAGATACTCTGCTTTAGCTTGTTTAGGAGTGTGGTTGGGGCATTTGTATTTTTAAAAAGACTTCCTCCTTCCTGTCACCTTCCAAGTGCCTGTAATTGGTAGCTAGACTTGAGCATGGTTTTCCTAGGGTATCTCAGAAATTCTCTGGGGAGAAAAAGATGCTTTATTTGATGATGCTAAGTTTGCAATAAGAGAGTTGAATTTTTATGTAAAGTTGATATTATGTTTGGTATCCCCTAAATGCATATTTCAACGGCCTATGTCTTAAACACATATTTCATTTTATTTAGGCTAACTGGAGCATCTAGAAGCATGCATTTCAAAATGAAACAGCATTGGTCAGCAGCATTGCCCTCACCTGGGAACTCATTAGGAATGCAGCCCGTGAACAAATGTATGAACCTGATTGTAACCATGTGGACATATCCAGGCAGCAGTGAGAGCCTCAGCTGCAGGAGGGCTTGGGCCATTGGAGACAGCCTGTGTTGGGGGAAGGATGAGGAGGTTCTGCATTGGATCTTGTTGCCATGACGATGCCAAGAATGCTGTGGAGTACAACAAACAAACAGAATATGGATGGTGTTTCAAACACGACTGCAAGGCTTTGATCAACCAAAAGCAAATGCCCATTGTGCAAGACTCAGGCAAAACCAAGGGTGTGGACAGAGTTGCTCCTGAACCACCCAGCACAGAGACCTGGCCATGTTTCCCCGTGCCATGTCCTCATTTTCTGCAGATGGCAGCTGAGAAAATTGACAAAGTTTAAAAAACGTGTTTCTGATTCTTCACCTTCACAAAATGGAATTGATGCCAACCCAAGCTGGGCTTCATTTTATAGCATAATTCATTTTCTTGTTTTATTCATTGCCTGATAATATATGGAGAAGGCCTGCTGAGTGGCCCTAGTGAACAGTAAAGGATTTGGCAAACAGTGAATGTTGAGTAATCTGGAACACTTGTATGTCTCTCTCCCTCTCTCCCTCCCTCCCTCCCCTCATTCTTCCCTCCTTCCCTCTTCCTTCCTTCTTTCCTTCCTTCCTTCCTTTCTTGACTGACACATTCTCGACTCACCACAACCTCCACCTTCCCGAATTCAAGTAATTCTCCTGCCTCAGCCTCCCGAGTAGCTGGAATTACAGGCATGCACCACCACACCTGGCTAATTTTGTATTTTTAGTAGAGATGGGGTTTCTCAATGCTGACCATGCTGGTCTCGAAATCCCGACCTCAGGTGATCCGTCCTCCTCGGCCTCCCAAAGTGCTGGGATTACAGGCGTGAGCCACTGTGCCCAGCCTTTATGTACAATTATGCCAATGAGTCACAGGCTCTTGACAAACTTCAAGAGCTTTCTTCTGCCATGTGAGGAGTTGAATCAGAATTTCATGCATACTTACATAGAACTTAGATGCCTTGTGTGATACTGTGTCAATTATCTTTGCCGAAAGGGGAGAGCAAATTTTAGAAAAGGATTTGACTTGGTCTGTGCACTGGTCACACTTCTGATAAATAATTATTGGCAAAAGAATCTCAGTAGAAATGGGTACCTCCAGTAATTAACAAAAACGATTCAAAGGCTCCCTTTCCCACAGCAGCAGACAGGATTTAGAAGATCTGTAGGAAAGATTGCTTAACACAGACAGTTATTAAAGACAAGAATGAATTATTAATTATTATTAATCAACCTTTGCTGAAGTCTTTAGAAAGTGAATGGGTTTTAATTTGCCTGGAACATTTTGCTGGGATTCTTCCCAAAGCCGGGACGGTGGCAGTGATGCTTTTATGTACACTTGCAGCCCTGAGATGTTGGAAATTTACTTATGAAACTAAACTGGCAGGAAGGCTGTGGGTACATACATAGGAAATATCAGGGGAAGGCAAGGAGGCATCTCAGTTGTGGTGTGAGTTTGGTTGGGAGGATGTGGCTTGGGGAAAGACTGAGGAAAGAGATCAATTCATTCCCTGTAATATTGTCAACAGTGGATGTTGCAAACTTTTACTCTCCTTGGAAGGAAAGAATGAAGAAAAGAGGGAAGAGGAAAATAGGAAGAGAGAAGAAATGAACATAGGAGGAGGAGGGAAGAAGGAAACACAGATGGAAAGATAGACGCTAACATTTACTGAGCTGTGACTGTGTAGCCAATGTAGTTTGCATTTATTACATCAGTGGGATCATTGTCTTAGTTACACGAATAAGGAGACATTTACCTTGCATTTACCTTGATGAGAGGTCAGAGCCCATTTCCTCTCCATAGCACCAGTGGCTACTCCCTTCCATGTGTGAGAATGCCTCTGTCCCTTAGTTCATGAAGATGAGGATCGTCCCATGTGACCTTCTGCAGTGCCTGGTGCTCCACCTCAATCTGCCGCTCTCCTGCTCCCTTTCTCTGGCCTCATTGTTGAGGCAGAGGCTCTGCTGGGCTTCCCTTCTCTCCCCTCTGCCCCTCCTACTTTCCCCCATGTTCCTTTTTTATTTTTCATTTGTTACTTCACTTTCATCAACTACTCCTGTCTCTCTTCTTAAATAGTTTTTCCCATGAAATGATTTATTTTTTCCCCACAAATGTCTGTGGAGTTTCTTTCACTGCTTTCATTGCCAACTTTCTAAAAGGAAGAGTCAAACTCTGTCCCCCAGATGCCTTCTCTCCCCACCCACTCACCATGGCTTTCCTTGCATTCGGGTTTCTGCTCTCACTGCCCTAAAGGAAATTCTCTCAGGAGTTCACTGAAGGGCTGTCTTTGGGTCCTGCCTGTTCTTTCTCTATTCTTGACATGTTTGATCAGTTTCTCCTTCTTAAATTGTAACTTTTGGCTTATGCTGTTAGGAAAGCAGGAGCCTAGGAGAGCTACAGCGACACCATTTTAAAATCAACTCCATCTTAAAACTAGCAAGGCACGTTCCTCACCAGTTATCAGCCCTGGTCCTAAGGTGTTTACAGCTAAAGACACGTCTTGGAATGTCTGCAAGGACAAGCTCCCCCGACAACAGAAAGTACAGATGTCCCAATGCCCTTGACAATAGATGCTTTCAGATAATTATGGTTACACTTTAATGTGCTTACACACTAAAATGTCAAGGATCGTTTTCTTTGAATTAATAAAATAATAAATGCTGTCGCGCTGTTGGCCCACTCGCACGTAGGCACGACTTGATTTGGTCTCTACGTAGACAACCCCCATATTAGAAAAGCTTACGACAGCGATGGTGGGTTCCTCTACCTGATTTCTGAGGATGCCCTACCCTGTAATGCTGTAGCTTTCAACACTCTCCCTTTTCACTGCTCTCTGTGACTCACCCTGAATTCTTTCCTGTGTGAGATTCAAGAATATTCCCTTTGGGTCTGAATTGGGCCCCCCTTTCCTGGCAACAATGTGACTATGGTGTTCATGGTACTCTTCTTACCTTTTGACCAAACTTGTCTTCCTTTCCTTAAAGACGTATGTCTTCCCCCGGGTGAATATTCATAAGTTGTGTTTTCTTCCCATCCTTTTTAGTGACTGCACATGGTCTTAGGTCTTAACCATCACCTCTAGGCAGATGATGAGCAAGTCCCCAGCACTCTTCGTGATTTATCTTCTGAAGCTCCACCAGGTACTTCAGCTGTCTAATAAATAGCTCAGAGTCAATATAGCAAATTTAAACTTACTTAGTGAAATTTATTCCTCTTCTCATTTTCAGACTTCTAGGCTAAGGGTCTGGTTACTTGGACCAATTGCTCCCCCTTGTCCTCTAAATCTGATCTTGCTCCTTTCCTTTCTAGTTCAGATACAGATTTGTGTAGTTCAGGTTCTCGTTACCTCCTGTTGAAGTTTTGTAATAAGCTCCTCTCTGGCTGGGGTACCCACGATGTCTATTCTGCTTGTTTAGGTTAAACACTTCTCATTTAAATGGAAACTGTCCATGTTCCTACTGGACCTGTCAAAACATATCACTCACTTGCAGGGCACCTGAGTTGGTACACCTTGAGGACTATTCTAAGTTAGGTTAACAGCTAGGCCACAAAAATGTTGTTTCATCAACAAATAAGCTTGTAAAGGTCTGGGCTGAACAACACTAAACAGAGTATTTCTTTACCCAGAACTTCTCAGAGAATTTAATATATTAATGGACACTGTATTTCCAAGATACTACACAAGATTCAGAAATTCTCAAATATTGTGGTCATATGATTTCCAGATGTGTTGGTGGGCCCATACATTTATATGCCCCCAGAACACAAACTTTACTGCTAACATGAGTATTTTTTAGTCTCTTTATTTTCTCATGTTATTTCTTTGTACTGTATTTTCATGTCCAAATTCTACTGATTCCTGAAAATTTGTTTTAAATGTCCCCATTTTAGTGAAGTCTTCATTATCCATTAGGATGCTTTAGATTGTGAATAATGGGACACATGACTTTCCAGAAAAAATAAAAATATGAATTTATTGCCTTACACCAAGGGTCAGAGCCAGCTGCGGTCCATAGGACAAAACTGACCTGTTGCCTGCTTTTGTAAAGCTCATGGCCTAAGGATGATTTATACTTTCTGGTGGTTGAGAAAAAGTTCAAAGGACAATATTTTATAACTCATTAAAATTATATGAAATTCAGATTTCAGTGTTCATAAATAAGTTTTAAGAAACATACCAACGTGCCTTCTTTTATATTATTTCTAGGACCGCCTTCCCAGTGCAATGGCAGAGTTGAGTAGCTGCAAAAGATACTGCATGATATGCAAAGCCAAAAATATTTATTATCTGACCCTTTATAGAAAAAGCTTTCTTTTATAATAGAATGATTTGAAATCCTTTGGGTATATACCCAGTAACGGGATTGCTGGGTCAAATGGTATTTCTTCTTCTAGGTCCATGAAGAATCACCACAATGTCTTCCACAATGGTTGAACTAATTTACACTCCCACCAACAGTGTAAAAACGTTCCTATTTCTCCACACCCTCTCTAGCATCTGTTGTTTTCTGACTTTTTAATGATCGCCATTCTAACTGGCAAGAGATGCACACATATGTTTATTGCGGCATTATTCACAATAGCAAAGACTTGGAACCAATCTGAATGCTCATCAAGAGTAGACTGGGTAAAGAAAATGTGGCACATATACAAAATGGAATACTATGCAGCCATAAAAAAGGACAAGTTATTGTCCTTTGCAGGGACATGGATGAAAGTGGAGACCATCATTCTCAGCAAACTAACACAGGAACAGAAAATCAAACACCACATATTCTCATTCACAAATGGGAGTTGAACAATGAGAACACATGGATAGAGGGAGGGGAACATCACACACCAGGTCCTGTTGGGAGTGGTGGCCTAGGGGAGAGCTATCATTAGGAGAAATACCTAATGTAGATGATGGGTTGATAGGTACAACAAACCACCATGGCACCTGTACACCCATGTAACAAACCTGCTTGTTCAGCACATGTAACCCAGAACTTAAAGTATAATTAAAATGAAAATCAAAGAAAGTAAGAGAGAGAAAGAGTAAGGAAGGAAGGAAGGAAAGGAGGAAGGGAGGAAGGAAGGAAGGAAGAGTGAGCTTTCCTAGCCCTGGCTTAAAATAGCCGAGCAGGTGGGCAGCCCAAAGGAAGAACAGAGCCCCACATAATGCTTTCTAGGACTCCATTGATGGCATTGCAGGCAGTTTCTGTCTCTGTGTCTCCTGACGATTCCCGTAGGCAGGTTCTCCCACGTTCCCGAAAGAACTGCCAACAGCTTCAGAGCCATGTCTTCTTTATTCCTAATGAGCGGAAGACAAATGGTGTTGTCCCAGTATTCTCAGCAAAGCCCTGAGGTTTCTTCTACCCTGAAAGGCTTAAGCAGATGACCCCTCTCACCCCACCAACAGACCCACACCTCAACCAACTCCTGTGTCCATGGGCACAGGGGCAGGGCTTGGCCTGGGCATGAGCTCCAGCCTGGGACCCTGGAACTGGAATCTTTTCCCAGGGCTGTGGGGCTCCTCAGCGTTTTCCAGAGACTTCCATGTGAGAGGAAAGGAAACCAATGCCAGGGAGGGGGCTGTCAAGGCCCAGTGTGTCTTTCTGTCCTAACCACCTCCATTCTTTGGCATTCCACTTCACTTCTGCATATGTCCTTTGTAGAGATGTATCACTCATTCCCTCAAATTGTATTTTTGTGTGTGATGTCTCAACCCCTTATCGAGAGCAATGATCGTATTATGTTCAGCTTCCTGTTTTCCCAATGTCAACTATAGTCTTTTGTGCCTAGTGGCACTTACTAGACTGCCAATGACACAAACCTGAAATGGAATGAGGAGATTATCCTTTACAGGCTCTAGAATATGACATGAATGCAGGAACACGAAGTCTGGAACTAGGGCAGGAACTCTTTAACTTGTTCAAGAAAAGAGAAACAACATTAGAATTAGGTTAAATACAGTTAACTGATTTTGCCTCCAGAAAGTGATTCAATATTGATGGGAGCAGTGGTTGCTTACACCTGTAATCCCAGCATTTTGGGAGGCCAAGGTGGGTGGATCATCTGAGGTCAGGAGTTTGAGAGCAGCCTGGCCAACATGGTGAAACGCCATCTCTACCAAAAATACAAAAAAAATAGCTGGATGTGGTGGCAGACGCCTGTAATCCCAGTTACTTGGGAGGCTGAGGCAGGAGAATCACTTGAACCCAGGAGGTGGAGGTTGCAGTGAACCGGGATCGTGCCATTGCACTCCAGCCTGGCTGACAAAGCGAAATTCCATCTCAAAACAAACAAACAAATAAATCAAACAAACAAACAAAAACAAAACATTGATGGGAGCAGATGCTAAGTTTAAGCCCATGGTAAAAAGAAAGGCTGATGATGAACCTATTGCCTTGCTGGGAAGTGTCCCTGCCCTCCCTCCCTCCCAGAATCCATGCACCTCCGTTGGAGCGCCAGCATGCTCATGCTGGTTTTGTCCCTGTATCGTCTGAGTCATGCGTTAGGCAGTCCATTCTTTGAATGCTTAACCCAAGTCCTTCTTTACATATTCAGAAGGAAATGCATTAATTATTGGGGGAGATGACAGAAAATAGCAGTTTTGGAGTCCAATAAATATTCATTAATTTAAGTTAGTATATAGGGCTGGCTAAGACAGTGAAAATGTTAAATAACAAAGACACTTCTTAAGAAATGCAGCATTATCAGTCGGTTATCTTAACTCAAAATGCTTGGATAAAAGTCAGAGTGTACCCAGATCCTGGTCATCACAGTGTCTGTAACTTACTTCATTTCATCATGGATTGTGTGAAATTGTGTGTGGTCACTTTGTGATCCTGACTCACTCACATGCACGCTGGACAAAATCGCTGGCTCGTTCAATGAGCCACTCAGGGAGGCTCTGTACTTCGGACATAGGAGAGTTGGGCCATGAGGGTTCCCTTACCCTGGGGCCCGATGTCCTATCCTCTTCTAAATCCAAGGAGCTCTTGTGATACATTCCATACCCATGAATCAGAATCTCACAAGGCTCCCATTTTGTCTTTTCTTAGCTATTCTAGTACCTTCTTTCTTCCAAATGATATGTTTGGAAATGTTTGAGCAGCAAATATTATTTAAAAAGTTATTTGAACTTCAACAACATCTCTTGTTTATGATACACCAGTAACAGGTAAAACACCTAGAGAAAAACAGCAAAAGTGTCACTGTTGTAAGAAATGTCAGCTTTTCTATTTTTTTCTTGAGAAAAAGACTAATTTCTCTAAAGCAGCTCCTGTTTAATTCAAACACACTTGAAAATTATATCTCTATGCTAACTTTCACAAAATATTAACAAGTAAAGATCTCTGTGGAAGATTCATTTTGCTAAAAGCCAGTGGTTATGTTGGAAACTCCATAAAATTATCTTACACAAGGAGTCTAAAATATGGTTTTACATTGATCCTAAAATAAAATAGACTCAATAATATCTGATCTTCTAGAATCTTTGTAAGATTGTAATTTATAAAGCAACAGAAATTCTTGTAAACTCAGCATCTGGAGCAAGAATATTTTGCAATGCAAATTTCAGTACATTTTACGTTTTATGACTATGAATTAGTTAAACACACAACTCCCCATGCTATTTGCACATGCAAATCGGGGGAAGAAGTGTCACTATAGATTCTGTGTTTGGAGTCCTTACTCCCATTGTGCTTTGCCTATCTGTAAAGCAATCCGACTTGATTATGTGAGACAAAAATTACCAGGTGAATTTAGAAACAAAGCTCCCTCTTTTCCTCTCGAATCAGTAGCATGCTCTCTCAGTACCTTTATTGGATTTGATCTACAGCAGATGCTCAATAAAGGAGTGTGTTTCATGCACATTCAGGAGGTAAATTCTGAGAATTTATAGCCATGCTTATTGTATTAGTTAACTTGGGCTGCCATAACAAAATGTCACAAATCAGGTTGTCTAAACAACATAATTTTATTGCCTCACAGTTTTGGAAGCCCACAGTCTGGGGTCAAGGTGTCAGCAAATGTAGTTTCCTCTGAGAAAGCTATGATGAAGAAATCTGTTCCATGCCTCTCTCCCAGCCTCTGATGGCTTGCTAGAAATCTTTGTCTTTTCTTGGCTTGTAGCTGTCTGCCTTCATCTTCATTTGCAATTTTCCTGAGTGTGTGTCTTCGTGTCCAATTTTTTTTTCTGTTTATAAGGACATATTTTTATTGGATTAGAGGCCAACTTTATTCCAGTGTGATCTCATCTTAACTAATTATATCTGCAAAAACCCTGTTTCTAAATAAGGTCACAATCTGATATTCTGGGGGTGAGTACTTCAACATAAAAACTTTTGGAGAGACATAATTCAACCCATAGCACCCATGAAGAATAGCCACCACCCGGACCAGACTTATTCTTGTCACCAAGATCCTGTTTGCCATAGAAGTCCTGTTTTAGCACCAAGTTGCTCAGAGCCAACTGTATATTTTGTTTACCTGGTAGATTTTAAATAGTTCTGACCCTCAGTTTTCCTCTTAACTTTAAGATCTTTCAAGCCAGAACCAGGCACCAATATTTCTTCAGCTTCTCAAATATGTAGCCTCAGTTGATGATCATAACCCTATTAATTGGAGGTCTTCCCATCCTCATTCCTGTGGGACATGACTACTCTCAAAGAAAAAACCAAAGAGATCTTTAATATCCCTAAAACAGCTCCCTAAATGCCTGAGCCTTCACTTAAATGTCAATCAAATCGCACAGTTAGTGTGCCATGCTTACTTCATAATAAGCAGCTTGGTCTGGTGCCCTGTCTCAAACAGATGAGATGCACGGACGCAGGGGAAATCCAGCGACCTGTGGGGGAAGCTCAACAGCAGGCAGGGAGGTGGTCACGGACAACCTCACACTGGAAGAAGAGGCCAGACATTTAGTCCATCCCTAAAGAACTGGGAAACCATGTCAATGGAGTCTGTCTTACATTATTAACTAAAGAAAAATTATTGCCCATTAAAGACTTATTTATATTGAAAAAGAAGAAGTCAAAAGGAGCCAAATCAGGTCAGGGTGCAGTGGCTCACGCCTGTAATCCCAACACTTTGGGAAGCCGACATGGGTGGGTCACTTGAAGCCAGGAGTTCGAGACCAGCCTGGCCTATTTGGTGAAACCTTATCTCTACTAAAAATACAAAAAATTAGCCAGGCATGGTGGTCCATACCTGGAATCCCAGCTACTCGGGAGGCTGAGGTGGGAGAATCACCTGAACCCAGGAGGTGAAGGTGGCAATTAACCGAGATTGTGCCATTGCACTCCAACCTGGGAAACAGAGCAAGACTCTGCCTCAATTTAAAAAAATCAGGAGCCAAATCAGGACTGTTAATATGGATATCTAATGACTTCCTAGTAAAACTTCTTAAAAATTGCCCTTGTCTGATGAGAAGAATAAGCAGAAGCATTGTTGTGGTGGAGAAGGATGCTTTGGTGTAGCTTCCTCTGGTATTTCTCTGCTAAGGCTTTGGCTGTCTGTCTCAAAACACTGTCATGATAAGCAGATGTTACTATTCTTTGACCATTCAGAAAGTCAGTAAGCAAAATGCATTGAGCATCCCAAAAGACCATTGCCTTGACCCTTGCTCTTAACAAGCCTTCTTTTGCTTTGACCACTTCCATTTCTGGGTAGCCATTGCCGTATTGTGCCTTGTTTTCAGGATCACACTGGTAAAGCCATGTTTTATGTCCTGTTACAATTCTTCAAAGAAATCCTTCAGAATCTTGATCCCAGCTGGTTAAAATTTCCATGGAAAGTTCTGCTTTGTCTGTAGCTGAACTGGACACAACGGTTTTGGCATCCATTGTGTGGAAAGTTTGCTAAACTTTCATTTTTCAGTCAGAATTGTGTAAGTCTAACCAGTTCAGATATCTGTAGTGTTAGCTATTGTTTCTGCTGTTACTTGTCAGTCCACTTCAGTTAGATTATAAATAAGATTTTTTTCCTCAAAAACTGATGCGGCCACCTGAGCCTTTAGCAAACAGAAAACAGGTAAACACTCCAGTTAGAATGATAATCATTAAAAAATTTGGAGACATGCTGGAGAGGATGTGGAGAAATAGGAACGCTTTTACACTGTTGGTGGGAGTGTAAATTAGTGCAGCCATTGTGAAAGACAGTGTGGCGATTCCTCAAGGATCTAGAAATAGAAATTCCATTTGACCCAGCAATCCCATTACTGGGTATATACCCAAAGGATTATAAATCGTTCTACTATAAAGACACATGCACATGTACATTCATTGAGGCACTGTTTACCATAGCAAAGACCTGAAACCAACCCAAATGCCCATCAAGGATAGGCTGAATAAAGAAAATGTGGCACATATACACCATGGAATATATGCAGCCATAAAAAAGGATGAGTTCATGTCCTTTGCAGGTACATGGATGAATGTGGAAAGCATCATTCTCAGCAAACTGACACAAGAACAGAAAATCAAACACTGCATGTTCTCACTAATAAGTGGATGTTGAACAATGAGAACACACGGGCACAGGGAGGGGAGCATCACACACTGGGGTCTGTTGGGGGGTGGGGGCTAGGGGAGCAATAGCAGGGGGTGGGGAGGTTGGGGAGGGATCAATTAGGAGAAATATCTAATGAGGTGACAGGGGGCTGGAGGCAGCAAACCACCATGGCATGCATATACCTATGTAACAATCCTGCAAGATCTGCACAAGTACTCCAGAACTTAAAGTATAAAAAAAATAAATTGATGTGGATGGCCTGCTGCTGTGGACTTCATCTTCAGCACCACCCCTTTCCCTCCTAACATAAGCTATCCATTTGTGAAGCACTAATTTCTTTAGGGCACTATGGCCCCGTAAATGCTTTTGTAGAGCGTCAATGATTTCACTGTTTTTCCAAGCTTCTCTATAAATTTGATGCTTGTTCTTGATTCAGTTTTAGCTGAATTCATGTTGGAACCTGAGTGTACTTCAACTATTCATCCTTCTCTCCTTCTAACCCTTGGAAATCAGTGATCTTTTTACTGTCTCCATAGTTTTGCCTTTTTCAGTATATCATGTAGTTGGAGCCATACCATATGCAGCCTTTTCAGAAAAGAGGGCTTTTCAAACTGATGCCTTATCCTTCCTAATGCCTCAAACTAAATCCTTTTCAGACATGCTATAACAAGTTTGTACAAGTTTATTTTTGTGCAAAAAATTTTAAAATCTAGTTTGTTAAAATAATTTGCATTTTTAATGACCTTTTTGAAGACCCTCACATCATCTTGATGCATTTTTTTTTTTTTGAGAATTTGAAAAAATGCAATCTGAGCAATCCTGGCTTGTGTATTTCAAAATTTAGAGTAGATATGTTTTACTGAAGGCTTTTTTGGCCTAACCCAGCTGGTACATATATACATGAGATGTTTATATCTAACGTGGGCATACCTGAAGTGTGTGTAGGCTTTCTCTGCAATGCCTCTGCACATTGATTACCCAAGGGACTCCCAATCACAACTGGCCACAAGGTAGCCTTATGCAGGTGATCTGAAAGCACGACCTCCATGAACCCAGCCCCAGGATAAGCTGATCAAGAGTCCCATCACAACCTTTCAGGAAAGCACCAGGAATTTCAAAGTGGGGAGAACCATGTGGAGGAAGAGGCATACTGCAAGGCTGCTGTGAAAAACAGCATGTGACCGTCTATATTCTAATTAGGTACCTTCAGCTGAGCTATTCTAATCTCCGTCTATCTGAGCAGAAATCTCTTTAGCAATCTTCAAGCATAAAGATGAAAGCAGAATAAAGTCCCTGACCAATGACCAAGGTCATGAACGTCTTAAAAACCATCTCACCAACCTGAGTCCAGCAATAAAGATGCACAATAAGATAATTAGCATATTCTTCCCATTTCTTTTGTAAATCTTACCCAATTCTGCAAGTAAAACAGCAGATTTATTCTATAAAATACCAGATTCATGCAGTATTATCAGGAAATGCCATTTTCATAAGAATTAATCTTCCATTCCCTGACATGCACCCCCTCCTGCACTAATGTTTCTTTTCATCTTTTGCTGATATGTCTCTCCAAAAACACATTAAGTGTTTTCCTGTCTTCTTAGGCAGCAGCTGCAGAACTGGCTTTAACCTTTCCCTGATGTGCACATTCATTTATGATAGATGTGTTCACACAGAGCCATGTGTGCCCCTGGGCTCCTGGGCACTTCTCCCAGTGTGAGACTGTTGGTGACCACCTCCCTCCCTGTCACTGTGCCTCACGAGAAAGCCTGCTGAATTTCTCCTGCTTCTATGCTTCTCATCTGCTGTGAGACAGCGCACCAGACCACACTGAGCATTAAATAAGCATGGCACACTAGGTGTGATTTGACTGGAACCTGAGTGTACTTCAACTATTCATCCTTCCCTCCTTCTAACCCTTGGAAATCAGTGATCTTTTTACTGTCTCCATAGTTTTGCCTTTTTCAGTATATCATGTAGTTGGAGCCATACCATATGCAGCCTTTTCAGAATGGCTTCTTTTGCTTACTAATATGCATTTAAGGCCTCTGTATTTTCATAGTTTAAAAGCTCATTTCTTTTGCATGCTGAATAATATTCTATTGTCCAAAAAGTACCACAGTTCATTCATTCATGCACCTACTGAAGAACATTTTGTTTGCTTTCAAGTTTGGTACTGCAACAGGAGCAGAGCTGAGGGGGTGTCCCAAAAATGCTCACTGTTCCCCAATCGGATGTGTTTTCCCAGGTCCTTGGACCTCACTCACCCAAGAATGGGGAGAGGGCCCTGGTGGTGCAGTGAGCTCGTTCAAGTAAATATCAGACCCAGAGAGTTTTGCAGAAAGTGATTTATTAGGTAGAGAGAGAGAAAGAGAAACGGAGAGAGAGAGAGAGAGAGTGGAAGCAAGCTCCCATGCTGTCATGGGAGGGGATCCAGAGAGGGAAATCCGTATAGGTAAGGGAGTAGGGGAAATTTAACCCTGGAGTTACTCCCACTCCATTCAAGTTCTCATTCAGTGAGAGGAGTTCTTCCAAACTTCCTCTGGAGTGATTGATTGATCTTTGACTCTGATGCTGGATTAGCTGTCTGGCCCACAACAGAGCCCCTCCTTCCAGGGCTTTTGGCAATCTTTTTAAACAAAGGAGCACACTTGAAATTTTACCTAGCCTGTGTGTGGGAAAGTGAGACAAAGAACTCTAGGTTCCCGGATGGCGAGGTGGATGGAGGCATGGTGCTGGAAGTTCTTGCCTTTGAAACCACGCCTCTTGTGGACCCAGGAAGAGAAGTTAACATACTCCCTTACTACATTATGTATAAAACTGCTATAAACATCTTTGTTTAGGTTTTTGTGTGGATATACAATTTAAACGCTTTTGGGAAGCTACCAGGGAGCACAGTTGCTGGAGTGTATGGTGAGAGTATGTTTAGTTTTATAAGAAACTGTCAAACTGTCCTCCACAGTGCCAGCGCCATTTTGCATTCCCACCAGCAGTGAATGAGAGTTCCTGTTGCTCCACATCCTCACCAGCATTTAGTGCTGTCAATGTTCCAGGTTTTGAGCATTCTAATAAGTGTGCAGTGGTATCTCATTGTGGTTTCAATGTTCATTTTCCCAATGACATGTGAAATTAAGCATCTTTTCATCTTGTCATCTATATAGCTTCTTCTGTGAGATGTCTGTTAAGGTCTTTGGACTGTTTTTTAATTGGATTGTTTTATCACTGTTGAATTTTAAGAGTTCTTTGTATTGTGGATAGGAGTCCTTTTATCCAACATATCTTTTGCAAATATTTTCTCCAGTCTGTGACTTGTCTTCTCATTTTCTTGACATTGTCTTTCACAGAGCAGAAGTTTTCAGTATTAATGAAGTCCAGCTTAGTAATTATTTCTTCCACAAATTGTGCTTTTGGTGTTGCACTGAAAAAGTCATTGCCATGCCCAAAGCCATTTATATTTTCTCTTGTGTTATCTTCTAGGAGTTTTATATATTGTTATATTTACATGTTATATTTAGGTCTGTAATTGACTTGGAGTTAATTTTTGTGAAAGGTATAAGATCTGTGTCTAGATTCCTTTTTTTGTACATGGATGTCCAGTTGTTCTAATGTTATTTGTTGAAAAAACTATCTTTGTGCCACTGTATTGGCTTTGCATCTTTGTCAATATTAGTTTATTATATTTACAAGTGTCTACTATATAAGTGCTTACTTATATTAGTTAACTATATGTATATAGTTTACTATATTAATAAGTGTCTATTTCTGGGCTATCTATTCTGTTTTATTGATCTCTTTGTTTATTTAATGACCAATATTATAATTTCTTGATTACTGATAAGTCCTGAAGTCAGGTAGTGTCGGTCCTCTGACTTTGTTCTTTTTCTTCAATATTTTGTTGGCTACTCTTAATATTTTGCCTCTTCATGTAAATTTTAAAATCAACTTGCCTATATTTGTGAAATAATTTGTTGGGATTTTAATTAAGAATGTATTGAATCTATAGAAGAATGCATTTAATCCTCAATTTGACATCTCGATAATATTGAGTGCTGCTATTCATAAATTTGGAATATCCCTCCATTTAGTTATTTGAGTTATTTTACTTAAGTTTTGTTTTCTCCACATAGATTTTGTACATATTTGTTAGATTCATGCCTAAGTATTTTATATTTTGGTGCTAATTAAATAAT
Source organism: Sapajus apella (assembly GCF_009761245.1). Taxonomy (NCBI): domain Eukaryota; kingdom Metazoa; phylum Chordata; class Mammalia; order Primates; family Cebidae; genus Sapajus; species Sapajus apella. The sequence goes on from NW_022436951.1 coordinate 36,411,003, forward strand.
ATTGTTTTTGATTTCCATGTGTTATTTGCTAGCACATAGGAAAGTAATTTACTTTTTTATATTAACCTTTTATCCTGCAACCTTGCTATATTGGCTTATTTGTTCCAGGCCCTTTTATGCTAATTTGTTTTTGGATTTTCTACAAGACAATTATGACATCTGGGAACAATAATTTCCCCTCCCCCCACAGAATCTTCTTACTGTCATATTTTTTATTACGTTATCTAGGACTTCCATAGTAATGTTGCAAAAAAGTGATGAGAGAGGACATCTTTTCCTTGTTTCTGGTCTCAGTGGGAAAGCTTCTATTAATAGTTTCTCTCACTATGAGTTATGATGTTAGTTGCAGGCTTTTGTAGTTATTCTTCATCAAGTTGAGGAAGTTTCCCACTATTCTTAGTTCAGTGGGTTTTTATAATATTGTGAGTAGATGTTGGGTTTTGTCAAATTCTTTTTCTACATCTATTGATATGAATATATATTTTTTCTCTTTTTTCCTGTTGTGTGATGAATTACATTAATTGATTTTCAAATGTTGAACTAGCCTTGCATTTCTGAGATAAATCCCACTTGGTAATGGTGTATAATTGTTTTTATGCATCATTGGATTCATTGCAGCACAGTTTACAATAGTAAAGACCTGGAACCAACCCAAATACCCATCAATGATAGACTGGACAGGGAAAATGTGGCACATATACATCATGGAATATTATGCAGCCATCAAAAATGATGAGTTTGTGTCCTTTGTAGGGACATG
>NW_022436951.1:36411862-36430599 GCF_009761245.1 Sapajus apella
CTGTTGGGGGGAAATAGGGGAGGGACAGTGGGGGGTGGGGAGTTGGGGAGAGATAGCATGGGGAGAAATGCCAGATATAGGTGTTGGGGAGGAATGCAGCAAATCACACTGCCATGTGTGTACCTTCGTGACAATCTTGCATGTTCTTCATGTGTACCCCCAAACCTAAAACACAATAAAAAAATGAAAAATAAAATAAAATAAAATTGCATAGAAAAAACAATATTTTGATGAGGATGTTTGCATCATATTCATGAAAGGCATTGGTCTATAGTTTTCTTTTATTGAAATGTCTTTGTCTGATTTTGGTATTAGGGTAATTCTGGCTCCACAGAATGAGTTAGAAACCTTTTCCTTTGTGTCTTAATTCTCTGAGAGAATTGATATAATTTCGTCCTTAAACCTTCGGTTTAAGAATTCACCTGTGATCCTATCAGGACCTGATGCTTTTGTTTTGGAAGGTAAAAAATTATTGATTCAATTTCTTTAATAAATAGAGGCCTGTTCAGATTTTCTATTTCTTTTTGTGAGGGTTTTGGAATATTGTGTCTTTCAAAGATTTGCTTCATTTAATGTAGGTTATCTAATAATTTTGACTGATTATTAGCATAATGCAGAATTCAAAAACAGTTTAATAAAAACTTATTTTCTCTTCTTACACATCTGTGGAACACCAAGCTCATGATAAACACTACAGGGTAAAGCCATCAAGCAAAGAAAAAACATTTCAGTTCTTTTTCCTTTTCAGACACCCGGCCACAAAAGAAAGGATTATTTATACAATAGACGTTCTAGATGTCCATTGTACAAGTAGAATGTCTATTGTGCAATTTTACAGGTAAAAACAAAGAAGTAAAATGAAACAAACAAGTAAAACCAGCCCTTTCTGGTTTGGAAAGAGCTGCCTTGACAATAGCATAAACAAGAAGGAAGATCATAGGACCTAACTGAGTTTAAGCTCAGCAAGAATCCAGAAGGAGGCTACGTTACTCCTTTTTCATGCTGCTGATAAAGACATACCCGACACGAGGTAATTTATAAAGAAAAAGAGGCTTAATGGACTCACAGTTCCATGTGGCTGGGGAGGCCTCATGATCATCAGAAGGTGAAAGGCATGTCTTACATGGTGGCAGACAAGAGATAATGAGAGCCAAGCAAAAGGGGTTTCTTCTTATAAAATCATCTGATCTTGTGAGATTTATTCACTACCACAAAAACAGTATGAGAGAAACTGACCCCATGATTCAATTATTTCCCACTGGGTCCCTCCCACAACATGTGGGAATTATGGGAGCTACCATTCAAGATGAGATTTGTGTGGGGACGTGGCCAAACCATATTAGAGGCACATCTCTAAAGCTGACACACAATCCTGAGCCACATTCAACTAGATCAGGGAAAGAAACAGCTGTGTCCTCCTCTGCATTGTCAGTGTCCTATCTGGAATCCTCAGGGCCTTTGACATCAGACATTCTTTGCCAAGTGAATTAAGTAAAAATGAGAGCTTTGTTCTATCAGCTCTTGTAAATTTGGTAAAATAAAAAGTGCAAGACTTTTTAGTAACATGAATTCTGTGTTAAAACAAATAATATTATGACAAATCCCTTAAGATATGTTTCAAAGTCAAAAACACTATGGATAATAGTGATAGCACTGTTGACTTTGACTGTACCAATTTATGTCTCTGTCTGGAGTCCCCAGCAGGCACAGGCAAGGCTGTATTACTAGGTGCAGGCAGACAGGCTACTAAGGAGGCTGGAAGGAGGGCCCAGGCTACAAAGGTTGGCATGGAAGGAGAGGGGGTCAGTGCAAGGTGCCTTTTGAGAAGGCTGCCACTTAATGTCAAGGGTTACTGATCACTCTGTGCATTTCAGTACACATCTCAGGACCTCACATCTGGAGGAAAGAGGATAATTTAGCCAACTGTTAGACATGGTTCAAAGGTTTTCTCCACCCCTCCTTGGAAACTTCAGGCTGTGTCTGGCAAGGGTCTCTGTGTCTCCGGGAAACCCTGGAGCAGGGAGTGGAGACAGGGATGTGTTTGGTGGAAGGAATAGTAACAGAAGGTAGTGGGGAAGGACCATTATCAGATTGCCCCTGTGGGAGCCTGGTGAGGACCACGCCATACAGCCTCTGTCATTGAAGAGCTGGCTGGAAGCACTCAAGGACAAATAGCCAAGAGAGGCGAAACGATATGGAAGTGATGTGCCAGGTCTCTGGTTTTCCAAACTTAGCACTTGATACTGGGAAAAATGTTCCTTGGCAGAAGACAAGCAACTTCACCATGTGACCTCGGAATACAATCTGGAACCCTACCAAGCACATCCTCTCACCATGACATGACAAAGGAGCCTCGTGACTGGATTTCTCTTTTCCCCATTTTTTCATAGCCCCAGGATGACTTCCTCTGAAAATGCCTAAAAGAAATCAAAGAATAACGGAGCACATGAAAGGGCAGAAAAGCTACCAAACTCCTCTTTTTGGGGGTGCAGGAAGTGACTCAGAGAAGGGGAGGCTCAGGAGCATGGGAGGAGGACGAACAGCTTCATCACAGGCATTCTCTCCATGAGTGCCAGACACTTAACTGGCACTTGTTTCCCTGTATTTTGATTACTTTTATGTGAGAATCCTTTCTATATTTAGTTACCTGGAAGTCCTCTTTGAATCAATGTGTTTCATAGTTGTTTCCAAATGAAAAACATTTTCCACTTCCCAGCCTGGAATTTTGAATTTAAACAGAGATTTTAAAAAATGCTGTCAAATCGTACTTTTAAAGGCGTACAACTTTGGTTTTTCCAAGTGGTCACTTATTCAGAACAAAAATAGCTCTAAATGTTTCTCAAATAACCTTGCATAGCAAGGACATTCCATCTGAACATCTTGAAAACCAATTGTGTTCATTGATCAGTCACCTAAGAATGTGGTTTTACATGAAGCGTGTAAGTGGAAGAAATGAGTCCTTGAAAAAATGATTTTAAATATTTGCCAAAAATCTTGAAAAATGTGCAGAATAACAGTGTAATTTGGAAATGGCATATCATACATGGATGAGAGATGCATAATTTTATTCATTAAATCTTTATAAAACTAAACTATTCTTGAATAGAATAAGTCTTCCATGATTTATTTATTTTTATTATGATAAAAGCTGTTCTGTCTCTGCCCCTATGAGAAACACAGCTAAAATTATTTTTAGTTTGGTTTTCAAATAAGCAAATAATCATGGTCCTGAAGACTATTCTGTGTTTTCAATGTGCTACCCAGAGGAGGTAGCCCAAGCCACATCCGTGTGTAGGTCTAGAAACAGACCTTCTCATTGCCTCGAAGTTCACCTGCCAATGCCGAGGCGATCTGGGCAAAGAGGTACAGAAACAGGCGAGCAATAGAAGAAGTGTCTAAAAATATCAAAGAATAAATACTGGCCTTTCATTTAGAAAAGGAAAAAAGAATCTGACATACGGTCAAAGATAGAATGCTATGTGGTGTCATGTGAGACATTTCTGAAATCTTTCTAGCCTTCGTTTCTGCTTGAACCAAAACACGTTTTCCCACCTATGCAGAAGCACAACTCGGAGACATGAGAAGCGTCTGGTCAAGTCTACTACTTGTTCAAGTCCACAGCTCCCTGTGCACCTAGATGTGTGAGGCTGCAGGAACCACCAGCCTGAGAAGCAAGCCTCACTGGGTTGCTGTGAGTAAGGCGGGCATCTGTGCCCTGTGGTCTCCAGCTGTGCTCCGTGGTTCAGGACCTTTCTTCTGTCTGCACCAGTGTTCCCTATAATCCATCCCACCCTGGTGCTGAAAAAAGACCTCTGTCATGCACACATCTGCTAGGACAATCTGGGAGAGTGAAGGAGGATGGGAGCAACTAAAACAGGCCCAGATCCACATGTTCTTTACGGCAGGTGAGCCTTCCCTGCCCTAGCAACAGGGACTGAGGAAAAGGGGCTGGAATCTCAGAGACTCAACTTTCTAGGGTTCCTTAACTAGGGATGATTCTTCATCTCAACAGACTCTGTACGAACTTGATGACAACTTCCAGAATAGGAGCTGCTGCCCTGGAAAGCACAGTGGACCTCTGATGGTGTGTATGGGGGAAACCTGCAGGTACCACAGTCCAGTCAGACAGGTGCTTTTGCTGCAAAGAAGGAAGCTGGCCTGCAAATCACCTTTTAACCAGGTAACCCCCAAAATCACAGAAGCTGCAAACTCTGGGGCTGGTGCATGGAGTCATGCTGCTTCTCCCTGGGCTCTAACTGTGGTGTGGACACGGCTTTATTTTAGTTTCTTCTGTCCAGAAAGGAGTGCACAGAGGTATTCTTAACAATGAGATGCTAAGATTTGTCTTTTCCTGAGGGAACATACAGACCTCAGAGGAATGAAACATGAGTTGAAGAAGTTTCTCCAGAACACAAACTTTCTGCAATCAGTTACTTAAAGAGCTGTTGGGAAGAAAAGAGAAGAATATCAAATAGCAGAACACATAAAATGAAAATGAATTTTCATTTTGAAAATTCATTGACCACTTTCTGGGCTAAGTAGCATGCGTGGTACTTCATCTGCTTATTTAAAATAATCCTTAACATGGTTCTGTGACACCGGGGTGGTGTTATTTCGGTTAGGCATTTAGCTCTAGGTGATTGGCTTGTCAGTGCTTTTAGGTAGTGTGTCCTCACTAGGATGAGGTGTATGCAGGGGAGGCATGAACAGTATGTAGGAGAGGTACATACTGTGATTCCTCATATTTCACAGGAGAGAAACAGGAGGGCTAAACCTACTTCCTTGAGTCCCCCGGTGCATCAGTGATTTGAAGGACTTCTGCCATTCCCTGAGCTGCTGTCCCAAGTGGACTTTCTGGCTAAATTGGAGAGAGAGTTGGAGCCATTGAACTCGGCAGCCTGTCTGGATCGAATAGCACACCAAATGAGGAGGCAGCCATGGGAATGTATCATCAGTTCAAGCCCACCTCAGGCTATCAATGGCTTCTGCAATGCAGAGCTGCCCAGGGCCATGGTGTGGGCTGGCATGGGCTGGTGTGGGCCGGCGTGGGCTGCCTCCCAGCAGAAACTGAGATTTGGAGGACAGCATAGAAGGACAATGCCACCCTGGAATCAAAGCTGTGAAAGTTAAACCTCTGTTCTCTCTCTTTTTACTGGAGCTCAAACAGAAATTAGTGCCATCTATGGCCACCCAAACTATGGTGAAGACACCATTTCCTGCTTTGTGTTCAGGGTCCTGCCAGACTGGAGATCAGTCTGCAGTGGGTGCTCAGGACTTGCAGGGACAGTGGATGCTTGGCTGGTGGCCCTGGGACACAGCCCCTTTGTAAGCCACGATGGAGAGTGAGATGCCTTCCACCTGCTCCCCAGGCTCCTCTGCTTCCTACTCTCCCACACTCCTTGTTTCTCCATTTCTTCCTTTTCTTTCTTCCCTTTAATCCCAGAGCCAGTGTGGAGCTCCACGCCCATCCTTTTAACAAAGGGGGCTCACTGCAGATTGAGCCTCTTGGCAGCCTGAACCTGAGAAGCTTGTCATGCATTGAGACAAATTCTCTAACAGCCCCTGTGTTCATGTCTGCTTTTCAGCATTCAATGGTGGGGCTTAATTTCTAGGTGTGGTTTCAACTTCAAGAAATATAGTATCTTGCTGTATAAATAAATAAAGTCAGGATTTTCTTAAAGTTTCATCAAACACAGTCTAGATCGGACCTGTTGGATCCACACTGCCGTTTGACCAGGGTAAACATAGCATCTGCTTGTTTATCATCAAATCACTGTCACCGGACATCTTCCCCACGCCTCCGGCCTCTCCTGGAAAGCATGTGCCTCCGTGGGGCACACTGCATTTGCTACTGCACCATCCGGACACTTGTCCCAGGTCATGCTCTGTGCCTGAAGCATGAAACTCAAGTATCACAGCCCGTGCAGCCACACAAAGGCACACTATCCATTTCCCAGTGCCAGCGAGCACTCATTAGAAAAGAGAGCTGCTGAATTTCTAATGAAGTGCAGGAGAAAGGGAGGGTCCCTAAAAACAGATGTTACAAAAATAGCCTGTGTCATTAAGGCGGCAAAACAATATGAAAATGGGATGCACTTGAGGCCAGCGTGTATTTCCATAATTTATGGAAATGGCTTTTCCCTGCATTTCATGGCCATTGGGAGCTCCATTAAGAACCTGCCCCCTCTCCTTCTGCCTTTGTGTCCTCAAATTAGAAATCACTACATCATTCTGTGTTTTTTGTTTTAATACCATTTAATTTATTGAAATGTAAGCTGTTGTTTTCCTTCATTTGGGTGTGAGAGCGATCCCAGCATTCGCAGAAGGCTCCGCAAAGCCTAGGCTGGAGTCAGGATCAGGAGTGGCTGTTGGCAGGTTCTGTCTCATAAGCATCAGGCAGCGAGCTGCGTTCTTCTGGATAGGGGCTTTTCCAAAGACTTCTCTTTCTCTCCTTAGCGGCGGGGGTAACTGATCAGCAGAATCCACAAGGCCGGGACCTTTGTCAGCTGCCTCTTCAGCACTGGAACTCAACTTACCTACCTGGCAGGCATCATAAGGGCAGTTTTAATCTTTTCTGCATATTTTGAAAGGAAGACAAATATTGTGGGCACAGAAAGGCATCACTCCAGGCCCTCCTGTGTGGCATATGAACAAACTGAGTGAAGGGCAAGTGGAGGACGTTGCTGGGGCTCAACCTGCGGGGGAGTGCAGGACTGGTTCTGGATTCAGGGAAACCACGGCCTTCACGCCTTCACAAGTTCTGCTTCCCACGTGGACTGTGAGCGCCAGTGGTTTTGTCACTTGCCTGTTTGCTTTCCTGTGCACGCGCACTTGTGCATTGATTCCCAATAGTCTGCAGAGGCACCAAGCTAGATACCAAGGAAACCAAGGCGAACGTAATACACTGCACGAGGCATTCCGATTGCTGCAATTCAAGTTGATAAATGCTGTGATAGAGATACCAAGAGGACCCAGGAGCAATGGCTCTACCGGGGGCACCCAAGCAGAGCTCAGAGGCAGTGGTGCTTGTTTTAGATGTTAAGGGGTGGATGGGGGTTGGGCAGATAGAGAGGAGGCGGAAGGGCTTCCAAAGCGAGAACTACCTACCAAAAGGGCAGGCCCCAGGAGTGAGCCTGGTTAGGGTGAGAGGAGCAGGAACCTGGGTCAGTGGAAAGGAGGTGCCAGCGCATCAGATGGAAGATACACAGTGAGGAATTCTGTGACCCTCATTTTTATTTGACGTTACTCTCAAGTAATCGGGGAGCTGTTGGGGTTTAAAGTCAGGAGGTGACATGATAAGACATTTGCATCCAGAAGCTAACACAGGGATAACATGGAGATGGAGTGGAAGGGGACAGCTGGGGTGCGTGTTGGTATGTTGGGAGCAGCACGGGAGTGGAGAAGCAGCATGGACTTGGTCCACGGCACTGGCGTGGAAGGTACACAACTTGGTGAACAACTGAGTGGGTGGAGGATGAGACTAAGATTGCTGGTTTGGTGATGGAGGGCAGAGCTGTTACAGTAATTAGGACAAGAAATACAAGGTGAGGAGAAAGAGAGAGAGTACGTTCTGCCTCATGCTGCGTGAGAGAGAGGGGCCTGTTTTATTGTGCCTCTCGTGGAAGAAATAGGTGGTGTCTTGCTCTCATTGATGGTCAAAGTCAGAGAATTATAATCTTGGTGAAATGGAAGATATTCACACCGATGGGAAATACACAGAAACCTCCAAGTAATAACAATAAAAGGGAAGCCAGAGCAAGTTGGCCAAAGTGGCGAACACATGAAAGGGGGAAAAAGAAAACACACACAAAACTAGCAAATTTTACCTAAGAGGATGGGAATTAAACCTAGTAAATCAATTCAAACATGAATGTGTATAATTTTTTATTTCTTGCTAAACTTTGTATTTGATAAAATTTTAACACTACAGAAAATACACGAGTCTATTATGAAGAACTTTCCGTATGATCTTCATCAGAATCATCCACTTTTATTTTGTTATATATATTTTATTTTTTGCTTTCTGTACATTTGTAGTGTTTTTCTGACCTATTTGAGGGTAAATTAAAGACAGGGTGATCCTTGACTCCTAAATGGTTCAGTATGAATTTCCTGGAAAGCAGGATATTCTCTAACATAACCGCAGGAAAATTATCAAAATTAGAAAATTCATAGGCCATTATTATTATTGCTATCATTATTATTATTTTGAGATGAAGTTTCACTCTTGTCACCTAGGCTAGAGTGCAGTGGCGTGATCTCAGCTCACTGCAACCTCCACCTCCAAGGCTCGAGCAATTCTTCTGCCTCAGCCTCCAGAGTAGCTGAGATTATAGGTGTGTACCACCACGCCTGGCTAATTTTTGTAGTTTTAGTAGAGACGGGGCTTCACCATGTTGGCCAGGTGGGTCTCCAACTCCTGACCTCAGGTGATCTGCCCACCTCAACCTCCCAAAGTGCTTGGGTTACAGGTGTGAGCCACTGTGCCCAGTCATACTCCATTATTGAATCTACATTTCATATTTATACTTTACCAGTTTTCTCTATAATGTCATTTATAGCAAATTTCTTTTTCCTGCTCAGGATACACTACAGGCTCATACATCACTTTAAGTTGTCATTCATACATAATTATGACAGCTTGGGAGAACTCCTCAACTTTTCTCTGTCTTTTAAGACACTGGCATTTTGGAGGAACTCTGGCCAGTTATTTCCTAGAGCGACCCTTGGTTTGGGTTTGCGTAAGGTTCGTCTGCATTAAATTTGGTCTAGATTGGATTTTGCAGGACCTTTATGGAAGTGATGCATGTCCCTCTCTGTGCCTCATATCAAATAACACAGGATATCCCCTTGTCTCTTTGCTGGTGAAATTCCCTTTGATTGCTTCACAAAAGTGGGGTTTAACAGGTTTTTCCACCACAAGGTTAGTATTTTCTTTCACTTGTAATGAAGTCATTTGTGGAGAGATGTTTTGGGTATTAGTCCATTTTCATACTGTTATGAAGAAGTGCCTGAGACTGGGTAATTTATAAAGAAAAAGAGGTTTAATGGACTTACAGTCTCACATGGCTGGGGAGGCTTCACAGGGGAAAGGAAGAGCAAAGGCACATCTTACATGGCGGCAGGCAAGAGATTGTGTGCTGGGGAACTGCCCTTCATAAAACCATCAGATCTCATGGAACTTATTCACTATCATGAGACTAGCATGGGAAAAACCTTCCCCCATGACTCAATTACCTCCCACTGGGTCTCTCTCATGATACATGGGGATTTTGGGAGCTGCAGTTCAAGATGAAATTTGGGTAGGGACACTGCCAAATCATATCACTTTGGGACCATGAACATGTCATGTTTTTTTGGCAAACTTCCAGTGACTGGTATTAGCAGCCAGTGATGTGGGGCCGAATGTTGCCTCTGATGGAGTTTGGTGTTTATCTTTCTATATGCAGGCAGTTCCATGTGGTTTCTCTATAGTTGTGCTGAAGATTTGCATTATGTGGGGTCCTATTTGCCCTGATATTTTTTTTAATTTATAAAGTATTTTTGGTAGATGTGGGGCAAGATTAAAATTTAGATCATGCTTTTACTCTTGGGCTACACAAAAAAACATTTTCAGATTGGGTTAAAACAAACAAACACAAATAAACAAAACTCTAATAAACCTGGCTATATTATTTCAACAAAAAAATAAACAAATCCAATGAGTAAAAAGTAGAAGGTTGAAAATCAAAGGGTTCATAAAGAGATTCCAGATAGAAGTAAACAAACAGGAAAGCTATGGAAGCAACTTTAATATGAGGCAGGGTAGAATTAAATATCGAAAACTCTAAACAGTATAGAAGGATTTTATATTAATAGCTAGAGTCCTCATTTATAAACAAACTCCACCAATAATAAAGCACAATACACCAAACAACTTAGCATTCAACATATAACAAAAAATTAGAAGTACAAACATAATAGTTATGGTACAAAATATGCACAAACACTCAATCACATATTTCCACAGGAAAAAAAGAACATAGGTTAATAAAAATTTATACATGTTTAAGTAAATGACAAGATATAGAGAGATGTATTTTCTCCAGAAAGTGTTTTATAGATGTGCATACTCCATATGGATTAATTGCAAAAATGGATATGTACTTACCTGTAAAAGCCATAACTTGTTTACGAAAGTAGTTTTTTGTGGTTCATATTCTCTAAGCTAATAAAAGCTAGAAATAAGTGATAAAAGGCAACAATACCTTACCTCTTTTGATATTAGCAACCACTCTCTAAGATAACTCATGAATTAGAGAAAATCAGAACTGAAATTAAAGTTATTTAGAAAGCAACAAAATAGAATGCTTACATGAATGCTTATGGAATAAAATTAAAATGCTGTATATAAAGACTGCTATCACTATTGAAGAAGACAGACTAAATATAAAAATGTTTGTATTCATCTCAACGAATTAGATAAAAAACATGCAGAAATAAAAAGATACTACAAATAATGCAATATAAACAATGCAAACAATAACAAAGTAATAATTTTATATGTGGGTTAAAAAAATCAATATAGTAGGCAAATCATTCACAAGCTTCGTTAAGCTCATTACTGGAATCGTAAGCATGCACCCATCAGGGGAAATCAGCCATCATATGAAATGCATGAGGAAAAATGTTGGGTTGCTAACTGTGTGTCATTTTGCAGCAGCTCTTCTACTCTCAGTATAACCTAGGAAACTACCTGGACACTTTTCAGATGATCTGACTATAAGCATGGTTTAATCACACAACAGGCTATCTCCTTCAAAAGCAGTTTGGGGCAATTTGTATACTGTGGAGTAAGTGATTTCCTCCTATATGCTTTTGGCTGTGAAAAGTTGAGTCTCAGCCTCTGCTCTTCCTATACCTCCTCTCCACTCTTCACACATCCACACATGCCCTCCTTCCCCTTCTCGACTAACAGGTCATAGCCATATCAGATTGAATGGACCTAGATGGGATACATTTGTTTGAATCCACTCCAATATTATGAGCCTTGGTTTGAGTGCTGCTTGAAAGAATCAGATGTAATATTTCCATGACATTATCATACAGGGAAGTTCTTAGTATAGTACCTCAGAAATTGATGGCATACTTTCATTTAACGCAGATGTTTACTTTCGTCATGTACACAGAGCTGAAAAACAGTACATGTAAATTATAAAAATGCACAAAAACACAGTCTTCTCATTTCTGCATATAAACTAAAGGGATTTTGTCAAGCTGGATCTTGTAGGCATTATCAGAGAACAAGCCAGCACGCTGATGTCGACTGCAAAACAGCAAGTGTAAGTGCAGAACTGTGAGGTACCCTGGTAGATTTGATGTTGGGTCTTCCTGAGTCACAGTTTCAGGAAATTAAGAGAGAGAAAAGTACAGTGTCTCAAGCATGGACTCAGGAACTAGAATGTTTGAGTCTTGATTTCATTACTCATTAGTTGCATAGCTTTCATCAAATTAGTTCTTCTTCCTGAGCATTGGTTTCCATCTGTAGGAAGGGCATTATATTAGGCCATTCTCACACTGCTGTAAAACATTACATAAGACTGGGTAATTTATGAAGAATTTATAAGTTGTGATTCAATCACCTCTCACCAAGCCAAGTGGTGATCACAATTCAAGATGAGATTTTCATGGACACATGGAGCCAAATCATATCATTCCACCCCTCCCAAATCTCATGTCCTTTTCACATTTCAAAGCCAATCATACCTCCCCAAGAGTTTCCTAAAAGTCTTAAATCATTCTAGCATAAACTCAAAAGTCCAAGTCCAAAGTCTCATCTGAGACAAGGCAAGTCCCTTCCACCTATGAGCCTGTAAAATCAAAAACAAGCGAGTCACTTCCAAGATACAATGAGGGTACAGGCAATGGGAGTAAATGCTCTCATTGCAACGGGGAGAGATTGAACAAAATCAAGGGGCTACAAGCCCCATGAAAGTCTGAAACCCAATAGGGCAGTAATTAAATCTTAAAGATTTCATGAGAACTCACTCATTATCATGAGAACAGCAAAGGAAAAATCCATTCCCATGACCCAATCACCTTTCACTAGTCCCTGCCTCCAATTCGACATAAGATTTGGGTGGGGACACAAATACAAACTATATCATTCTGCCTCTGGCCCCTCCCAAATCTCATGTCAAATTGGAAGAGGAGCTTGGTGGGAGGTTATTGGATCAGGGGGTGGATTTCCCCTCTGCTGTTCTCATGATAGTATGTTTTAGTGAGAGCTGATGGCTTAAAAGTGTGCGGCACTTCTCTCTCTCTTTCTCTCCCCTACAGCCATGTAAGATGTCCCTTTCTCCCCCTTTGCCTTCCACCATGATTGTAAGTTTCCTGAGGCTTCGCCAGCCATGCAGAACGATGAGTCAATTCAACCTCATTTCTTTATAAATTACCCAATCTCAGGTAACTCTTCATAGCAGTGTGAAAATGGACTAATAAAGGCATGATATTAGTGTTTTTAAATATGATTTCCTCATATGGGAATTAAATAAGTTACAATGTAAAGTACTTAGAACTTTGACACACAAGAAGAGCTATGTTTAGTCATTATTTCAAACTAGATCAATAATTTGGTAGAATATAAGGTTAATACATTACATATTTGTTATTTCATTTTTATGATGAAGGAATCAAGATATAGAAAACATTGAGTTTCAATAAGCCAAGATTTTTCTCATGAGGATTATTATTATGAACATGAGTTTGAGGAACCAAACTTTCAGTATTAATGGTATGAATAAATCAGACAATTTTCCCCACAGTAAAGAATAATGAAACTAGACAAAATGTTGAAATAATAATTTCAGGACACTGAGGAATGATCAAACGTAGACAAAAATGTGAGGAACACCTTCTCACAAAAAAATGCTGCCGTATTAGGTTAAAATAATGAGTGTGCAGCATTCTTGCCTATAGTTCTGGAAGCAGAAATCTAAGCTCTAGTTCCTATGGATGAAACTTGGTTTGAAGTGATGGTAGAGAAGCTATAAATTTAGTTGGAGATTTTGGAAGCAAGAACACATACAATGATTGAGACAATAAATTCAACACACACCCATGATGACTGCTGAATTGTACATGCAGGTGGGATGCAAAGACACTGACATGAAGCAAAATCTTGTGGAGAATTATAAATTTGACCCACTCTTGAGTGTGTTGCTCAACTCATAACAAGCTAGCAGCCAAACATGGAAGTCTGACTAGCTTGTGATGAAGAACAACATCTGCCCAAATTATTATGTGATCATTAAGCTACACAGGTACATGAGAGAATCACATGGATTGAGACTTAAAACTGTATGAACAGAAACAGTAGTGATGGCAAGGGGACAGATTTCAAAGTTTGTGTCCAGGTAACTTGTCTATTAAAACAAATAACCAAAAAACCTCAAAAGGCAAAATAGAATCCAGAGTTGATACAAATGTGTTCTCTACAATGTCCAATTTCAAAGCAAGAATTACTAGATATTCAAAAACATAAAAAATAAGCCACATGCTAAGGGGAATAAAGCTATTGATAAACCATCTATTCAGATTCAGACTACTGGATTTAGCAGACAGATTTTAAGTTATTACATTATTAAGTTATTTATTACCTATATAGTCTAATGTTTTTAAAAAGTACAAATAACTAAAAGAAAATATGATAATAATATGTGACCAAATATGGAACCTCAACAGACAAATGGAAACTTTAAAAATAAAAATAAGAATTCTAGAACTAATAAGTATAATAGTTGAAATAAACATTTACTAGATGGATATAATAGCTGATTTAATATGTAAGAAGAAAGAGTTTAACTTGAAGAACTATCAGTAGAAATAATTCAGTGAAAAGAGAGAGAAAATATTTAAAGAACAATAAGCATTTTCTCAGATGTCTGGGACAATAACAAGCACTCAAACATATAAGTAATTGGAGTCCCAGAAGAAAAAAGAGAGAGAATCAGAGAAAATATTTTAAAAACTGAAGGATGAAACTTTCCAAATTTGGTGAAAAATGTAACTTATAGAATGTTAGTGAACCTAAAATGGAATAAATGCAAAGAAAACATAACCTACACAACAGTCAGAATGATGAAAGTCAAAGACAAAATCTTCCAAGCAACAAGAAGAAATTGACTAATTATGCACAGTGGGACAATAAAGTTAACTTTTTACCATGCAGTTAACTTACCATGAACACACCGTTCAAATGTCTTCTCACGTTCACTATCAGGACTTCTCATTATAAATAGTAAAGGTGAGAAGACACTTGAAAGGTATATTCAGAGAGCATATTGAAAGAAGAAAATGCAAATACCCCTGAAAAACCCATCAGGTAGGAACTCAGTATCCAGGAAAATGATCCTTCAAAGAAAAAAAACCATGAAAAAATGCACTCTCAAGAAAGTAACAGAAAATGTGTTGCTGGCAGAGCTGCCCTACAAGAACTGCTAAGAGAAGTTAGCAGTGAGTGTCTTTAGATGGTAACTTGGAGGTAAAGTTAGAACAAAGTACGCCACAGAAAGTAAATATGTGCATAAAGCTAAAAGAGATGCTTCTTTGTTTCTCCCTCTTAATTTCTTTAAAAGACACATGGCTGTTTTAAATTGTGAGACTATATTTTTGGAATCAATTTGTTTGCATGTGAAATGCATATTATAAGAATCTCACAGAGAAAAGGTTGTAATGAAGTCATAATGTAATGAAACTAAAATATCACTAAGTTTCAGTATTTTACCGGTAATAAGTTAATATTAAATTAGATTTCAATAAGGTAGAACAACCACTAAAATCATGTACAGAAATATAGCTAAAGAGTAAAAAATAAAGCATGTGCTAAAATATTTCTTTAAAACAAATGAAATTAGTAAAAT
Organism: Sapajus apella; assembly: GCF_009761245.1. Classification (NCBI taxonomy): domain Eukaryota; kingdom Metazoa; phylum Chordata; class Mammalia; order Primates; family Cebidae; genus Sapajus; species Sapajus apella. Next base: position 36,426,763 of record NW_022436951.1, read on the forward strand.
TGGATCAGAAGAACAAAAAGGAAAGAAAATTACTGAACAGCAGGTACAAATTCAGCCCTGTCAATATCACATAAAAAGGGAATGGAGTGAACAAGTGAATCACAGTTAAAAATTATCAAACTGGATGATACAGCAAGATACAAGTTACCTAGAAGAGATGCTCTTTAAATTCAAAGACATACCTAGGATAAACATAAAAAGATATAAAAATATGTAGCCTGAAAATATTAAGCATGAAATGGCTAAATATCAGACAAAAGATATCTTAAGACAACACTAGAGACAAAATATAAGCATTTCATAATGATAAAAGGGAAATTAGGACAGGAATATGTAACTATTATAAATATTTGTGTGCCTAAAAACAGACACCCCTAATAAATGAAGGAAAAACTTACAGAATTGAAAGAGAACTAGACATATCAGCTATTATAGTTGGAGACTGAAATATGCCTCTGTCAGTAACTAATAGAACAAATCCATACATATAGAGAAGAAGAACAGCACGATCAACTAACAAGTTAAGACCTATAAAATACCCTACCCAAAACAGAAGTATGTACATACTTTTCAAGTCTGAGTGAAATTTTCACCAAGATATACCTTAAGTTGGGCCACAGATAAAACTGCAATGAGTTGGTCTGTATGTGTATTGTTATGGCAATACTTTACTCTCTTGGTTACTATGATTTTATGGCAAATTTTGAAATCAGATAATGTCAGGCCACTGATTTCATTCCTTTATTTTAAAATTATTTTGTTACTCTAGGTCCTTTGCATTTCCATCTTCAATTTCGATCAGTTTGTCAATTTCTATAAAATGCCTCCTGTGGTATTGATAAGGATTATCTCATAGGTATAGACCAATTTGAGGAAAATTCCCATTGAGTCTTCTTATCAAAGAACTCAATACATCTCCTCATTAATTTCTGTTAGTAACTCCGTGGATTTTAATAGAAAAGTTCTGCAAATATTTAGTGATACTTATTCTAGTTATTTTTTATGTTATTATAAATAAAGTTGTCTTTTTAAACTTTTAAATTTCAATTCTGAACTTTTTGTCTACTAGTGCAGATAAATATAAATTTTTTATTAGCTTGTATCCTGTAATGTTGTTAAACTCTCTTATTTGTTTTATTGCTTTTACATTCCTTAGGAGCTTTTGTATTCAGAATCACGTTGTGGTAAGTGGAGACTTACTCATTCCTTTCTAATCTGCATGTCTTTCATGTTTTCTGGCTTTATTGCTCTAGCTGGTACATCGTACATAGCGCTAAATAGAACTGATGAATGTAGACATCTGTGTCTCATTTGTGATCATAAGAACATTAGCCTTTCTCTATAGAATATGTGGTTAGCTGCAGGTTTTTCACAGATGCTATCAGGCTGAGGAAGTTCCACTCCTAATTTCCTGAGAGCTTTTTTCATGAGTGAGTACTGAGTTCTGTGCAATACTTTTTCTGCAAGGGGGATCTGAGGGAAAGTTGGGGGAAGATGTGGCTGCTCGAAAACTTGATTGTTGCGATGATTGCACAACTCTGTACTTTTATCATAACTCAGCAAACTGCTCATGCAAATCGGATGAATTTACTTTTGCATTACATACACTTCAGCGAAACCATGTAAGAGTATTTCTGATGGAGGACAGATCAGCAGAGGATGGCTTTATTAAGCAATAATGGTGACAGCAGTTCTAATAATCGCAGTTACTCAGTAGGGCATGCAGTGGGTATTAGCTTCCATCCTAGAGTTGTCCTTACAGGAGGCAACAGGTTGTGCCTGACGACAGCAGTTGGACCTGCTGGCTGCTGGGGTGCCCCGTGGAGCACGTCAAGTACTGTCTCCCACGAGGGAGGCTAAATTTCGATTGCCCTTAAGCTCTATGCTTCAAGCATTTAGAGGTCTGAAGTATAATTACTCTTCATGAGAAGTAATTATAACAATAGCCTATATATTTCTCATAGACTATAAGCTACATGAGGTCGTGTGTGTGCTCACCCATGCATGCATTTGTGTCTTCACAAATCGTTTTTTTACTTATCCCAATGCCCTGTAAATCCTTAGTGTGTAACAAATACCCGTTTAACGAATAAATGAATGACTTCTAAAAAGCCAATCTCAAAATTTTGACAAGTGCAAAAAAGGAAATGTATGAGCTAATATCCTCTGCTTCTAAGACAGCAGGCCCTCCCGCTACAGCCGCTTTGTCTTTAATACAATACCCTGACTGCTGACAGAGGCCACAGCATGAGGCTTCGCCTTCCATTTTCTCCCTTATTGGGATAATGTCATTCTGTTGATGATTTTACACAATCCGTGTTGTGTCATAGTGGATAAAGCTGAGTGGAGCCACACTAAATCACAGCTTCACCATGTGTAATTTTGAATGAAATGATTTAACTTCTAGAAGTCTTAGTTGGTTGCTTATAAGGTGGGAATCACAGTAACTCACCTGCAAAAAAAGGCAGTGAATAATGTAGGGTACCTGGCAAAATACCTGGTGCAGAATTTTTGCTCCTGTGTGTGACAAGTGTGTGTGTGTGTGTGTGTGTGTGCGTGTGTGTATCCATGCGTGCGTGCATGTGCATGCACCATTACAGTAACTACCAACTCCACAACCATTTAAATCATTTGCAGACTGCAAGCTTTTAGATCTGCAAAGAATTTATTCTTAGAAGATTCAGTGCTCTGACTCGCAGCTATCTGACAAATGAACATCAAAATTAAAAGAGTAACAGTCATTCACTGTCATTTAGATCAAGTATCCAAAGGACTAGGAGGCATATCCAAAATGTCCACTTTTATTTTTATCTGAATAAACATCCATAAGCAGAATGAAAATATTTGAATACTTGTGACTTTAGGCATGAACTAAATCTCTCCTTAATTTCACTTAGGGAGCGTCTAAAAGTCATCTTTGAAAGGAAAGTGTTTTTCTGTCTAATGAACTGTCCATACTGTGGGGCTTGTGGCAGGGAGGCCCTCGCTCTGAGCTGCTTTGGAGAGGAGGCATCGGGCCGTACCAGCTGTCTGGTCCTCAAAGGCTGCACTGCCTTTCTCCTTTTTGATGATTTTGTCTATAGCTCCAGCCACGCAAGAAAACTGTCCCTTTGATTGAATGATTTACAGTTTTTCTTCAGGGAATTACAACATTTGTGAGGAATATTTTTCAAGGTTTCCCATATTTCAGACAGGTGGCAGTCCATTTTTAACAATTAATTCAGGTGTTTTCCTGATTTCTGCCCCTCAATGGAATGGAGTTGTTCGCCTCGCTTTCCTGGACCAGATGGGGTTCCAAGGCACTGGGCCAGACCCTTGGGCTTACATTCTGCTGGGCACAGTGGATTTGCAGGAAACTCACCTGCCTTTTATAACGAAAACGATGTTGCGTATTTCTCTGGACTCTAATAGGTATTACTTTTGAGTGATGGCATTGGGAAGAATAATTTTTATTTTCTTCTTTTCTCTCTTTCCAAAGTTTCTATAGTGAACATGTTTTACTTCTATAACAGAAAATAAGTATGTTCATATTCCTGTAGATAGCTATTATAAAGTCATGGACCTTATCACTGATAGATAAATTGAAGAATCAGAACATGTTAAAATTGTGCTTTGCCATTAAGCCCCACAGATAAATTAAAGGCACATTAGGCCTAATTTTATTTTCTAAGAACTTCAAAAATATGTGTAAATATAGAAAACATTTTAAAAAGGCTTATGCCACTTTAAAAAACTAGTGAATTTAGGGACAAGGGAGACATATGGTGTTTTTATACATAAATACCAAAGTTTTAAACTTACATTGATTTTATTTGCAGATCAATTTGGATTCCAATA
>NW_022436951.1:36430609-36474172 GCF_009761245.1 Sapajus apella
TGGGTGGCTGATGGCCATCAACCTCCTCGCCTCCTGGCAAATACATTTTACATCTGGCAGCTTCTATACTGGCAAAGCCCCGTGGAGGCGGGCAGGAGGAGGCTGGTAAGTTTAGGCCCATCAGATGAGGGAGGTGCTGCATCGGAGGGGCGGGGAAGCTCCTTCTGTTCTCAGAGAAGAGCTGGGGAGCAAGGCCCTGGAAGCTGGGATGCCTTCATATTTTCCACCTGTAAATATGGATGTGGCTTTCACATGCTTATAGTCACACCCTTTTATTCACACCATTGTTTAAACTTCTGCCATCACAGCAGCTGAAATTTGGGCTAAGGGGCTGAGGAACATGCAGAGCCTGGAGCAGGAAGTAAAGTGTCTGAAAATGAGCTGAGGAGCCTGACTTGGGGGCTGCCTCTGACACCCTGTGCGGACTTAATGCTCGTTTCTTTGAGTGTATTCCCAGAGCACACTCTTAGCACCGGGAGGCCTCCAGGGAGGTCCCTGCCCTCCAAAACCCTGGCTAGGACGTTTATCTGAGTGGATGGAGTCCCGCAGGTCTGCTGTCAAGGGCACTCCACACACTGAGCTGGGAATGAGCCAGCGGGGTCATGCCAGGACGTTGACACCTGGCAGGTGAAGGACAGTCTCACAGTACCTAGTCTTACAGCAGCCTCTACAAGGAGACTTGGGGGCTTCCAGCACATTCAGCCCACCCTCACGTGTGTGTGTGGTGGAGGCTGTCTATTTATAGGTACAAATTTCCTGAGTGGCACCGTGAGGACACTGGTGATCAGTCACATTCTCATCTCTAACGCGTGCGCCACATCCTGCACATTTCCAGAACCACAGATCTGGGTAATGGGTCTTTTGCCACCAGGGTGGCCTGTGGGCATTAGAGCCTCTCCTGTTCCTCCTTTTGCTGCCAGTTAAAAGTTCTGCCTCCTTCCTCACAGGGGCTACGTCCAATCAGTACTCCGGGTAAGTGTTCCCACACTTAGATTCTGTTTCACAAGGAGTGGACTGCGGAGGGATGGGTGCTTGAGGGAACCGAGGAGGCTGGAGGTTGGCGAGAGTCTCAGCTGCCCCACCAGCCCAAAGTCAGGGCATCTGGCACAACAGTGGTTTTGCAGCAGCTACATGGCTGGCAGAAAGTTGAGTGTTTGCACTGTGGAGTGCCCCATTCCCTCTGCTGCTCTGAGGTCACGGGGTTATGGCTCCCGGCCTTGGGTGTACCACAGTCTCACTGAGCCCCCTCTCCGTATCACTGAAACAGAGTTGGTAGTGGTGGCTGGGCAGAGGCTCCTGCGAGTCGTGGGGACGGTGATATGCACACCGCCAAGAGCAGTGACTGGCGCTTGGAAGGCAGCTACCCCTGAGAACATGTGGCTAACTCCAGGCTCCCTTCCAGCCAGCTCAGCGAGTCTTCCTGGAGGTGTCAGCATAGAGCCCATGGAGTGTGCCTATCCCTCTTCCTCCCCCACCTGCTCCCATCCAGTCTTCCCTGACTCTGTGTCCTAATCAGCTCGGGCTACTGTAAGAGCCCTATAACACAATGCCATGGACTGGTGGCCCACACAATAGACATTTCTCTCTCGTAGCTCTGAAAGCGGGAGGTTCAGAGGCACCTGCAGACGGGGTTCCTGGTGAGGGTCTGTGGTCCTGGCTTGCAAAGGGCACCTCTCACTGTGCCCTCACAGGGGGAAGAGAGAACACCGTGGGGTCTCCTTCTCATCTTATAGGAGCATAACCCTGTCATGGGTGCTCCACTCTCATGACCTCCTCTGAACCCAATCCCCTCCAAAGGCCCCCCCTAAACACCATCACATCAGCAGTGCAAGCTCAGCATGCACATTTGGGGAGGATAAAACCTTCAGTCCATAAAAAAGGGTGTGGCCACAGCCTCCAGGAAACCAGAAGGCTCCAAGTCCTGCGCTCCCTCGCGCTGGGCTCTGTGTTCAGGGGATCCCTCACACTCCACGTCAGGCCTGAGCCACCTTCTCGCCTACAGCCCCCTGCACTAGGCTCTCTTCTCCCTGTCGCCTCATCAGGTTTCAGGCCCCTGCCCACTGCTACCTGCCTTGAGCGACAGCACTAGGCCCCGGCTGCTTCTCTGTGGGTGGCAGAATAAAGCTGGAGTTCCTAAGGAAGTCTGAGAACGTCCTGCCTCAGATCAACTCCCTCGCAGCACTGAAGCCTCTCTGATCAGGCCACAGGCCACAGGCGTCCTCCCTTCGTGGTCTCCGAGCGTCTCCAGGAGGCGCCTGCCCCATAGATGGCTGCTTTTCCACCTGGTCTCCTCCTCCCCTGCTGGACTCAGGGCCTTCGGGCTGGCTCTGTGTCTGTGAACACATGTCACAGGGCACTCAGCACTAGCACGCTCAGCAAACACTGCAGAGTGGAGCAGTTAATAGATTCCCCAGCAGTGCTGCTCTCACAGTGGAATCCAGGCTTTACATCGAGAATCCTCGAAGGATTTTTGGACCCACATCCTGAGGGGCAGCTGTGTCAGGCACTTCTGATGCCGCTTCAGCGACAGCCTGGATGGCAGCATGTCTCAGATAAGCATTAACAGCACATTCCCACCACCCGAGAGGCAGACAGGAGATGGGCAGAGCTTCCACACCTTGTTCCAGGGAGTGGACTCGGCTCTGGAGTCCGCCCTGCGGGTGGCAGGCAGGCTGCTCTCTTGACTCCTCTCTCTGGGGAGCGCGGTGAAACGCGGTCAGCACAGAAGGACTGATGGCCACCCAGGCTGGCCGCAGGGACGGGGGATTTTATTGTAAAGCCTAATAAAGACAGTCCAATGAGATGATTAAATCTACAGACAGTTCAGAGCTATATTACGACCTCTGCTTCCTCTTCACATGTAGAATGTAAGTTCTTCTTGCAACTATTTGTTTCTTTTGCCCCCTAGGACTGTAGAAAATAAATATAATAAGAAAAGAGGAAAAACTTTTCCAAGGAACATGAAGAAAATGCAAACGACATTGTATTTGCAGTGTTAGCCCTCTGGCATGACATTTTCATTTTGCTATTTGCCAATTACATCTGAAAACGAAAGCACAGCATACACCGTGACTTCCATGCTGAGTGTGGCCTTTCCTGGGAGATCTAAGGTGCACTGAGGTTTACCCTGACAGCCCCAGGCCAACATGCTGTCAAGGACTCAGTGGCTGTGAAGCTGGGGAGGGGGCTGAGGGTGACTACAGGCAAAGTGCATTCCTCAGAGGACAGTGCCCTGTCAGGGCACAGGCTGAGGCTGAGCCACAGCTCCTCAGATGAGGCTGGGGCCAACCACAGGGCACCTGTGCCCAACCCTGGTTGGTTTGCTTTGGAAGGACATTATAAGGAGGTGGCCATACTCTTTTTTATGTGTATTTATTTTCTTTCTTCCTCAAACTCATCTCAGGGGTCCTGGGACAAGCAAGCAGAGAACGGATGAGTCTCAAATCACTGAGACCGTTAGGATGCAGACTGATACATAAATGTAATGTTCTTCAGGTAAACATTAATGAATTACATTTTTAAGTAAATTTTAAAAGGACAGGTTACATTCAGATTACACTAGCTCAAATCATGAAACAGTTTTCTGACGAGAGCATCTTCCTAAAGCTTTTCTCTGGAAGGCCTGGGGTGACGGGGCAGGGCCTCCAGGCTTCATCTCTTCCTTCCAGGATGATCCTTGAGACCTCAGACTTGCTTGATGCAGTGGCCTCTGGTCACTAGGGGCAGGAGATGTCGTGTGCAAAGGGAGGAATACCCATGGGCACGTGTTTGTTGAATACCTACATTTCCACTTCAGTTTGAGGCAACTGAAATTCACTAACAAGAGGTGGCAGGACAGCAGAAGGAAGCCAAGGTGGCACAGGACAGGTGGGAGCATGAGAGGCTGGGACCGGCCACCTGCCCCTCCCACCCACAGTGACCTACTCTGCTGTGAAGCAGCACAGGCAGTGGGGAGAGGGAGAAGCAGCCAAACATTCCCTGAGTTATTTCCTCTAGTGAAATTCCCTCCTCCCCCACTCAAAACTTCACATCCTGGTTTCTAGAATTTTCCATGCAGCAATGTCTCTTGCTGCAGAGCCCAACGTTTCACATCATTTTCCAGGTGTCTCGCTCAATCTTTACTCAGAATGGAGAAAATGGCAGACAGCTTCTCAGCAAGTGCCGCAGCTTGCAATTTTGCAGAGCAGCGAAAATGAGATTAGAGCCTAATGTGTCTAGACAGCAAATTTAAACAACCAGAAAGGAAACACAGATATCTCTGGCTCACAATATTGGTGCTACGTGGTCTTGTGCTCTCTGCTCCATTTTCCTTCTTGATTTTCCCTAAAGGGAGCCAAGATGCTCAGCATGTGTGTGCTGGGACTCTTGTTTTGTCTGCTTGTTAGTGCTGGATGGAATCAATTCACCAGCATCTAAGAATCAGCACTTGTGTGACTGAAAGCCTATCTTCTTACCACCCAGAATGTACCAACAATGTGCAAAAAAATCTCTTCTTTCTGGACTTCATCTACTAGTGATGACTTCCTTCTTTTATCTATAACAACTCATCCTTAATTTCTTAAAATATGGAAGAAGAATTACTATATATCAATCAAAAGTTTCTGACACAGGTCTCAATCAATTTAGAAAATTTATTTTGCCAAGGTTAAGGGCACACCCGTGATACAGCCTCAGGAGGTCCTGATGGCATGTTCCTAAGACTATCGGGGTACAGCTTGGTTTTATACATTTTAGGGAGACATGAGACATCAATCAATACAGGTAAGATGTATATTGATTCAGTCTGGAAAGGCAGAACAATTTGGAGCATGATAGGGAGGGCGCTTCCAGGTCATAGGTAGAGAAGAGACAAATGGTTGCATTCTTCTGAGTCTCTGATTAGCCTTTCACTGAATACACAATTTACACGAGAGAGGCAGGGTGTAAGAATAGTCACTTAAGTCTTAGTCTGGTTTAGTGAATCTGCATTTTTATATTAAATGCATTAATGCATTGTTAATCTGCATTAACAATCGGGTAAAGGAAGCAATCAGATATCCAATTGTCTCAGGTGAGGAGTGGGTTGACTTTCTGTCCCACATTTGTGCAGATAAGGTATCAACTTACATTTCCAGGGTAAAATTCAACAGAACTGTTTTAGGGTAAACATCTTGAGGTGCACAAGGAATTTCCTTGTGGACAAATTTTGAGGAAGGTATGTAGCTTTTAAAACATCTTTGTAGCCATCTTGTTTAGGAAGAAAATGAGAAGCAGGTTTGCCTGATGCAATTCTAAGCTTGACTTTCCCCTTTGGCTTAGTGATTTTTGGGTCCTGAGATTTACTTCATATATAGAGTACATATATATGTGAAAGGAAAGGAAAGGTACTTGTACTTGGAAATATTGATTCATTCTTTCACACACACACACACACACACACACACACACACACACGAAACAAACAAAATTTGTCCACAAAGAAATTCCTTTCATATATATAGATATGAAAGAATAAATCAGTATTTTCAAGTACAGGTTATATAGGAAGAGAAGTAACTATTGCATGCAAAGTAGAAGAAGCTAGCATGGTGCATGTAATAAGGACAGAGAGGTTTTGAAGGAGGAGGAGGGTCAGACAATGGTGTCTTTGTCTGTGGAGGACATTGAAGTGGGAACATTCATGGACCACACCATGGCAAAACCAGGTGCTGAGCGGCAGACTGTACTTATCTCCTTCTAAAATATTTTTATTCATGGAGAAATAATTTTTCTAAGGGAAGCACTAACTGAGGACAAAATACAAAACCCATGAGGGATGCACCCACAAATCATATGCAGTCTCACAACCACACAACCTCCCATCTGTCCCCTTGCCGGCCCCCACCCCTCCACAGCAGAACACCTTTACACCTCTAGTTGGCCAAAACTCTGGGTGCTTACCTTGGAGAAAGAGCTCATCCCATCTGGCTGAAACCTTTCAGCAGATGAGGACAGAGAACACCACCAGAAATAGAAGCTTTGAGAACATTTAGGGAATAATGAGGGAGAAATTCAGATAGAAAAATATTTTTCAATCCTGTGGTTAATTTTTAATGCATCTTTACATTCCTGCAAACAAAACTGAATGGAACTGTACCCCTCATAGAGAAGAGTTCAGAGGAAAATATTAGAACAAAACAAATAATATAACCAGTTCAGTCAAGAGGATTGAATTCCAAAAATTCATTTTAAGATATTTGTGAGGAATTTTGGCCACTTATTCTAAAATGAAACAATGACAGCTGAGCAACGGGAAGTTCTCTGTGGGTGTCTGAAATGCTGTCCCATCAGCCCAGGGACCCACTCACTGTTCCTGACAGTGTTTTGTGAGGAAACCCATAAATTTCCACTCCAAAGGCCATGAATGTATTTCCAAACTGGAGAGAAAGCCTCTCAGCATGGTGCTGGCGCCAATTTTGTGCCAGCTCTCTAAATCTTCACTGTTCTCTTCATAAAGGCATTTTGAATAAGGTTTTGGGGCAGGATGAGGGGTTTTAGATTGCATATTCCTGATGCCTGTTGAAAATATATTAGTCTTTTATTCAATTATATGCTGGTGAGGCAATGACTACCTGAGTCATGTGATGGTGTTGGACAACCTGGACTGCTACTTAGATTTTTCTCAATTATAATCACAACCCTAAAATCCTGGCTAATTCCACCTCCCTTCCCACTATGCATGACATTTTACATCCTGTTAGAAGTTTAGATCTTCAGTTTCAGCACTGGCATAGCATCTTTTCCCATCAATGAGCATAGCAGCTGCCTGACCAGCAGACTCTGTCTGAGAGAGAATGACAGAAGTACACAGACACAGATGTTTTGCCTGTGCAAGCGTGGCTGGAGACCCTACAGCTCACAGATCCCAAAGAGGGAGTTGGGCTGTCAAGCCCCCAAAAGCCAGAGATGCTCCACATTTATTTAGTATGGATTCAATGACTAAGGTCTCTAGTAAACACTATTAGTGGGTAATTAACACTGTTGACCCCCCGAGTAGAGAGCAGTTCTGCATGCAGATGACCAAACGTCAGTCTCAGGACAACATGAGTAAACAAGCCATTTAGATAAACTCCCCTACATTCCTTTGTACTACTCTTGCCTAATTGCCTCTGGGTAAGAACAGTTGCCTTTGGCCATAATTCCTTCCCGAGGCTTTTGCAAAACCTTCTGGCCTTCCAGGAAGGTTTACCTCTTTCTCTATAATTTTTCCCTCCACCCTGACCAATCTCCCACACATAGCAATTCAGGTGCACTGACAAGAGTACTGGAGGGAGTCATGTCTAGTGTCTTATGCTACAGAAATAAGTCATTGTAAGAGATGCAGTTACTAAAGCTAGAGATAAAAACATATGTTTTACAAATAAATTGGAAGAGTATGGACTTTAGAATCAGCCAGACTGGAATTTAATCCTCAGTCAACACCAAGGCTCTGAAAGTTCTCTGCACTTCCACTTCCCTTATTGTCTAGATAGAGATGATGATGTCTACTTCTCAAGGCAGGTGTGGAAATTGCACATCACAAGACAATTGTTGCACGTAATAACCAATGTAAAAGGAAACTTCTATTACACAGAGCTGAACTAATTATTTAAAACATAGTTGGAAGAGTGCTTATGTATTAAAATTAGATTGAAGGAGACAGATATTTCTGGGAATATGACCTTATAAAAACCTGAGCACCTAATAATTGTAAAGGTAGCTACCACTTATGTAGGGCTTTAAAATAGCTCTAAACAATTTTCAAATGCTTACTTACTTATTTCTTATCCACACTGTGAGATAGGTAATACTATCATTTTCAGTTTATAGATGGCGTAACTGAAACACAGGGAAGTTATAAAACATTCTAAAGTTCATGCATCTGCCAAGAGGGACTGGGATTTGAACCAAGGGAGAAGGGCTTCAGAGTTCACACTGCTAGACACTGTGCTGTACTGCCTGCAAATCAGCTAAGAAACAGGTAGAAATGTTGGATATATTATAGTAAATATGTTTTTAAATATATAGAAAATACATCAGGAAAGCAAGAGAAACATCCAGCAATGCCAAAATTTGAGAAAGCCTTCAAAAGAGGGGTCCAGGGAGCAGCGTTCCCTGCAGTTTCCTGTTAGGCACAGAAGACGGGGGAAGAAGGCTGGGAGTGTGAGTGACAAAGCTGTGTAATCAAAGCCCTAGGTCTATGCAAGTCCTGTGGAAGAAAATGATGACCCTCAGAGGACTACATATTCAATGAAAAGGTACAGAAGAAAAGTGCTGATTAGTTCAGAAAGCAAACAAGTTTAGTTTTCTTGCCTGTACCTGAGCCTTGGAAGGAAAATGGTGCTTCCAGAGAACATATTACAAGGGCCTGCCAACCAGGAATGCGTGTCACCTATGCACAAAGGTAATGAATTGCCATAAACATGGCACACAGCTGAATATCCTCATAGAAACCAAGAAAGAGACACAGAACCATGCTTTAGGGACTCACTTGAAACCCAGTCTACCAAGATTACCAGTTGTAATGCCCATGCAAGATTAATTCTCAATGCAACACACAAGGAGAAGATTCTACTGTGACAAGAGTCAAAAGACACAATCAAATCAGGATGAGATGTCCAAGAACTTCAGATGATAGAGCGTCAGGGTGAAACTTGAGATAAGAACACTTAAAATAATTAAAGGCATAAGGAGACCTCAACATGTAAGGAAAATGTAAGACACAAACAAAATGCCAGGCAAATATGAAAAATTACTTAAGAATTGAAATGGAAAATTGAGTGAATGAGGGAATGAGAAGGTTATACAAAGCAAAAGAGAGATTTATGAAATGCTTAGACATATAAGCACTGAATAAGTCTTTTTTAAAAAATAAAAATATAGCATATGTGTATCTATACATGAACACACACATATATACATACATGCTTAGCAGAAATGAAGGACAAAACTATTGCTTAACAACATAAGATGTAATCCAAATTCCAGAATGGGAAATATAGATAATGAAAGAAAAGAACTGTTCAAAATATACTGGCTAGAGTTTTCTTCAGAAGTGAGGAAACATCTAAATCCTCCTAAGCAGAAATCTCAATGAATCCAACTAGAAAATAAAAAAACACCCAATACATACCTAGATTATCACAGAAAACCTATAAACTCAAAGAAAATAAAAAGATCTTAAATTAGACCAGTAGCAAAAAAACAGGTTTACTTATAGAGTGAAAATTTGCCTAACATAAAACTTATCAATATTAACAATATAAATTATATGGTAATAAAACATTCTGCAGCGTATTAAAGAAAAGTGTTCTTTTTTGGTCAGGCTGAGGTGAGTGGATCAAGAGGTCAGGGGTTCAAGACCAGGTTGTCCAATATGGTGAAACCCCATCTCTACTAAAAATAAAAAAATTAGCTGGGCACAGTGGTGGGCACCTGAAATCTCAAGTTACTTGGGAAGCTAAGGCAGGAGAATTGCTTGATCCCGAAAGGCAGAGGTTGCAGTGAGTTAGTACCACTATAACTTTCATGTTACTCATAGAAATAAAATGCACAAAACTTTGGTTAGTATGATAGCAAGAAAAAGAAAAAAAGTTCAGAAATAAGGGGTGATTTTAATACTCCTCTCAATTTTATAACTGATATAGTAATTATGTACATTATAATTGACTAGTTTAATTGAGTAAAACATAGCATGGAACTGTCTCCTCATTTACAATTATTTTTGAACACATATCAAACATTATAAAAATTGACCTCCTATAATGAATGAATTTCACTCAATACTAAAGAATATCTGTCCAAAGAACATATATAATGCTATTGACAGTTTAGGGTAAAAAATCTAAGGAGAAATATTCCAAAGCTACTGAGAAAAAGAGAGACTCAGGGAAAGAAAGAGACTGAGTCAGATTGAGAGGCAGAGGTTACTTACAAAGAAATGAAAATTAGGTTGAAAACATCTTTTCTTATGCAAGGACAGATGCTAGAATATCTGAGGTAGACTTCCACACAGACCAGAGGACGCAGCAAGCTGCACCCCCATCCTACAGTGCCTAAGTTTACGAAGAACACTTGCCCATCCAGACAGCGGGAATGGCAGACACACTTCGTAAGACCTCGACCAGAAGACAGAATGGGAGCTCTGAAACCCATTGATACTGTTCTGCCTCCTTCTTTTGGTCACCCTTTTTTTTGTTTTTTTTTTTTTGAGACGGAGTCTTGCTCTGTCACCCAGGCCAGAGTCCAGTGGCACTGTCTCGGCTCACTGCAACTTCCACCTCCCAGGTTCAAGCAACTCTCTTGCCTCAGCCTCCTGAGTAGCTGTTATTACAGGTGTGCACCACCATGCCTGGGTAATTTTTTGTAGAGACAGGGTTTCACCATATGACCCCGGCTGGTCTTGAACTCCCGACCTCACGATCTGCCCCCCTCAGCCTCCCAAACTGCTGAGATTATAGGCATGAGCCACTGTGCCCAGCCAACTTAGGGATCTTCTAAGTGTGATATTACTTTCAGAGAATTCAAACAAGTGAGAAACATTACTGTAGGAGTCAGCCAAGCAGAATTCAGAGACTTCAACAGATCAGCACTGCTCCATTTGAGAAGATCCAGTGAGAGACTCAGTGTCAGCTGTCAAAATTTGTCTCCTGTGAACTTTCAGGTTGGGCGTAAAGCTGCAACTTTCTCCTGCAGGGAAGGAAACACTGACTGCCTTCAGCTGGCAGCTCATTAAAAAGCCGAAAGGCAAACAGTCCCAGCCTCTCCTGCCAGCTGAGACTGCTCTTCAGCATCCATGCAATTGTAGTAGTGACTTTCTCAATCACGATCAAGGGTGATTTTTTTCTTAAATGTAAAGCTGTTCTTTGAACAGGGAATGACAGGAGTTTCCATAACGTGACTGAGGTTGAGTTTAAGTAGAAAGTGAAGCAAGTTCCCAAGTGCCAGGTGGGTATAGCTCAGAGGTCCTTTTACAGCGAGGTGTCTCTCACTTGGGGAGCTTCTGGGATCCTGAATAGACTGGACACAATCCTCTCCCCCTTCCTATTATTTATGTGAAGCTTTGTTAAAAAAAAAGAACCATTAGTACATTTCCATCTAAATTTTAATAATTCCAAAGAAGAGGCAAAACTGTTGAATGCAAGCAATACCTATTGTTGAAGAAACCCATAAATTTCCGATTCTATTCAAAGATCAGGTGATGCAATAAAATCTACAAGTCATTTCAAATAGCACACAGGTATCAAACGTTGGTAAATCATTTCTGATGCACAATTAAAATATATTGTAGCACTGTGTTAATTATATTCAATGTCAATTCATCTTGAATATGCCATCAATTTCCTACCAAGAATTGGTATGATTATCATTTCTGGGTCTACTGATTTTTTATCATGGCAACAGAAATTGACAGTAAAGAATACGATGCAACTATAAAACATAAAGAATATCTAATGTAGGATACCTTCAATGTTTTTGAAGTCCTTAGGAAAAAATTTTTTAGTCTCATAATACTAGATCTTGCTCAAGGAACATGCAAGCATAAAAGCTAAAGAGTTATGAGTGTAAGAAACATCTTTAGAACTTCACAAACCCCATGCACTTTCTGGGAGCATTTCCCCAAATTTACAAAATGAAAATTATAGCAAAATACAAAATGAAAACTATAAAAGAGAAGATGTTGCATTAGTCCATTTTCATACTGCTATGAAGAATTACCCGAGACTGGCAAATTTATAAAGAAAAAGAGGCTTACTGGACTCACAGTTTTACCTGGCTGGGGAGGCCTCACAATCATGGTGGGAAAATCCACCCCCATGATTCTATCACCTCCCACCAGGTCCCTCCCATGACACTTGGGAATTAAGGGAACCACAATTCAAGATGAGATTTGGGTAAGGACACAGCCAAGCCATAACAGATGTCAAACACAAGAAACAAGGATGTGTAAAACAATACTACCCAGTAACATTTTTGGTTGATTCCAAATAATGTGCTTTAGTAAAGTAAGTCAACAAACACAAATCTGAAATATTTCTTCACAAATGCTTACAAGGTGAGACACAATGGAAGTGCATGGGGAATCCAAGCATGGGAAGGTTTTTGCCTTGTCAGAGGGAGGAGGTGAAATCTAAAGATTGATTAAATGCTTTTACAGACTAACTGGATAATTAAGGTATTCTAGAAAATGTACATAGAATTTATAAATTCAAAATTACTGGAATAAAAGTTGGCAGAGACATCTCCATAAAAATGAATTCACAATGAAAATAAAATTAACTACACAAAGAGTCAACTCACTATGAGACAGAATAAAATAGGTGAATTAAACCCTCAACTTAATACTCAGGAAGAAATTATACAACAAAGAAGCAGGAGGATTGCTTGAAACCAGTACTTTGAGACCACTCTGGGTAACACAGTGAGGCCATGTCTTTACAAAAATATTTTAAGAATTAGCCATGTATGGTGGTGTGTCTTAGCTGTAGTCTCAGCTACTCAGGAGGCTGAGGTGGGAGGATCACTTGAGTCCAGGAGTTCAAGTCTACAGTGAGCTATTATAAAAGGGTAGAGTTTGTGATGGAAAAACAGGTTACTATGAAAAACTGAGATTTAAAAAAGAATTAAAAATCACTTCTGGAAATTAAAAGTATGATTATTTTTAAAAAGCAAAAAAATATTGAACAGCACATTTAATACATTTGAAAAGACAGGAATTAATTGGAAGAAAAATATGGAGAAATCACCCAGAATTAGACATGGAGAGATGACGTGATGGTTATTTAAGAAAATGACTGAATATAGCTTAATGGGAGAAGGTTGAACACATTTCTGATTGGGAGAATTTGAGGCCAGAGTCAATTTTCCAAAAGTAATGGCAAAGATTTTTTTCAGGCCTGAAGAGAGACCTGTTGAAGAATCATCCTAAGTTCTGAACATATTAAGTAAGTAAAGCACACGTGCACACACACACACACACACACACACGTGTTGCTCTGCAATTTCTTAATACCAAATATGAGGAGAAAAACCTTGAAGGTAGAGAAAAGAGAGATTACTCATAAAGGCATAACAGTTTGACTGACATCAGGGTCTTCATCAGTAACAAAAAGAGTTTTCTTCAAAGTGCTCAAAGCAAATAACTGCCAGTTTAGGAATCAGAAAAGTCAAGACCCAGGAAATGATCGGGAACACACTTTCACTGAGTGGCTTTCCATAATTGAAGGAAATCAGTGATGAGGAATTGAATTCAGAATAAAGGAACTGGATGCTGGAAGCAACAGTGAGCAATAAAATGGGTAAAGACGTTGGCTAATGTAGACAAGTACTAACTGAATAAAATGCCCATGCGATTCAGTGAGTTCATGTCTTCTAGCACAAAAATAATCATGTCAGCCTCCCTCATGTGCCCACAGTGGCCTGCAGAGGCGGCTCCCTGCCTACCTGGCTAACATCATCTACCAGCTATTCCCCTTCATTTACTGGGTGCAGCCACACAGGGGTCCCAGCTGTTCCACTAATGAGCCATGGAACTTCATGCCTTTGCTGACGCTCTCCATGTTTAACTTTCCTCAGCTAGACTGTGAGTATAATAACAGTGGTTCACAGGATGTTGAAGGGAAGAAAGCAAGCTTCTGAAAGCCCTTTTACCCACTCCACAGAACTGAGTCTGCATCTGTCTGCATCTGACACTTTCCTCAAGGGCTCTGGACTACCAAGATTTTATCCGCAGGAGATGCAGACAGGCACACAGCGCTCACTCGATTGTTGTTGGATAGGTAGGGTCTAGGTATTGCGGAACATACCAGGTAGCTTCATCTTTTGCATGCATGAAGTATTCTCCAGAGACTGCCCAGTAAATAGCACAACAATCCCAAGCTTGCTCTAAGAAAACCTGTTGTCTCAAAGTCTAAACTGTTAAAAACATTGATCTGCTTTGGATTGCTCTTAGTAATAAAAACCTGAATTTTGTATTACTAAGTTTACTCTGAATAGCAACCTCTCCTAAGAGACGGTATCAAAGTCATACACCCAGATAATTTCTCGTACAAATTTTAGAGACACGTCTATTCATTAAAATGAGACCATTCTGACAGCGAGTTTACAGAGGCTGATATCCAGTGTTAATGCACCAGAGAGAGGAGTCACCTGCAGTGAATTTGAAAAGGTCTCACAGGAAAGCAAAACTGGCACCGTCTCCTTTCTCACCAACTTTCGTGTGTACCAGCTCCTTTTAACACTCATAGCGATAAATGTGTGCATTTCTACGATGCAGGTTATTCCCTGACACTCGGGCTGTTACCTGAGCTTGCTACACTACATATTTTCCCCTTAGTAACTCTGTCATGGCACGGAACTTACCTTGTTTGAAATAATAAAGACCAGCAGTAAAACCACGTCATGCTAATTTTACTCTTTTGAGGCTTGGAAGAAAAATAGATACAGCACAACTTTCCCAGATTTAATAGATTAATAAACACTTTTATTTCTACAAGGAATAATTTTAGATAGCGACTAACATTTCTTAAAAAGGATCACTTGACATGAACTAGAAAATAAAATGATATAAGCATGGGGAGATTATGAACGTAGGCATTGGCAGAGAGCATGTAGGTAGCTGTGGTTTCCTTTCGTGTTTATGCTGAATTTCTATGATTACAGAGAGATTTAGTTTCTCATAGTCTCCTCTCTCTCCCTCTTTCTGTCACACACACACACACACACACACACACACACACACACACACAGAGGCTATTTATTTTGAAAAAAGAAAATATATTCATATGATGAAAGTTTAACTTATAAATGCAGTGATGTCTTGGCCACTGTCTGCTAATTTATAAGTTTTGATTATTCAAAGGATTAAACACTCTCAGGGAAGAAAGACATTGTTAGCCAAATAACTATGCATA
Organism: Sapajus apella; assembly: GCF_009761245.1. Classification (NCBI taxonomy): domain Eukaryota; kingdom Metazoa; phylum Chordata; class Mammalia; order Primates; family Cebidae; genus Sapajus; species Sapajus apella. The sequence goes on from NW_022436951.1 coordinate 36,445,519, forward strand.
TAAATTTGTAGGCAGGAAGTAAGAATTTTTTTCAGACTCCCTCAAGCATATTTAAATTATCCAGTGGCTTGTCAACAACTAATATATGCTAGTTAAAATAACAAATCAAAGCTCCTTGTTAAAATATCAGCCCATGTAATTTACATTTCTTTAAAAACATTCAATAATTCAAACTCTTCATTAATTTCTTTGATTAGAGCCCACTGACTACTGACTTACACACAAGTAAACACACTTGCACCTAACACACAGGTGTGTAAGTTACCAGAAGAATGACTTCTGAAATCTCTAACTTATGATATTTCATTGGCCTAAACTTGAGCAATCTGTATGCTACAATTATACTATTATTTCTTTCACTGTTATTCCAAAAATTCTTCTATCTCCTTGCTTTAGGCAGAATATCCCATTTCTATTGTTCAGTAACAGGATACGAGAGCTTTTTAATTTTGATTTTTTTTTGACACACCAAAGAAGAAAATCTTTTCTTTTTTTCCCCATATTTCAAGGTATGTAAAGTATTGGATTTGACAGAGTGATAGATTTCAGGAATACTATTTGGGGAAAAAATGCTAATAAAAGACAGGATTGTGGAAGCAGATGTGGCACTGGGAAGCCCATATGTGATTTCCAATGATGTAGGTAGCTCTTTCTGTAAAAGTTTTATCACTTAAGATGTAATCAGATGACAAGCACATAACTTTACAAGGGCAAGTTTATTTCACACTTAATCCGTATTCTCAATTCAGGGAAAAACAGTTGCTTGGAGTTCAGGTGAGTTAATGAGGAATTTTTCTACAGCTTGAAATTACCAGTGTACTTTTTCTATTTGCTCTTTTAAGATAGCTAGTTGTTATTGGGAGATTTTCAAGGTTAAGTCAATCTGTTGAGTCATGATCCAGGAATTTTGTATTCAGTAATTAGAAAATTAAGGTTTGTGTGACACTGACTAGTCATTTGAAGACTGACTACCTGTACACAGGTGTCTAAGGCTAAGGCCCATTAAAAATTTAAAAGCTAAGAGTGTGGGCAACAGACAAAAGAAGAAGAAAGCTAGACATGGAACTACCAAGAAGCAAATGCTGTAAAAGAGAAATGCTCCACAACTAAATGGTCTGCAGGGGAAAGCAGCTGGTGTTTCTCCTGGCTACTTAAAAAGAAAGGGATAACTCACCACGAGCCCAAGCAGTAGAAACCAGAGGAATGAGACTGTGGAAACGTGTGAGCCTGATAAGGTTGGTATTTTTCTGCATGTCCTCAATAGGACATCATAAAATGTCACTGCGAATTTTTTGGAAGAATTCATTGTTTTTGTTTGGAAAGGCTGGTGCACAGCCATTTTTTCATCCTCAGTGATCAAGAGCACAACCAAAATGACCTTGAAGGTTATTCCAAAGTCAGAGGAGAAGTCAAGAAGGGACTGGAATGATCTAGGGGAGCCTGGCTTGTGATGTGAAACACAAATGTGGCAAGGCAGACAAGGACTCAACTTGGAGTCAGGTTTATCTGCCTCTGTTGCTACTAGTGCTGGCTGAATGGCTTAACTACCAGCTGTGTCAGTAGTTAACTGCTGAGCATGCCATGTCAATTACTATATTGAAATGCTGAGGAGGCTTAAAGTTTAGCTGGAGCTTGGGCAAATCACATGTCTGTATTTTAATGCTGATGCTTGTCAGCTGTGTCTACACTCCAAAGGGAGCCTCATAGCAAGGCTTTGCTGGGCCTCTAGCTTTCAGACAGCAGACTGTAGAAGTCACAGTCTCCAAGACTGTGGGAGCCAGTCTTAAATATCTTGGTTCTGTTTCTTTGGAGACTCCTAAGACAGAAAATCATATCCAGAAATGGAGGTGCTGCTGTAACAAATGTCTAAAAACGTAGAAGTGACTTTGAAATTGATTGGTACGTAGAGGCTGAAAGAGTTTTAAGGTACATGCTAGAAAAGGCCTATGTTGCTCCAAGCAAACCATTAAAGATGATTCTGGTGAGGGCTCAGAAGGAAAAGAAGAGAGCTGCAGAGAAAACCTCAGTCTTCTTGGAGAATATCAAAATAATCCTTAACAGAAATATGGCCTACTGGAAGTGAGGAGCATGCTGCTGGACAGTGGAAGAAAATCCAGCTTGCTACAGAGTGGCAAACAGCTAGGCTACATTGTGTTTGTGTCCTAGTGTTTGTGAAAGGTGGAACTCGTAAACAGCACAATTGGGCATTTGAGTGAGGAAAAGTTGAAGTAAAGTGAAGAAGTGGCCTGATTTCTCTCAATTGCTTATAAGAAAATACAAGAAGAGGGAAATAACTTAAAGATGAAATTGTTAATCACAAGATAAGCAGAACTTAAAGATTTTGAAAATTTTCAGTCTATCCATAATGCAAAGAATGAGAATAAAGAAGAATGTTCTCCAGGGAGAACAAAGGTGTGGCCAAACAAACCTCTGATAAGGACCTTAGTCAGCCATCTAACATGAAGCCAGGACCTATTGTCCAAGACAATGAAAGAATGACCCTGAAGGAATGTCATAGATGACCAGGGCTGTCCCTCCCAACACAGACCCACAGTGCACGGGCCTAGGGAGACCCCATCTCCAGCCCTCCTGTGTGCCTGTCCCTGATGTCACCTCCCCACTCTGTGGAAATCTCTGTGCTATTGTTCCATGCCACGCTTATCTCATCGTCTTTCTATCTCAGGGGCTCAGCCTCTGGAGGGGTAGGGGCATTTCCTCCTCTGTTCATCCTATGAATTCCAGGCTCATGAGGAGTCCACTTCTGCCCTTGCCTCTGTCTCTCGAACCCTACTTGGCTGTCATCTCCTCACATGGCTTACATCACCCAGGACCACATCGATAACTCCTGAGGCTGTGTCTGGAACCATCACTACTTCCTATCATGAGATCCTGATCCCAAGACCCAGCTGCCCACTAAGAATCTCCACGTGGGTGTCCCACAGGTGTGTGAAATTGCATAGCAGACAGCTGCCCCAAGCATCCTGTGACCTCTGTCTTGGTACTTCATTACTTTAGCCCATGTGCACAATCCAAGAACCAGGAGCCATTTTTGAGTGACCGGTGTCCTCACCACCCCTATGCAGTGACATCGGGGCCAACAGATCTACCTGCCATGTGACATTCTCCACCCTCCACTTTTCTTCATCCACAGTGCTACTTCTTCAATTCAGACCCACACAACCTCTCACCACAAATCCTGCAAAGCCTCTTTGGTGGCCTCTCTGTCTCCCTCTGGCCATCCTCCACCCTTCCTAACATTGCAGCCAGCACATTCTATTAAAAGCCCCAAATGGATGATTTCACTCTTTATCAAAAAGCCCTTCTATGGCTCCCCATGGCTTTCATCATGTGACTCTTGCTGACCTGTCAGCCTTTCCTCTCTTCCTTCCCTGCTCAGCTCCCTCACCTGCCTTTGATCATTCCCATGTCTCACTGAAATACTTTTTTGCTCTTGTTTATCTTCAAAGGTTTGCATACTTCACAAAAAACTCTCATAGAGCACCTTTCCCTAGCCAGTTGTTTAATGCCATTCTTGCATTGCTATAAAGAAATACCTGAGACTGGGTAATTTATAAAGAAAAGAGATTCAGTTGGTTCACAGTTCTGCAGGTCATTCAGGAAGCATGGTGCTGGCATCTACTCAGCTTCCAGGGAGGCCTCAGGAAGCTTCCAATCATGGCAGAAGGTGAAGAGGGAGCAGGCACGCTGCATGGGGCAAGCAGGGGTGAGAGAGAGAGAGAGAAAGAAGAGGTGTCACAATCTTTTAAATAACCAGATCTTGCGAGATTTCACTCACTGTCATGAGGACAGCACCAAGTCCTTAGGGATCTGCCCCTGTGAACCAATCACCTCCACCCAGCTCCACCTCCAATACCGGGGATTACAATTCAATATGAGATTTGGGCGGGGACAAATATCCAAACTACAGCTAGTGCTCGACTTACGACCGTGATTGGTTCTGACAGACTGGTCGTAACACGATTTGGTCGTAAGTTGAGTAGGCTATATGTACAGTACTATGAAATGATGTTATAAAAATCTTTAAGTCATATTTTATTATTATTTTCTCTCATTATTGTTATATATCATAATTTTCTTTGTTCATTTTATGCCATTTGTATCATCTCTACACCATTTTGTTTCTTATTTTTACATTCGTCAGGTTTAAGTAAAACACTGCATTACCAGTACAACTGGTTTAATATTTGCAAAACATACAAAATTATAAAATACAGGTGCATACAAAAATACAAAATACAGGTGTAAAAAATACTATAGGAAACATTTTCCCAATTGCAAAACAAAGCAAAATATATAAACACATACGAAACATTTTATTGGCCGCTGGTGCTTGGCTGCGGATCGTTGATGTCGTCATCTGAGGCAGCAGTTGGGGTTACCGGAGTTGGTTTTTTCATAAACATGGTGAGCTTTGTCTGAATTGTATGTTTCTTTTTTTCTTCATAAATTTCACGATACGGACAAAACACATTGTGCGCCATCCGTTCAATCCTTGTAAATAGTTCGATGTTTGGGTCCATTGCTTTGAAATGTATAAGAAGTTTATTCAGTAAAGATAAACCGTCTGATAATCCCTTAGTGGTGAACTTTCTTTCTGGCTCCTCCTCTTCTTTCTCTGCTTCTCTTCTTTCTTCTTCCGCCACTCTTTCTTCTTCCAGTTCAATTACCTCTTCATTTGTAAGTTCTTCGGATTCTTTGTCTAGCAACTCTTCGACATCTTCCATTTTGCACTCCAAAGAAAGGTCTTTAGCGAGTTTTACTATTTTTTCCCCAAATCATTTCAAGTTCATGTTCACTGTCAAATCCATCAAAATCATTAACATAGCGCTTAACACAATTTTTCCAGATGCCATTCATGCACTTTGTCATTACAGCCTCCCAGGCTGTGGCGATATTCTTGATACACATCAAAATGTTGTAGTGTTTCCAAAAATCTCACAATGTTAGTTCTGAGTCAGCATCTATAGCAGATATTGCTTGAGCGAAGGTGGTTCGGAGATAGTTGGCCTTTAATGTAGGAATCGAACCTTGAACCATAGGCTGGATGAGTGGAGTCATGTTTGGCGGAAGAAAAACAAATTTTACATCTGGATGGGGATTGCCTAGAGGTGGTGGGTGTCCAGGCGCATTATCGAGTAGCAATAAAATCTTGAAAAGAAAATCTTTCTCCAAGCAATATTCTTGAACTTGAGGAATAAAACAGTTCATAAACCAGTCTTCAAACAATCCTTGTGTCATCCATGCTTTACATTGAGAACGAAAGTAGATGGGCAGTGTGTGCTTGTTAACATTCTTGAATGCACACGGGTTGTCTGAGTGATAAATTAAGAATGGCTTCAGCTTAAACCCTGCGATGTTCCCGCCAAGCAGCAGAGTTAGCCTTTCCTTAAATGCTTTAAATCCTGGCATGCTTTTGGCCTCTTTGTGAATATAAGTGCATGCTGGCATCTGTTTCCAAAATAATCCCGTTTCATCAACATTGAAAATCTGTTCTGCTAGATATCCCTCACCTGTAATTAATTCATCCAGACTATCAACAAACTTACGTGCTCCTTCCTCATCCGCACTCGCTGCTTCTCCAGTCGCTCGAACACTATGCATTTGGAGTCTTTTCTTGAATCTCTGGAACCAGCCAGTGCTTGCTACAAAATCTTGACTCTAATCTTCTCCAGCACGCTCCTTCAGAGTCTGAAATAGACTTCTCGCCTTCATCTGCACAGTAAGAAGACTTAATGGTGTCTGTTTTTGAATTTGATCTTCCATCCAAATATATAGCAAATTCTCCATTTCGTGGATGGGCCCACTTCATTGCTTTGTTATAACTGTTGATCGCATGGGTGCAGAACCTTTCACAGCTTCACGAATTCTTTCTTTATCTTTCAAAACCATTGACACAGTCGAGTGTGATAACTTCTTGTCACATGCGATCACATTCACTTTCTTTCCTCCTTCGTACTGCTTAATTACCTTCATTTTTGTGTTGAGATCGATGGCCTTTCTTTCCTTTTTGGCAGGCTGAGGGGTAGACAAAGACAATTTCCTCTTGGTAGACATCTTGGGAGGGGTTTGATGAAAAATATCCAAGACACAAAACACAAATTGCTGTACCGAGTCTGGGATAACAGTTGAAATGGTGCACGTGGAGATGGTAGTGCTGCCAGAAGCTGGTCCGCACTGTCGTATGCCCAGCGGGCAACGTTTGCGCTGCCAGACGCAGAGCAGTCGTGGCTAGCGATTGCGGTCGTAAAGTCGAATGGTCGTAAGTTGCACAGGTGGTAAGTTGATCGATACCTGTATGTTAGTTACCTAACTCCATCAGTTGCTAGCTTCCCCAAACCTGCCCACAGACTACCTAAGAGGCCCTTCCCATGAGGCTTCTAAGCTCAGTAAAGCAGCATTCATATGACAGAGCAATCACTTGTTCATTTATCTTTGTTCCTTGCTAAATTTTGTGTTTCTCAATGGTGCTTATTAACATATAAGCTTCTCATGTCTTTATAGTATCTGAATAAATTCTATCACATGGATTTATCATGATTTATTAAGTCATATGTAAGGAACAGTCAAGGTAGAAGGGTAACACATAAGGTGGACAATTTTAAGGTACAAAAGTAATACTGAAAACCTTGTGTTTCATTTCGGATCATTCTAATAGGTGTGTGTCAGTCATAGAATTTCCTGCTGTGTTTCTTGAATGTTTTGACCATACGCTTAGTTTCTTGATAACTATATGGGAAAATGTAAGAAAAAAAGGTTGTCAAAAGTTATAAATCTGTTATTTTGAAAAATGGCCTAACTTCTTAAGTCATTTGAGGTGAATTAATGGAAGTTTAGTATCTATTTATGAAAATTGTTTTACATAATGTTTGAGACTGAGGCCCCATTGCTTTCAGAATTGGGTGCTGTCCCAAAGGTCATATTGTCAGCTAGGCATTGTATTGCAGGCGACACAGAAGGTGCAAAGGTAATGATCATTGTTTCATAAAAGTAATGTTTCATATGACTCAGCATTAAAAGAAAATACTGGAACAAAATATTCACATAGAAAAGGGCACGCAACTTAAGGGATGGCTTGATGAACTTCACAAACCTGCACAACCCTGTAGTCAGCAGCCAGGTCAGGGATCAGGACATTCGTTGCACCCCAGAAGTCCCTTGCATACACCTGTCTCTCCCTCTCCCAAGGGCTCTATCATAGAGCTGCTGCAACTGCACTGTGTTTGTACCTGATATGAATGAAATCCTATAGGACACACTTTCTTACATGTGGGTTCTTTTGCTCAGCATCATATTTACAAGATTTGCCCACATTGTTGTGGTTAGTTGGGGGTTATTCATTCTGAAGCCTAAACATTTTTAACTCTAAAACCATGTGGAAGCCCGACGTGCGACAGACAGAATGCCCTTGTTCTGTGTAACTGAACAGCAGCAGTGAAGGTCTGTTGAGGTCTGCAGGGAGTCTGCTAGCAGCTTAGCAGGTGGAGGGCTTCTGATTATCACCGCCCCAAGCAGCAGATGGTTGGCCTCAGGGAGAGCTCACGTTCTTCAAGCCTGGTCAAGATGGCTTTGTCAAGCACGCTGCATGAGGACTCCTCGGTCAGGTCGTACAATGGACTCAAGTTCTCGTCCAACTTGAAGATTTCGGAGTTTTTCATATATGAAACATTTATAGGATTCCCACTTAATTAGGGGATGTGGGAGGTAGAACTTGGGTACGCCTGCACATTAGACACCTCTTGCGCACCACAGCAGACTGTCCAGGGATCTGCTTGGCCAGGGGTTCCAGCTCTGGCAGCCACGACCACGGTGCTTCACTTTGTGTGGTTTCCGGACCCCTTCTCACAGACACAACTCAGTAGGCTCATGACTCACATGAGAGCCTCACACACTTCCCAGCTGCCTTTGCTTTTCCAGGTTTTGCTGAGGGTCCACATGCACCCAACCCGGAAGTGCAGGGGTAAATAATGCCTATCGGGAGAACTTGTCGCCAATGAGAGGGAACTGGAGGACAGATTCTGTGTCTTTCCTTCCCGGAAAGACTATACTGAGGAGCAGCCACTTACATAGTCACTGGGGAGTTAAGCCCACAAGTCTGAATAAATAGTTGCACTTAATAACAGTGGCGGTTATAATAATTCTGGCCCGCTGCCCCTCCCCTGGCTGCTGCTCCTGGGGTTACACTTCTTATTAAGTGGTAGTACAGAATCCTGTTGTCTCAGGCTCTGCTGTCTGAAGCCAAGACCCTGTGCATCTTTTTGAAAAGATGACGTTAGACAGAAATGCAAAAAAAAAAAAAAAAAACACAAAAAGCAAAAGGAGGCTGGGAACAATAGAGGCAACAGTGATTCATTCTCACTGCGGGGAATGAGAAGGACTTAATGGAAAAGCACTGGAAATGGAGTTCAGATGCACAAGTGAACATCAGCATCCAAGAAGTGAGGTCAGGTAGGGGGGATGACTGAGAGCAGGGCTCTAGACGTTCAAGCTGGGCCCAGCATGAGCACAGCAGGCTGGTGCCTTCACCCTGTTTTGGTGTTCCATGCAGTGACAGATGGATGTTGGCGGGGGAGAAGCGGCCTCCATTACAGCTTCCCTCAAGGCAGGAGTGTTTCCTGATGTACAAAGTGTGTGTGGCCTCATCCCCAGAACCAGCTCGTTGGAGTTTATAAAGGAAGCATGATTAGGTAACACGTAAGCACTCTGTATCCACAGAGGTGTTGGGATCCTCACGGTGGTTAGATGCTTCCAGATAAATTTCACCACGTTTTACTATGTCTACATTTTTAAAAAAGTCTCATTCTGCCACCCAGGCTGGAGTACAGTGGTGTAATCTTGGCTCATTGCAACCTCCGCTCCAGGGTTCAAGTATTCTCATGCCTCAGCTTCCTGATGTAGCTGCGATTACAGGCGTGAACCACCACACATGGCTACTATTTTTTCTTGTAATTATATAAGAGACAGGGTTTCTCCATCCTAGCCAGGCTGGTCTCGAACCCCTGGTTTCAAGCAATCTGCCCTCCTCAGCCTCCTAAAGTGCTGAGATTAGCGGTGTGAGCCACCATGCCTGGTCTATGTCTACATTCTCGAGCTTACATCTGAGCAGTAGCTTGTGCATAAGCAGCAAGGAGGATTAACATGGAAGCAGGAGAGACAGGAGCTCTGTTCCTGCACATTACCTTCCTGGAGGGAAGGGTGTGTGGGGCATGGTGTTTCCATGATGGGCTGCCCTAAACCCCGACTCAACTCGTGTTCTAAGACTGCAGGGAGAGCAAACGCTGCCAAGCATCTAGAGTGATAAAAGGTTTTCCAACTAAGATTGTGCCTAGTACACCAGGCCCTCTTCATCAGAACAGGGAATAGAGCTGTGAGCTTGGAGACCACAGTGACAAAGAGGGTGGAGAGGGCAGTGGTGGACGCTCGTCACCCACCGTGATTTCCTCCAGATGGATCCAGGTTAGAATTGTTCCTACATGAAAGAGCCACCCAGGAGCCTCGGAAAAAGGAATATTCGGTCCTTTCATTTGCTAAGACTTGCTGTAGGTAGGAACTGTTACACCTACAGGCTATGTGGAAACAGAAATAAAATCAAAGACAAGGCCTTTGGCCATGGGGAATTTCTAGGTAAATGCAGCAGCATTTCTTTTTGTTTCAAGGATGAAGGTCCCTTTCCTGCTTCTGTCTCTGCTATTGAATTATAAATCATGGGCATTGCTAGTACACACTGAATTTCAGATCTGAAGCAGGGATTTTTTTTTTCCTGAGGGACCCATGTCCCCAGAAATTATATGGAAAAATATTCTGTGTTCCCCAATCACCCCATCTCTGGGAGACTTTCCAAAGTTTAATATATGATCACAAAAGAATTAAGAACCATTGATTTAGAAAAAAAATTAAAAAGACATTGCTTAATCTGACCATGACCTCAATTTTCCTCCAAAGTAGAATTGAGATGAGCTGGATTCTACTTTCAGTCTGTATGTGTGTGTACACACACACAAATCAAGCTAGCTTTCTACAAACTGAGATGGAATTCAGGGGGCTCCCTTGGGCTTGTGCCCTGCCAAGTCACTGACATTAAAAGAAATTTATTTTTCTTGTCTAAATATAAAAGCGATGATTTAAACTTATTCCCACAGTTAGCTAACTTATTAAAATATTAAATCAACAAACCCAGAAGGAAAAAAAGAGTCTCCGATTCAAGTGTGTTTTCCTCCCTTTATTAGTAGAAAATGTATGAGTAGGCAGCACAGAATTCGTTGCATTCACAACACAAGCGCAGCCCAGCCCACGCATACACACGCTTTTCCTTCATCCTTCTTCTCTCTGGAGGTTATGGGCTGCATTGTGCAATCACTGCAGCAGGCTGTAAATGATGTTTAAAAAAACCCTCATGCCAGGGAACTTAGTTGAGACTCTGTTTGTGGCTATTTTTCCTACTGAGGCTCATAGAAGCAAAGGTTATACAGAGAGAGGTGCAGTCACCAGGAACATAAAATAACGCTTTTAAAAAATCAGTATTGTCCTTCCTTCTTCCTCTTCTTCTTTCCCATCTTATAGGAAGAATGCCAAACAGAATATTTCTACAGAAACAACAATGTTAAAATAAAAGATCAGTCATCCTTAAAGGCAGGTTCTGTGATATTATTTTAGGAGACGAATCCACCTCCTTGAAATGAAGGAGTGGCCCCTCATACACTCACTCTTCCCACAGGTGGTCTGGACCTAGACTGATGCTCTGCAAACATTGGTGACCATCCATCATTATCAGTCAAACATTTTTGAATATATGCCTGTGTATATATTTTTGTATTTTTGGTTTGGAATACATTATTTCATAAGCTGATTAGTCTCAGCAGATAAAGGCGGTTTCAGGTGCAAAGAAAAGAGTTACTGCAATGAATTTTTGGAAACTAATTTGCTTGATAAAAATCTTACTCTAAGAATAAGCATCACCTCTGCTAAGTTTTTTGTTGCATGCTTATGCTGTCATTTTTTGGGGGAATGACCTCCACTCCTATAAATGATCTTGAGCTTTGTTGTCAGGCAGTTATGAGACTTAGGAACAATTTGATCCTTTGCGTCTTGCTTTTAAGTTTTGTTAGACAGGACTACCAGTCACTCCAGGGATAATCATTCCCTCTAATGAGGCGAGATCTAACTGAGTACTCTACCCAGTGTCTTATGAACAATTCAGGGTCAGAGTCTGGCTGGTGAGACCGGTGTTGGTTGTGCCCTGGGTGGGCACTGGGCGTTGTTCTCGAATCCTTCGGGGTGGTTCTTTCCCTGGCCTTGGGTAGTGCTCTCAGCCACAAGAGCTGGTCAGGACATAGCTGACCATTTGAGGACAGTGCTCTGCGGATCTCCGCAGTGCTCTCTCCCTACAGCTGTGCCTTCTCCTTTTTCCAATGACACAAATTCTGATGACCCATATCTCCCAGTATCTCCACATTGCCTCTCTCCTCAGGTGGTTGGCCACACTCCCCTGTTTCTCCTGCTCTGTGCTGTAGCCTGGAAAGTCTCTCTAGATAGTAAGCTGTCACATCCTAGGGCTCTCTTCGTGTTTCCTGCATATCAAGAATCACTGTCCTTCACTGCTTGATGTATAGTGTCATGGAAATCATCATTTCCCAAATTCTTATTTTATTTGTTTCAAAGGAATATGCAGTCTCTGTGACTGACTCCATGTCATCTAGAAGTGGACATCTAGAATCTGTGTCCACATGGAGGTGTGGATGGAAGGGGTCCTTGCATCCCCCGGGACTCTTATTTTGTTGTTGACTCTTGTTGGGGGCGACTGGGCTAAACTCTTCTGCTCTCTGGACTACTGAGGTGCAACTGATTTCTCTGTGCACACATATTGAAATCAATTTTCTGTTTCCAAAAGATAGCTAAGTAAAATTAGGTGATACAATCTTTAAATGCATTTCTTGTGGCACACATGCTGCACAGCATGTCAGTAAGGCAGATAACCTAGCGAGGTGCCACTGGCTTCCTCTGGGTGCCTATCCATCTTGATTAGATATCTGATAATTAAACATTATCCTTTCTCATTAAGATTTAATACAATGAGAAGCTCTTACATTTTCTTTCATGGTCCCATGGTTCATCTTGCTCACCCCGTCGGTCCCCACATCTGACCTGGAAAATATTGCAGTGGATAAAGCCAGCCTCATACCTCTTTCTCTGAAATTACTAACACATTGTTGATGAAACTATTAGAAGTGAAATGAAAGGATTCACAAGGATCACGGGTACCTCTTCAATTATCCAGTTGGTGTTACACCCACATTCGTTCTCTGAGATATAGAAAGCTAAGAGTTCTGTTTTGAAATTTGATCGGACATAGGGAGACAAAGATGATACTTGTCCAGTTTCATGTTAGAGAAGGACATGTAACCAGCTCTTCACTTTCTAAACAAAGAGAAGGCTTGCCTCTATACAAATAATTTTCTTTATTCTTAATTTTCAAAAGCCAAGGTGGCAGACTACAGAATGCATTTCAACATAGGCTTTTCTTCCTGACCCAGAACAGAATTTCATCTTTTCGTAAAAGCATCACCACCTAGACACTTTCTCTAACAATTAGAATTGTATTTCAGAACCTTGAATGCAAATGTTAATCATGTTTCTATAACCTTTCCTCTATTGAAACTATTTTCTACAGCTTGTAAGAAGAAGTGTTGGCTAGGTAATATGTCCAATGCCTATGCTAATTTCCTCTTAATAAATTCATATGGGAACATTAGTAGCAAGAGTACCCAATTTAATCTTCATCCCCTGGAATCCTTAATGCTTAAGTTTCTATCTTCAGACCCCATATTTCACCAAGTGGTCTGCTTACTTGCTGGCATCTTCTGCCTTCAAGTTAAATTAATGAAGCCTCTGTAGTAAAAATGACCTTCAATAACTATGGTTTCTCATTTTCCATCCACTTACAGTTTAATAGAAAATGTTCATCTGTGCTGCTATTAAATGTGTCTAGTTAGAGTGAGAGAGGAGAAGTATTTTAGAAGCTGGGTGCAGTTACACAGGTATCATTTTAAAAGATTGAGATATAATTAACATACAGTAAAATATATAGATTTTGAGTGTTCGGTTTGATACGCTTTTGACAGTGGTACACCTCTGTGTAGCCCTACTCAACACAAGACCACAATGTTTCCATCCTCCTAGGAAATCCCACTGCATGCTTTCCAGTCTATCTCCCACACTGGCCTTCATAGCCATCATTTTTTTTTTCACCGTGGATCAAATTCTTCATGCAGTATGTGCTCCTGTGAGATGTGCCGGTGTGGAGGACTGACTGGAAAGGATGTTTGCATAAGCACTTGGTTCCTTTCACTGCTGCTTCTCTATTTTACAGATATACTGCAATGGTCTACCTGTTGTTCTTTCAAAAGACGTGGAATTTTCCCAGTTTTTGGTACTTATAAACTTTCTTATGCAAGTCTTTTTATTGGGATGTTTTCATGGTTTTTCAGAAAAATACAACAGAGTGGAATTGCTGCCCATTTACTTTGAATTAGACCTGGCTTAGTGAAGCAGCGCACCTCTGATCCACGCAGTGCCAACTGAGGTATCTTGAAGGATGGAAGGCCTTGTGTCTAGGGGCTGAAATGACTGGGAGGCTCACTCACTTCCTATCTGGTGGTTGAGGTCACTGGCAGCAAGCAACCTATCCTAGCTGTGGTGTCACCCAGAGGGCATACATGTGGTCTCTCTTTGAGGATGCCTGGCTTTCTCACAGCATGTCAGCTGGATTCTAAGAGCAAGTAGTCCAAGAAAACAAAGCAGAAGTGCACAACATCTGTCATGACCTACTCAGAAGTTACATCATGTCATTTCTGCCATACCCTGTTTGCTGGGGAAGCCACAACATTTCACCTAGGTTTAAGGGTAGATGGGTGCTATGGCCTGAACGTTTGTGTTCCCTCAAAATTCCTGTTGAGATCCTAACCCTCAAGGTAATAGTATTAGAAGATGGGTCTTTGGGAGGTAATTAGGGTATGAGTGAAAGCCTTCGTGATTGGGATAATGCCTTTATAAAAGAGACCCCAGCGAGCTTACTCACCCCTTCCATTGTGTGAAGATGCAACTAGAAGATGCCGTCTACGAAGGAGAGGACCCTCACCAGACACTGAAACTGCCAGCTCCTCCATCCTGGACTTCTCAGCCTCCATAACTGTAAACAATCTATTTCTGTTGTTTATAAGCAACCCAGTCTAAGGTATTTTGCTGCAGAAGTCTAGACAGACTAACGAGGGGGCTAGAATGTAGCTCCTACCACTCAATGGTAACACTGTCACATCACATTTTAAGAATCATATGTGAAATACAGTATGTGCAGATAGTACAGGATTGTTACATTTTCACATAGGGAAAGCCTCCCTGAACGTGAATTGCAAAGATTTGGTGGATTTTGCATGAACATTCTAATCTTACATTAGGCTTTATTTTAGATTTAAAAAATCTACCATGTGTAAGGGCACCAGTGTCCACCAATATTGTTGTATAAAATAACATACTATTAATCCTTCCTATTTGTCTTTTAATCAGAAATAAGAGGGATGCTGGATGATGGATGTATGAGTCATACTTACTTCATAATTCTATAAATCTGAATTTTTATTTTTTTAAATAAAAATTGCACACAAACCAAAAAGGGTAATACTCTAAAACAGACATGGAGATACTCTACTTAGGTTTCCCAGGGAAATACAATTTGGGAAAACAGTTTTAGCAACAAAAACACATGGGCATGGGATATGCATGTTTACTGATTATTATTTTTCCTCTTAAAACAGCTATGATGAGGCATGTTTAAAACAACTTCTCTTGTTACTGTCTAGTTTCATGTAAGTTCTGTGGGATAACACTGAACCCAGAATTCAGATATAATGAGGAAGTGATAGAACTGTTTCTGGTATACCAGAGAATAGCACAGAGGTCCAAATAGGTCTTCCTTAGATGCACATCAGTTTAAATTTATTTATGCTTTATCCTTTTTTTTTTTTTCTTAAAATAGTCATTTCAAATGGCTTGCTGAAATCAACATCCTCTGTAACACCTCTCTCAGGATAGTTGATCCTAGTAAGTCTGTCAAAACCAAAACACCAACATCTGAGTTTGCTCCTCTGGGTTTTAATTATTACTTCTGTGGCTAGTTTTTTGCCTGTCTTCACTTTTAATTGACAGATAATAACTCTATATGTTTATAGGATAAATGTGACATTTTTATATAAAATGATGACTAGTGACTATTGCTGTGATGACGTCCCTGCTTGTTTATTGGCTCTGATAGAACTTTGCAGGTGAATGGTTGCAAGTGAAAAACCTGTAATGCTAGGTATTTAATTTTTCTACCTAAAATGCATTTTTTTCTTACTGATATTTTAAAGATTACTTATAGTGATCTGCATCCTGTCATAAATTTATTTCCTTATACCATGCGGTAACTAATCTTCCCCAGACAGCTACGTGCTGTCTTAGTATATTTTCACCTACTCTCAATTTCCTTCTAGTGATGTTTGTCCTTCTCCTCCCATGTGAAGTGAAGTTTAACAACATGGTTGGTGTTCAACCCCCAAACTCTGTCTTTCCATGATAGACACTGTTAAGTTCTCTGCTCAGCTCTTTTTTCTTTCTGGCTCTCACATGCACAGCTAAAGGGTCAACCAAGATATGAGGAGAGATAAGCAGAGATGTTGATCTTCCTCTTGTTTCTTCCTTTTCCTCATGACCTCCCCACTCCCACCTACAGTGGCTGCCCCAAACTCCACCACTGACCGCTTGGCTGGTAAGGGCGTGGATTCTGCTAGGATCTCTCTGACTGTGAAAAAGAAATGCGGAAT
This sequence comes from Sapajus apella, assembly GCF_009761245.1. Lineage (NCBI taxonomy): Eukaryota > Metazoa > Chordata > Mammalia > Primates > Cebidae > Sapajus > Sapajus apella. The sequence goes on from NW_022436951.1 coordinate 36,461,391, forward strand.
GTCCTTCGAGCAAATGTTAAATGCATGTAGATTTCACCGTGGTTTTCTTCGTTTGTGAGTCAATCTCCTCTAGCTTATGCTAATTTTTAGTAACTTTCATGTGCATTAAACAATATTGTTTATTATCTATTTTACAGAGTTTATAACTATTATTGGCTAGAGAGTTATTTCAATATAAGAAAGTCCTATTACTAGAAGGCATATTTTCTTAATATTGCTGCTATAATATTTCTGCACTAAAATGCAGCAGTTTTATTGATATAAGAAGTGTAGTCTATTCTCACCATTTATGGTAGTTATATTCTACAAAGTCACCACAGATGCCGAATTAGTGAAAACTTAACCATTGTTCCTAGGGGAAGTACAGAGGTAGGTTCCTGGGGGCCTGCATTTTTATGCAGTCGATATATGACTTTGTTTTCTGTGTGTTTCTGTTTAAAGACACCACATTTATTATATATTGTTGATTTATTAATATTGAACTCACAGCCAACAGCACTGCAACTCATGCAGCCTAACTCACACAAAATAACTCACACCTGCATGAGGTTTAGGATGCATTTTCTCCATAGGGTACATCACAACCTTTTTGTTCCTAGGAGTGACATTTTAGCATTATGCTTGGGGGACATTTTAAATGGCAAAATTAGCATGAAAGTGCGGCACTAGATAGACCACAAAAAGGACACTTTTCTAGCAGGAAAGTTAAAACAGCAAAGCATAATGTCATGTCATTCAACCTCAGCTGACAATGAGCCTTTTGAATGACTCAAATGTTTCACTACCTTGTGCATGCCCATGAATGACCATTGATTCAAGTATTTATTTTGAGGTTATAGCTAAATGTTAGTGAGTTCAATTCCTTAAATTCTTTTTTCTCATTTTATACGGCTTCTTTTGTTATGTTTTCAAATTCATTGATTTTTCTTACAGTATTTATTTTTTGTTAATAGCATCCAGTGAATTGTTCTTATTTCTATTACATTTTTGTTGGATTCCAGGTGTTGTAAATTTTATGATTTTGAGTTCTGAGTGTCCGCTACGACTTGAGAGCATGGTGGCCTTGGGCCGGCATATAAGCAGACACACTGTCTGAGAGTCAGCTAGGACCTTTGGCGGCTTGGTTTTATGTATCTTTCGGGACATGTCTGAAATAGTCTTTAACTTTAGGCTATTTTATCTCTACTTTTTTTTGATGTGGGGGACTTCTACTGATTTTCTGGGGACTCTACAAAAATGCCCTGTGCAATCAACAACGTATCTTCATACCAGGTGGTAGGAGCTCAAATGATTCTCACCACCATGTGGGGGTTTTTCAGTTCCCAACTACAGTGATTATCTGAATTTGGCAGTAGTCCTTTTCCCCAGCTTCATGATGCATGGGCAGAGGAGCATTCAAAGACCCGAAGGGGGACTTTCTCCCTCAACATGAGTGCAGGCTGAATATTCCTTATCCAAAATATTTGGATTTTTAAAAAACTAGTTTTTCTCATACTCTTTATTAGGTATGTCGGCATTTCCCCACTAATTTGCAAAGTTGCCTGTCTTTCCACCCATAGTGTGCTTTCTTCATTTAGTTAGCTCATATTTTATGACTGCTAATAATGTTTTATAATTTTGCCCACAAAATTATTGCACTACTATTGTTAAATTTCATCCTTAATGGTATGCTCTTGTTGTTTTTTGTAAATGGTATTTTTTATAATTAGATTTTCTGTTGATGGTTTATTAGAATGCAATCCATTTTTATATATTGATTTTATAACTAGCAACATTCCAATTTTTTTATTAACTTCAATAACTTAGCTCTAGTTTCTCTAGGGCTTTCTATGCATCCAAACATATCGACTCTTCAAGTCCTTACTATTTGCTTCTTTATTCTTGCTTCACAGTGCTGCCTTAGACACCCAGAAATGAACTAAAAATATGTAGTGAGAGGAAGCATTTTGTTCTTGCTACTGACTTTAAAAAAAATTCTTTTATCTTTCTATAATTAAATACCGAGTTTGTCATAAGTTTTTACCTTTATTACAATAAAAAATTTCTGTCCTTATACTTTTTAGAAAAGCTTTATTTTTGAATGTTTATTGAATTTAATTAAATACATTTACTCTATGTCTTAAGTTGATTGTTTTTGAAGTACATTTTTCTGTCTCAATAGTGGATTTTAAAATGTTCATCATCCTTGCATTCTTGGCATAAACCCACTGTGTTTATGCCATATTTATAAAAATACATAACTGGATTTAGTTTGCTAAGATATTTAATGTTCTTGTTGCTATGGTCAACAGTGAGATTAGTTTGTAAAATGTCTTTCTTATAATGTTCTTGTCCCTGTTTTAAGTGACTTCATTCCTAGATTTCAGAACAGGTTTTCTATTTCCAGTACTTTAAGCAATTTTGAAAATGTTAGAACGTCTGTTCTTTGAATTACTGTTAGAATTCTCATCTAAAACTGTCTGACTCTGAATAACATTTTGTTTTGATTTGCTTTGGTTTTGCTGAATTTTCAAATACGAATTCTATACTTTCATATAGTTTATTCTGCTTTTGATCTTGAGTTGCTTTTAGTGTTATGTTATAGTTCCTCTACCCCAGGACATTTTTTATTTCACTTTATTTTCTAATTTGTTTTACTTTACTGCTCCTTTTAATTTCTCATTTTAAAAAACTTTATAAATTTATGCATTTAAAATTTGTTTATTATTCTTGCTAAATGTTTTCTATTTTATTATTTTTTTCCTAAATAACTTACCTTATTGGGCTTTTATCTCTTTTTTAAAAATGAATTTTTTGGCCAGGTGCAGTGGCTTACCCCTGTAACACCTTCAGGAGGCCTAGGCATTTTAGGAGGCCTAGGCGGGTGGATTGTTCGAGTCCAAGAGTTCTAGACCAGCCTGGGGAACATGGCAAAACTCTGTCTCTACAAAATGTACAAAAATCCCTGGAGGTGGTGGCTCATGCCTGTAGTCCCAACTGCTCTTGAGGCTGAAGTGGGAGAACCCTGAGTCCAGGAGGCAGAGGTTGCAGTGAGCCAACATCACACCACTGTACTCCAGCCTGGCTGACAGAGTGAGACCTCATCTCCAAAGGAAAAAAAAAAAGACAAACTATTATTTATTTATGTTATGAACTTCCTCTTGTTTTTTATAACTTTCCAATGCTTTCTTCAATTTTGTTCATTTGTTCTTTTTTTAACTTCCTGAGTTCAATAATAAATATTTTCTATCATTCTTTTTTACCATTAGTATATTTCTAAATATTTCTATAGTTCTCTGTTTCAAGAATTAGTACCGTTAATATCCATTTCTATATAGTCTACTTTTCATTATACTCTTCTTAGTGGTACAAGTTCTATATACTTTTATTGAAAATTTCTTAACATATAAATTATTTCTTTAAATAAATTATAATTTAATTGCATGTGGATAGAAAAAATAGTGTGAATTTTATTATGATTAGATTTTCTGGTCTACATAACATAATAAATATTAGTAACTATTCCAATGTTAGTGTTTTAGGGTAAATGGTTCTGTATATGCTTTAAAAATCTTTGTTTTATAATTGTGACTAAGCTATTCTTGTCATGTTAAATATTCCATATATTTAGTCTTCATTACTGAAACAGGTTCTCTTAGTAATCTCCCACAATAATAATACATTTTACATTTTTCCACTTGTAATTCTGTTACTATTATTTTCTTTGTGGGTCTTGAATGTCAGAGACAGAGACATGCATATATAAACCATATATATGCTTATATTTAAAATAGAGAGCACACATTATAAATATATACCATATAAATGTTTATATCTATTAAAATTACATATAAATATGTGTAATTTTCCTGAAGAAAGTTACCTATTGTCATTTTGGTGATATTTTTATCCTTGATTATTTTGCCTTAAAAGTCTACTTTGCCTTTAACAGTTTTTTTCTAATATTTCCTTTGATTTGGTTAAAGTTTGTGCTATGGTCCGAGTTCTTGTCTCCTCCAAAGCTAATGATGAAATATACTTAACTGTTGTAGCAGTACTGAGAGGTGGCACCTTTGAAAGATGATTAGGCCGTGAGGGCTCTGGTTTGTTTATAGGGTTCATGCCATTATAAAAGGGCAAGTTTGACCCCTTTGTGTCTCTTCGCCCTTCCACTTTCTGCAATGTAATGACACACCAGGAGGGTTCTTACCAGATTTTGTGGCCTTGACCTTGGGCTTCCCAGTCTCCAAACTGCAACAAATAAATGTCTGTCAACTATAAATTATCCAGGCTTTGGCATTTTCTCATGGCACGACAAAGGGACTAAGACACCTGGTTTAAATTTTTCAGTTCCTTGATTATCAGCTGCTGTGTGTTTTGCCTTTTGGATATGATTCTTACAAAGAAGGCATGGATGATTTTTGGAAAAAATGCAATCTGATGATCTATGTGCTCTGTAGATCAGCTATAGTCATTTACTCATAGGTCATTTATATTAATTTGATTACTGGTTTAATCAGGTTTATTTCTATCTTTTTCTTTCTACTTACCCTTTTTCTATGTTCTCTTTTTCTCCTAATTAGCCTTTTCCAGGGACCGGGTGACTGAGTTTTAGTTATTTTTTTGTATATCTTTTTCTTAAATTCTTATTTTTTTCCTCAATTGTTTTGGAAATTTTTTTTTTTTTACTTCTATTATTACCCTTAATATTTTAACATTCATACTTCATTTAGTAAATCCATAGTTAATTAATTATCTAGCTAATTTCCAAGCCACATTTTCTTAGAATCATTGGAATTTAGAATCATTTACTCCAACTACCTCGCCCATCTTTCTTATTATTTGTGCCCACGTTTCTGGTTTTCTTTTCTACCCCAAATTTATCATTATCATTAAGAGCAAAGGCATGCACCATTTGTTTAGATTTACCTACTGTTTTACAGCTCATTTGCACAGTGTTTTATTTTGAATCCTACTACTTCTTGAAGTAGTTTTATATGTTCCTTCAGTGTTCTCACATATTAAGATAAACTATTGCTTTGTTTTAATTTAAAACCTTTATTTTAGCCTTATTCTTGTTCAGTAATTTAGCTGGGTGTAACATTCTAAGTGGACACTTTCAACAGTTTAAAGATATTGCTTCATTAGAGGGCACTTTAAAGGAATTTTTAGAGTTTGTTTTCTTCTTTGTAAGTGATCTGTCTTTTTTTTTTTCTATTTGCTTTTAATATCTTCTTCTTGATTTTGCTTTTTTGTAGTCTCATTATAAAATAGTATGAGCAGATTTACTTTTTATTTATCCTGATTAGGACTTCTTGTTTGCTTGAATCTGAAGATACAGTATTTAAGTCTGAAAATGATCAGTCACTATTCCTTTGATAGTTCATCACCTCATCCCTTCTTTCCATAAATTTAATTATTTGTTGGAATTTCTCATTGTATTCACCGTGTCTCTTAACCTCACTTTCACATGTGACATGTCTTGGCTTTCTGTGATTGACCATGGAGACTTTTTGATTGATCCTTCCTTCTTCTCTACATCTCTAATACTGTCTAATCTGATATTACTCTAGATGGTGCAAGTTTCTGATTGTCTTTATTTATAGAAGTAAGCTCTGTATAGTTATTTTCCAATCTATTGTATTTTATAATATCTTGTTATTCTTATCTGTTGAATTCCATTGTTTTCTTTAGTAATTTATATAAAAACATTTTAATTCTTTACCTAAAACTATATATACTTGTTTTAGGAAGAAATCAAGTTGTTTTAGGCCATCCTTTGTGTTGCTATAAATATTTGAGACTGGATAATTTATTAAGAAAATATGTGTAATTGGCTCATGGTTCCACAGGCTTTAAGGAAGCATGGTACCGGCATCTGCATCTCATGAGGGCCTGAGGAAGCTCTGACTCATGGCAGAAGGTGAAGCAGAATAGGCATATTATGTGGCAAGAATGCCAGGGAGACAGAGTCACAGAGGAGGTACAATACACTTTTAAACAAATGGATCTTGCGTGGACTCAAGAGACAACTCACTTATCATCAAGGGGCTAAGCCATTTGATATAGTTTGTCCCTGTGTCCCCACCCAAATCTTACCTTGGATTGTATTTCCATAATCTCCACATGTTGTGAGAGGGACCTGGTGGGAGATAATTGAATCATGGAGGTGGTTTTCCCCATACTGTTTTCATGGTACTGGGTAAGTCTCATGAGATCTGATGTTTTTATCAGGAGTTTCTGCTTTTGTGTCGTCCTCATTCTCTTTTTGCCTGCTGCCATCCATGTAAAGTGTGACTTGCTCCTCCTTGCCTTCTGCCATGATTGTGAGGCTTCCCCAGCCACGTGGAACTGTAAGGCCTATTAAAACTCTTTCTTGTGTAAATTGCCCAGTCCCAGGTATGCCTTTATCAGCAGTGTGAAAAAGTAGTAATACAGAAAATTGGTACCAGTAGAGTGGGGCATTGATGAAAAGACGCCCAAAAATGTGGAAGTGACCTTGTAACTGGGCAACAGGCAGATGTTGGAACAGTTTGGAGGGCTCAGAAGTAGACAGGAAAATGTGGGAAAGTTTGGAACTTCCTAGAGTCTTGTTGAATGGCTTTGACCAAAATGCTGATAGTGATATGGACAATAAGGTCTAGGCTGAGGTGGTCTCAGACGGAGATGAGGAACCTGCTGTGAACTGAAACAAAGGTAACTCTTCTTGTGTTTTAGCAAAGAGACTGGCAGCATTTTGCTCCTGCTCTAGAGATGTGTGGAACTTTGAAGTTGAGAGAGATGATTTAGAGTATCTGGCAGAAGAAATTTCTAAGCAGCAAAACATTCAAAATGTAACTTGGGTCCTGGTAAAGGCATTCAGTTATATAAGGGAAGCAGAGCACAGAAGTTCAGAAAATTTGTGGCCTGACAATGTGATAAGAAGGAAAAACCCATTTTCTGAGGAGAAATTCAAGCTGGCTACAGAAATTTGCATAAGTAAGGAGGAGCTAATTGTTAATCACCAAGATAATGGGGAAAATGTCTCCGGTGCACGTCAGAGGTCTTCATGGCACTCCCTTTCATTACAGGCCTGGAGGCCTAGGAGGAAAAAGTGGTTTTGTGGGCTGTGACCAGAGTCCTCAAGCTGTGTGCAGCATAGGGACTTGGTGCCCTGCATCCCAGCTGCACCAGCCATGACTGAAATGTGCCAATGTAGAGTTTGAGCCATGACTTCATATGGTGCAAGCCCCAAGCTTTGACAGCTTCCATGTGGTGTTGAACCTGTGGGTGCACAGGAGTCAAGAATTGAGGTTTGGGAACTTCTGCCTAGATTTCAGGAGATGTATGAAAATGTCTGGATGCCCAGGCAGAAGTTTGCTGCCAGGGTGGGGCTCTCATGGAAAACCTTTACTAGGGCAGTGCAGAAGGAAAATGTGAGGCAGGAGCCCCCACAAATAGTCCCTACTGGGGCACTGCCTAGTGAAGCTGTGAGAAGAGGGCCACCATCCTCTAGATCACAGCATGGTAAATACAGTGACAGCTCACACTGTGCACCTGGAAAAGCCACAGATACTCAATGCCAGCCCATGAAACAGCCAGGAGGAAGGCTATACCCTGCAAAGTCACAGAGGCAGAACTGCTAAAAACCATGGGAACTCCCCTCTTGCATCAGCGTGACCTGGATGTGAGACAGGGAGTCAAAGGAGATCATTTTGGAGCTTTAAGATTTGACTGCCTTACTGTATTTTAGACTTGCATGGGGCCTGGGGCGCCTTTGTTTTGGCCAGTTTTTTCCCATTTGGAATGGTTGTTTTTACCCAATGTCTGTACCCGCATTGTATCTAGGAAATAACTAGCTTGTTTTTGATTTTGCAAATTCATAGGCAGAAGGGACTTGCCTTGTCTCAGATGAGACTTTGGACTATGGACTTTTTAGTTGATGCTGAAATGAGTTAAGACTCTGGGGAACTTTTGGGAAGGTATGATTGGTTTTGAAATGTGAGGACATGAGATTTGGAGGGGCCAGGGGCAGAATGTTATGGTTTGGCTCTGTGTCCCCACCCAATCTCATCTTGCATTGTATTTCCATAATTCCCACATATTGTGGGAGGGACCCAGTGGGAGATAAATGAATCATGGCGACAGTTTCCCCCACACTGTTCTCATGGCAGTGAATAAGTCACATGAGATTTGATGGTTTTATCAGGGGTTTCTGCTTTTGTTTCTTCTCATTTTGTATTCTATTTACCTGCTGCCATACATATGTAAGACAAGATTTGCTCTTCCTTGCCCTCCACTATGATTGTGAGGCTTCACCAGCCATGTGGAACTGTAAGTCCAATTAAACCTCTTTCTTTTGTAAATTGCCCGGTCTCGGGTGTGCCTTTATCAGCAGCATGAAAACGGACTAACACACAATTCATGCAGGATCTACCCCCATGGTAGAAATACCACCCACCAGGCCCCACCCCCAACACTGAGGATTACATTTCTACAGGAAATTTGGTGGGAACACACATTCAAACCATATCACTAATTATATTGTATTTTAGGGTTTTTTTCTTCTCATTTGGAATGTTTTTTGCCTGCTATATTTTGCAGTTTTGGATTTTGCAGTTTTATTTGGTAGAAACTTATCAATGCAAGTATTAGATTAATAGTGTTTTTCTTTCCCAGAGAATTTGTATTTGCCTTTGTCATGTCCCCCAATATTATGACAGACTAGAAACTTCTTTACTTCTTGCCTTGGTGGCTTCTAGTTTATGAAAATATAGGCTCAAATCGTAAATCCACGAGTGAGCAGCCACTGGTTATACATTCTCAGGACACATTCATTTCATCCTAGATTCTAGGTCTGTATAACTTCTCTTGTTATCTCATTTCCACATGTGTATTTTATCTTTCTTGTCCTCTATTTTAGTGAGACTGTAACGTTCAAGGTTCCAGCTCAGCTTAGGAGACTTAGCTCAACTCCTTGTCTTTTGGGGATGCAACACACATCTCTTGTACCCACACGACAATAAAACATATCCATGGTTACTAAGGTCAGAAGGTACCCCTATGGCAGGCACAGCTCCAATTCTATTACTCCTTGTTCAGCCTTTTCTGCAAGAAATCTGGAGAGTTCTCATAACGTTCTGTTAGTCTACCTATCTGTTCAAGAGAATTTTTTATTTCTAAAAATGTTGTAACATTATTACAGACTGATTAGGCTACATATAATCAGAAACAGAAGATTACAATATAGTAATATATTCTCATTTTCATATGTTTGTTTATTCCATCCTGTCTTTAGCTATTTCCAGCTTCCTGGTCATCTCAGTTTGTTGTTTTTATTATCTTACCTTTCATTTAATTTTTAATTGAAACTAGGTTCCTTCCTTCCTTCCTTCCTTCCTTCCTACCTTCCTTCCTTCCTTCCTTCTTTCCTTCCCTCCATCTTTCCTTCCTTCCTTCCTTCCTTCCTGCCTTCCTTTCTCTCTCTCTCTCTCTCTCTCTCTCTCTTTCTTTCTTTTCTTTTTTGAGACAGTTTCCCACTTGCTGCCCCGGCTGGAGTGCAGTGGTGTTATCTCAGCTCACTGCAACCTCTGCCTCCAGGGTTCAAGCGATTCTCCTGCCTTGGCCTCCCGAGTATCTAGGATTACAGATGTGAGCCACCATGCCTGGCTACTTTTTGTACTTTTAGTAAAGATGGCGTTTCACCATGTTGGCCAGGCTGGTCTCAAACTCCTGGCCTCAAGTTATTCACCTGCCTTGGCCTCCCAAATTGCTGGGATTACAGGCATGAGTCACTGTGCCCAACCACTTGGTTCAATTTTCGAATAAAAATTTTGTTTCGACAAAGTTTTACAGATAAAATGTTCATGAAGAGAATAAAGAAATACCACAAATCTCAAACTCGAATTCACTTATTGTTTGCATGAGAGCCTCTTCCTATGTTTTCCATGTATCCATCTGTTTATCTGTCTATATGTTTATTTCAAATCACTGAAAGTAAGTTCTAGACATTCCACATTCTAGACATTCTACATCTTTGCTTCTAAATACTTCAATTTACACTTCTCACTAAGTTAGGAAATACTTTGAAGTAAAGTAAGATAAGTAGTTGGGTGAGTGTTGATATTACTTATATAGAAAATAATGTAATAAGTATAGCTTTAAAAAAAGACTGAGCTTGAGGTACCTGCATAGATATCCAAGAGCCTCTTCAATATATGGATTCTAAGCTCAGGAGACAAGTCTGGGTTGTATAAAATGATTTATTAGAAATCAGAAGGAAAGTGAGTGGTGTAAGCCATTTGAGTGGAAGAGATCACAGAGCAAGAAGAGAAGGAGTAGGCCTGGGGAAACAAAAATATTAAGCCCAAGGTTGGCTAGAATAAGGAAGACGAACCAAGGAAGGTAGAGTTCTTAGAAGGGTGCCACAGCTGTGCAGGAGCTGTTGAAGCAGAAGAGAATGCTTTCTAGGACGGGTCTGTCATAGGAAGACGAGACCACCCTCCCCAACATGGGATCCACATTTGGAATGGAATACATGTGCAAAACAACAGTGGGTGGTGAGGGATGGTTCTATGTTGAAATAAGTTTCAGAAACGACAAGTTTTTAAAAATCAAACCATTCTTTAAGAGCATAAAATATGAAATATCTTAAATTGGGTAAGCCACAGAAATCCCTCAGGGAACCCCATTTGTTAGTGGCATCCCAACTACCAAGGATAACTTTCTCAGGGTAAATGGTGTTTGGGATGAACATTCTATAACTTCGCTCTCAAGTCAGGCTCAAAGGATTTCTCCTCAAGGCCCTTAAGTTATATCTTTAGCTCCTTCTGGAGCATGATGTGACACAATTCATACTCTGTGGGATTAGCAGTAATTCTCACCTTCTCACCCCCATGTCCCCCCAACACACACACACACACACACACACACACACACACACACACACACACACATCACACAAGCTATGGCTTCCTTTTCAAAGGAAAGATGAGCCACTTCTTTGCTTCCTTCAGACGAGCTTCTTGGCCTTCAGCTCCACGGGAGAGACAGAGCTCAGGGAGATGCTTTGGAGAAGGCAAGTCCTTCTCAGAAATTCATCTTCTCAAAGTCGAAGACCCCAAAGATAGACACACATTTGCACTGTGTTCTTCTGAAATTAGGACCTGTCTCAGTAAGGAGCTAATGAGAATCCAGATATTACTATACTGTCCCAGAAAGCTGATTCTTTAATCTATTCTTGAAATGAATAGAGTCTACTTGTGTTTTTACTGTTCTCAAAGGCAATGAGAATATTCTTGGATTTCGAGTGGACAGACATGCATGGCAATTTCTCTAAGGGCCCTCGGGCAGACGGAAGTAACCGTGTATCACTCACTCAGTCACTCGGTCACTCACTCATTCACTCACATGCTCTGTTTTTACTAAGCACCAATCCTTGCACTAAGCATTGAGATACAAAGATTTAGTACAAAAGTAAGCCCATGCCCTCCAGGTGCTCACATCCTAGAGGAATGCACAGACAGGGCAGTGGACAGTTATACATCCTGTCCTCCAAGCTGCCACAGAGGTGACCTCAGGCACTGGGGGTCCTGGGAGCAGTGCCTAACCAGCTTGTCATCTCTTCCTGCTCACCTTCAGCACTGCAGGTGCAGGTAACTCTGGAAAGCCGTGTGGGAAGAGCTGCAGGGAGTAAAGCCGAGCTTCTCTGTTGGAGGGAGCTGCATCTCCAGAAAACAGGATGGGTAAGCCTGGTAAGGGAAATGAAACAAGCCTTCCCGTGTTTCCTAAAGACAGTGACTCTGAAGGAGGGAAAAACGAAGGATGGGGGAGTTGAGAGAGGTTCAAAGTAATTGTGCGTAGAGCATAGAAGGATTTCAATGACTATAGTGGAGTTAGTTTGGTCTGTTTTTGAATCTTGGAAAGGGTGAGTTTTGGAAAAGGGGAGGAGCAGGTCTGTCGGGAAGCCCGTGCAGGGGTGTACATGACGTGCACATTGGGGAAAGGCCATTGAGAGTGGAGGGTGGCACAGCAGGTTCCCATGTTGAAAGTGAATAACTTTAATTGCGTTTAACAGAAGATTTTAGTAGCAGGTACTAGGTTGGTTAATTAGCCATCTAATAGCCAAGATCTAGGGTTTTATTAAATTTTAGAGGCCATACTCAGACACTGTTAAACTGTCAGAAGAAATCAGGATCAAAATGAGTCCTGTCGAAGACAATTCTTCGTGTCTCTGGACGTGTTCACTGAAGTCCAGAAGTATCAGAAACAAGAAAGTGTTTCAAAAGTCACTCCAGTTGCCGGGAGTTGGTGAGGGAAGGGTTGACTGAGAACAAGGATACAGATGGAAGAAATTTAAAAATAGACAAATAGATTCAGTGGGACGGATTAAGGACCCTTAAAATCTCAAGGACCAGGAAGAACACGGAGACAGACGAGGGTTGTGCGGGTCCCTTCATCCTTGGTTTGAGCTTGTGGATGGTCAGTGTAGCCATGCACTCACTCACTCACTCAGTCTGCTTTTACTGAGCACCCAGCCTCGTGCTAAGCATCGACATACAAAGATGTATTACAAAAATAAGCCCATGCCCTTCAAGTACCCACATTCTAGAGGAATATGTCCCTCTAGAAAGCACCTCCTGCCCTCAGAGCTGTCACAGAGGTGAACGCAGGGTCTGGTGGGCCTGGGAGCAGTGTCCAACCAGCTCAGGGCCAGGTTGGAGGAAGCACAAGGCTGACCCAACCCCAGCTCTCTATAGTAGTCAGTGCCTGGGTCCTTCCTCTCCAGTAAGGCTCTACCCTGGGGACCTGGAAGGGTAATGTCT
>NW_022436951.1:36474182-36534276 GCF_009761245.1 Sapajus apella
TTCCTGGGGGTGCATTCTGGTTCAATGAACATAGAAAGAGATCATGGAGCACAATGGGGTGAGAGCCTGGAGAGGGGAAGGGTGTGGAACCGGGACCATGCTGCAGTAGGGAACTATCCCCCCACCCCCCGACAGGCCCCAGTGTGTGATGTTCCCCTCCCCGTGTCCATGTGTTCTCATTGTTTAACTCCCACTTATTAGTGAGAACATGTGGTGTTTGGTTTTCTGTTCTAGTGTTAGTTTGCTGAGAATGATGGTTTACAGCTTCATCCACATCCTTGATGGTTCCAGACCCCTGCCCTGAGGGTCTCAGCTGACTGACTGGGGTGGGGAGTCCTCAGGGATGCTCTCCTCTCTGTGGAATTGAAATGACTGCTTCTTCCCTGGGTGCTGGGGCCATTGATGCCTGAACAACACAAAACCAAAACTCTGCTCAGAGCTCTGCACTGGCTTACCCTGTGCTGCTCAGCTGGGCTCCCTCCTACTTTCTCCTTCAGTTATTTTGTTATTTTTAAGCCCTGTGCATCTAGTTCTCTGTACTAGATTTATTAATATCATCTCCCGACTTCTAGTTCTCCTTTTGGAAAAGCAGCCCTTCATTTTTCTTCGTGTCCTACTCTTTGCCATTTCCTTGAAGAATGGCTCAAATAGAGATCCCTGTACTTCTGCTTGTCATTCACTAGGTCTTTTCCATTCAGCTTTTCTTTACTTGGGCAAGTATTTATTCAGTACCCATTGCAGGAATTACTAAAAAAGGAGTGGTTGAGCTAAATGCACACACAGACATACTTGGAAATAAGCACTACAGCCAAAAAAGAGTTGTAAGGTAATAAGCAGAGATACGTGATTGTCACTTAAATGGATGTTGCCAGTAATAGTTATTGTACGTAAAGTAATCCAAAAATTGTTCATGTATGATTTATTTTGAGTTCCTGAGACAGGGCTTGAGCCAAGAATTCAGGAAGTTTGTCTGGGTAGAGCAGAAATCACCTGCTGAGACTGGGGAAGTGGGAGAGAAAAGGGGAGGCAGTCAGTAAAGTGTTCATCATCGAACCAGCTACCTTGGAGGGAAATGGGAGCTTAGTCCCAAGGAGATACCTGGGAAGATTAGTGAAACTTGCGTCTTGCCTTTCCTCTGCGCTTTCATTAGCTGCCAGGCGTGATAGGCAAATCACTGCCTCACAGAGCTGGAGCTTTCTTACTTGCAGATCATGGGATCCTTCCAGCTCTGAAATGTAATGAAAATTCACTTAACATAAAAGCCACCAGCCAGGCGCAGTGGCTCACGACTGTTATTCCAGCACTTTGGGAGGCTGAGGGGTAGATATCCTGAGGTCAGGAGTTCGAGACCAGCCTGGCCAACATAGTGAAACCCCGACTCTACTAAAAATACAAAAAATTAGCTGGGCGTGGTGCTGGGGCCTATAATCCCAGCTACTAGGGAGGTTGAGGCAGGAGAATCACTGGAACCTGGGAGGTGAGGGTTGCAGTGAGCCAAGATTGCACCATTGCACTCCAGTCAGGGCAACAAGAGTGAAGCTCCAACTCAAAAAATAAAAACAAAAAACAAAAACCATAAAACCGCCAAACCATCCTCCTCTAAAGACTCTCTAAGCTGCGCCCTAAATGGTGTATTTTATCTAGGTTTTCCAAATTTTCTCACTCTAGTTCTCTCACACTTTCACCTTGTAAGATTTTGATTCTCACTCTTGCAGGATTAAAACATTAAAAAGCAGAAAAACATACAAGTCATTTCCACAGTCGAGCATCCTTCCATCTCTCTGCAGAAGCATCTCGTCCCCTGTCATCCCGTGGTCCCCTCGGTGTTCTCCAGTGCAGAGGTGCTCTTCGAGAAGAGCCTTTTACTCTCCTACATGTTTTCCGACAGTCTCAGAGAAGTAGGCTGTGCAGTGTTTCAAGAATCACACTATCTTTGCCACTGGCTTGGCATGATTCTGTGCCACCTTTCACAGGTGCCCAGCAGGCTACACCTATTCTGTGCCACATCCCAAAGCCTATGGGTGCAGGATGTAAATGTTGCCATTATAGAACATATTATGCACTGAAGCAAAATACAGTTTTCTGCACTGATAACAAGTTTAAATGGCGTGGCAGAGATTGCCTGGTTTTCCTCAAGCCCATCTCCTTTTCTTCAAGACATTGTCTACATCAATGTCCTCTGAATTTAGGTGAGGCCAGGTGGCCACATCCTGGCAAACAAAACTCTAGAAAGTGATGGATGCCACTTCCAGGGCTGGCTCATAAAATTACCATTCCTAGATGCCTCGAGAAAGTCAGAGCCACAAGAATAAAAGGGATCTGGGTACCAGCTTGCAGAACCACCTTGTTGGACTTCACAATAGGGGGAATTCATCTGTCTTGGGTTAAGCCACCAAGATCTTGGGATCCTATCAGTTCTGCATTAGTGAGAGTCTGAAAGAAGCAGATACAACTCTTCAAACCATGAGCAAAGGGAGCTTGATGAAGGACCACTTATTTGCAAGCTGGGGCAAGGTTAAAGAAAGCTGAGGACTTAAGGGTTGCCTCCCAGGGCCAGCAGCACCTGGAATCTGTCACCACCCCTAGGTCTGAAGGACAGGGGAGGGAGATGTTACTGGAACCTGCAGAGATCTTCAGCCACAGGAGGAAGCCTCCAGGCAGTAGCCCTTCTCCATGGAGAGCTCACTGATTGATTCTACACTGCACTGCCGGGAAGGTGAGCTGAATGGGTGCACACCTCACTTGCTCTCCACCACCACCGGCCACCTCCACCCATCCACAGACCACCACCTCGAAGCCGCAGGACAAGGGAACCCATCGACGCACTTTATGGAGGTGATACTGGGAGGCACAGAGGGGGCTGGGGTGGAGAGAGATTTCAGGGGGCAAATAGGACTCCTCCTCAGCACAGTTATCTTAAATGAGTCAGGGCAAATTGCAGTTTGCTGATGGGTCACGGCAGGCTTGTTGCCATCCACAGTCCTGCAATGTAACCTCTCATTAATCCTTTTTTCTAAGTGTCCTGCTCTCAGGGAGTCTGTGTTCTATTACCCAGTAAAAGGTTCACTTTGACCTGCCCATCTACGGCAGGTCAGCATTTTATTCCCATTGCTTCCTTATAGCAAGGGGACTCTAAACATCCTCAGTAGGGTTTTTGCCTTTCTAAAATAATGTCGAGCTCCTAATCCTCTTCTCAGATTTCATGTCAGTTCAATTTAACCATCATCTAGTGATCATTCTTACTGTATTTACTGGCACCAGGTCATCAACGGAGATGAGTAATCCTACATTGCTGACTTCATCTATTTATTCCGCAGACATCGAGTGAGCACCTGAGTACAGGAATGATGCCTTTAACAGCTTGCCTTATGCTGGACTCTGAGCTGAGCGAAGGGCAGGTACTTGCAAGAAAAATAACACAATGTCTCTCATTTTCTGGAGCTCATGGTTGACAGTACACTATCACGAATCTTTAAAGTCGTCTTAAGCTGGGTTCAGCCCCATCCGTTTCTCCTACTTGCGTAAATATACTCTTAGCGTTCTCAGTTCTCAAATGGTGAATGGTGGAGGGGAAAGTAACATCTTAGTCAGTTAATTAATTGTTGAAAGAAAGGAGATTAAGTGGACATATGCCCTCACACATAAAGATGTTTATGGCAAGAGGAGTATTATTTCCGAGAGCTGGGAGATGAGCCCGCTTGACAGGTGTTTGCCGCCGTGGAATTGGGAGAGGTCTGAGCTTGGTGGAGGGCAAGCAGTCTGGCCTGGGACCAGCAGGACAGCCTGACAGGGACAGTGCGGCGTTGCTTTCTGGAGGTAAGCATGAGCTAGCAGGAGGCAGAAGAAAGGACAAGAGAGGGCTTTCCCTTTTTAAAAGAGAAGGAGAGGTCATGAAATGCCAGGAAGTCACCCTGTGGCTGCTCGCATCTGTCTAAGAAAGATTTGAGTAAATCTCCCTTTGAGGTAGATGGTACTGCCCACTGCCCACTAAAATAGAGGTGATGCTGAAGGCGAAGAGAAAAACAGGAAGCAGATGATGCTAGGGAACGACCCAGCCTCTTCGGGGCAGAGCTTTCCTTTGCAAGTCTGATTTGCTTAATTTTATAGTTAGCTCATGGGAGGTTAAGGCTGGACAAGGGAGCAGACCCACTCAAAGTTCGCTCTTCACTTTCAGTGACTCAATGCTACATTAATAAGAATAAGATGTACTATATTATAACGGGGTGGAGGATTACACTACTGCTATGACTAATAATAACAAAAATAAAAATCGGCTAATATTAAACTTGGGAGCACTTGCTATGTGTCAGCTGTAACTGCTTTATATGGTTTATCTTGTTAGGTCTTCTCATGGACCCCATTTTATACTGCATATTTTTACGTCTTACCCTGGAGGCTTAGTGAGTTTAAGCAGTTTGTCAACCACATGCACCTGCTGATGGTGGAGACAAGACTCACATCCAGTAGACAGTCCCCGAAGCTTTGTTATCTAACCTACTGCCACACGGTTTCTGGGGCGAGGGGACAGATGGCTTCAGCTGATGATTCCTGGGGAGGGGATGTGGGGACGCAGGTAATCACTAAACTCATCTAAAAAGCATCAGGTCTTTGAAAAATTCTGAAATTTTAGCTAAAATTCCAGCACTTTCAAGAGCTGCATCACCAATCCCAAAGCCACTGCTGCCAGGTATTTATTTGTTAATAATTCAGCCATTTAGCAAATAGGGTTTGAGTGCTTACGACATGCTAGGCACTGGCTGGGACTTCAAGATCCATCACCTTCACCCCTTGTCCCCAAGGAGCTCATAGTTTAGTAGGGCCAGAAAATCAAGGCTCTCCGACCCCAGGGACCATGAAGGCTTCCAGCGGAGGGGACTCATCTGCAGTGGGCAATTCAGTCAATGACCCACAGGCCCTGGAAGGCAGTTCACTGCTCCTCATCCACAAAGCCTGTTGAGGCATCTCTCCCAGGAGGAAACTAAAAATTGCAGGAGAATACAGGAACGAGGCAGATCCAAGTTCTAGTCCAAAGACCAAGAGATGAGAGAGCAGAGGACACAGAAAGGAACAAGGTGCAGCAGATAGCTATGAGTCAGGGAACAGAGGCTCAGCCTGTGCCTTCAGTGAGCCAGGAACAGGCGGAGGTGCTCAGGGTGTAACTAGAGGTAGAGCAGCCCCGGCTGGCCCAGGACTCACAGCTCTGAACCCCCATGTGCAGGGGCGAGCGCAGGGGCAAGAGGCCAGAGGAAAAGGGACAGGGTGTACTGGAGAGGGGAAAATGACCAAACAGGAGAAGGGGCAGGGAGGCCTGTTTTGGGATTAACTTGATGTCCCTGCCTGTATCAGAACATTGTTTTTGGCCGGGTTCGTGTTTTGTTTTGTTTTGTTTTAGATTTTAGAGAAAATAAAAGGAAATTCCATGAAAGATCTACTTTTCATCACTGTGAATCTGGAAGACTTTTTCATGCCTGATGATTCTTCTATTTGCATGAAAGACAGAGAAATTGTAATCACTCCTGCATTTTCCTTGGTGTCTGCCATGGAGAAAGGAGAACCAGCCCCACTGTCTCCAGATCCTGCGAAGACACTGGAGAGGACCTGAATAGGATGAAGGCCCTTTGGGAAGGCTGTCATCAGCCCTCTCCAACCTGCATCCCAAGAACTAGTGTCACTTCCTACAGAGAAACTCCATGCAGGTTTTGGAAGATTATTCCACAGCTGTTAAACATCCGTTTACAGTGTCAAATAGTCTTTTTCTTAAAAAACATTTTTTTGCCCTTACAGTGTGCGTGGTGTGTTATTAGGACAATCCATGTTTGAAATAGGACATTGTTTTTCACATCCTTCAGTCAGTTTTTCTGCTGCTCTCCCCTGAATTCTAGCAGAAAGCTGAAGTGAGATAATTATGAGCTTGCTGCCCCTGAAATGGGAAAAGCTGCTAGAAGATTCACGGACCTATCTGGATCCTTCCTCCTGATTACATTCCATGCAGAAACTGCTCCCAGAGGCTGGCTGAGAGACAGATGTGGGGAAACCTTGAGGTTTATCTAATTCATCTACCCATCAATTTCCTTTAGCAACCTGTGCCTCGCCTGGGTTGCAGAGCCACCTCTCTGCTATTGCAAAGCGTGCCTTGACATTACAGAATACCAGATACCGGAAAATATGACTGCTGCTCTGATCTGGGGCACTTGCAATGAATCTTGCACAGCTTCATAGCCCTGTGTGTTGGGTGTGGCTCCCAGGGTCCCAAATTGGAATCTTTTGTCTGAGAGCAGGCTTGGGGGTAGATCTTACTAGTAGTGAGAATTGTTCTTTTCCTTTCCTGCCACTTAGGGTAACATGGAAGTAAAGAGATGGAGAAAAATGGAACAACTTAATGGAGAAGTGGTTGTCTTAGAAGTAGAACCCAAAGGAGTCTTTTTAGATGATAAATTAGAAGATGATTTGTCCTGAAACCTAGCAGTAATGCCCCCAGGAAATGAGACATAAAATTTGACATGAATAAATATTTAAATGAATAATCTGATTGCATAATGGAATTCTGGTCATGTTAACAACAATGATAACTATAACAATAGAAAAATCAGTAATAAAAATCTAATAAAAATTAAAATGTTCAAAAATTCTGAAATACAACATAATAAAGCACCTCTCCAAGCACTCCCCAGTAGCCCCATCCAGACTAAGAGCCTGTTGCTTGTTATTTCTTTGCCTTTGACGTCAACATCTGCTTTTGGAGAGCACAGCTGAATGCTGGGATTCACACGGCCTAGAGCTGCCTTGCTGCAGCCCCCGTGTTCTGGAAATACCTGACATTGTATGCACTGAGAGCTTCCTGGTGTGTAGGGCAGGGCTCTGCAGGCTTGTCCTGGTTCCCTCCCTGACCTAGGCAGCTGCCATCCCCACTCTGTGCCTCTATATGTTCCTTCTGTAAAATTGGCAGCTCTTCCTATTCAGACTTTCTTCAAGGATAATAAGAAGATGCAAATGAGGCATTCAGGACAAGTGACTCCTTCAACAACAATTGTCTATGAGGGAATCCCTGAAGAAGTTCAGTAAAGATTTGCCACATCCCGCCAATCAAACTGCAGATTTTTTCTTCTGTGATTTCTTTTCACCTCACTCCATCTCCTCTACCATTTATGACAATGCCCAAGGTCATGGTCAGGCCAAAGCTAAATGGGAAAATCTGTAATATCTTGGTCTCAGATAACCTCAAATTTTATTTCCACCTGTAAAGGGTTAAATGGTAGCTCCTGCCAAAAGTTGTCCATGCCCAAATCTCTGAAAAGTGGGAATATTACTTTAACTGGAAAAAGGTGTGATTGCATTAAGAATCTTGAGATGAGTTCCTCCTGAATTATCCGAGGGGGCTTGAATGTAACCACCTGTCTCCTGATAAGAGTGAGACAGAGGCAGCTTTCAGAGGATGGAGGGAAGAACTATGTAGACCTGGAGGCAGGCACTGGAGAGAGGCACCCACCATCCAGGGATGCCAGCGGCCTCCAGAGTTGGGAGAGTCAAGGAGGGGTTCTCTCCCAGACCCTTCAGAGAGAGTGAGGCCCTGCTGACAATTCAATTTCAGATTTCTGGCCTCCAAAAGTGTGATAGAATTAAATTCTGTACCAAATTTGTGGTAATTTGTTACATCAGACACAGGAGCAAATACATTACTTTCTCATTCCTTTTTTAGCAACAAGCCCTGGTACCCACAGGGCCCAGTGCCCATCTGCCATGGCTGAAACAATCTGCAGAATCACTGACCCTGTCATGTCAACAACATCCTGTAACCTGCATAGAGTGTTCTCATTTTGATTGCACGGAGGCTTCTGGCTGCTGACACGTTTTAGAAAGTAGCTGCCTTGTGCTTGCTTTGGCAGCGCATATAGAAAGTAGCTCCCTGGGATGGCTATGGGTGCCAATTCCCCACTCTCTAGGTAGCTTGAGCCTTTGTTAGCTGCTGGGCCTGGATAGAGTGGGGCTAACTTGCCTGTGGGACAGAGTCAGTTTGATCAGAGCACCCCTCTGTCTGCTGATCCATCCCAGAGTTCCTTCCTGACCACAGTCATCTATGATGTGGCCTCGGTTAACAGAGGCACTTTCCAGTGGCCACTGCCATAGCGTACTCACTGGAAGACCCCACATAACAGTTGGAGAGCTTCTGCAGGTGGGCCCCCACTGGCATGCACTTGCCTGCAGCCTCCCCCTGCTGCTTTGCCAGCAGGTACACATGTGCTGGCCCCACTGTGGGTGCACATGTAAATGTGTGACCTGCCACCACCCTGCCATAGGCACACATGTGTGCAGGGAGCACTGCTGCCCCACTGCTGCTCACCAAAGGCATTTTGCCATCTTTCTCTATTGGTGTGTTTTTGACAACAGACTTGGAACACTTTGGCCTCTCCAGCACATCAGGTGCTTAGACTTGAAGGGCTGATAAAAAACAGCTGCAGTGTTGTTACAACATACAGCCCAGGAGCGGTGAGCTGAGACTTGGTTCCCTAAAATCATCCCAAACTGAAGCCAATCAACTAAACCCAACTTGTACCAAAGTAAAACCCTCAAGGGTATAAAAGAATATAAAAGCAAAAAACTCCATCCAAAAGACAGCAACTTCAAAAGTTAAAGAAATGTAAACCCACACATATGAGAAAGAACCAGCACAAGAACTCTGGAAACTAAAAGCCAGAGTGTCTTATAACCTCCAAATGATCATGCTAGCTCCCCAGTAATGGTTCTTAACTAGACTGAAATGGCTGAAATAACAGACATGGAATTCAGAATCTAGATGGCAATGAAGATCATGAAGATTCAGAAAAAGTTGGAACCCAATCCAAGGAATCTAAGAAATTCAATAAAATGATAGAAGAACTAAAAGAACTAAAAGATAAAATAGCCATTTGAAGAAAAAAAAAACCTTCAAGAGCTGAAAAACTCACTACAAGAATTTCATAATGCAACCAGAAGAATTAAGAGCACGATAGACCAAGCCGAGGAAGGAATCTCAGAGCTCAAGGACTGGTTCTTTTAATCAACTCAAAAATAAACAAAAAAGAATTGGAAGAATGAAAAAAAATCTCTGAGAAATAGTAGATTATGTAAAGAGACAAAACCTATGACTCATTGGCATCTCAGAAAGAGATGGAGAGAGAGCGAACAACTTAGAAAACATATTTGAGGATATTATCTATGAAAATTTTCCCAATCTTATATTGAGGTTGATATGCAAGTTCAGAATATTTACAGAACTTGAATGATATACCATAAAAGACAACCAACCCCAAGACAAAAGCTCATCAGATTTTCCAAGGTCAATGCAAAAGAAAAAATATTAAAGGCAATTAGAGGAAAGGAGTAGGTCATATTCAAAGGAATCCCCCATCAGTCTAACAGGGGACCCTTCAGCAGAAACCTTACAAGCTAGAAGAGACTGGGGGCCTATATTGAGCATCTTTAAGGAAAATAAATTCCAACCAACAATTTCACATCTAGACAAAATAAGTATCATAAGCAAAAGAGAAATAAAACCTTTTACAGACAAGCAAATGCAAAGGAATTCATCATCACCAGACCTGCCTTACGAGAGATCTTTAAGGGAGTGCTAAACTTGAAAATGAAAGGCTATCACTGTCCATGACATAAACACACTAAATTACAAAGCCCACTGATGCTATAAAGCAACTATAAAATTAAGACTACTTAACAACCAGCTAACAACATGATGATAGAATCAAATTTTTATATATCAATATTAATTCTGAACGTAAATGGGCTAAATGTTTCACTTAAAAGGTATAGAGTGGCAAGCTGGATCAAGAAGCAAGACCCAACCGTATACTGTCTTCAAGAGACCCATCTCACACGGAAGGACACCCATAAACTCAGAGCAAAAGGCTGGAGAAAGATCTATCAAGCAAACAGAAAACAAAAAAGGTTAAGGGTTGCAATTCTTATTTCAGACAAAAGAGACTTTAAAACAACAATGACCAAAAAGTATGTTACATATTGATAAAGGTTCAACACAACAAGCAGATGTAACTATCCTAAATATATATGTACCCAACACTGGAGCATCCAGTTTCATAAAACACATTCTTGGAAACCTAAAAGGGACTTAGATAACTATACCATCATTATGGGAGATTTTTATGCCTCCTGATAGTGTTAAACAGATTTTTGAGGCAAAAATCTAACAAAAATATTCATGACCTAAACCCAACACTTGACCAACTGGATCTAACAGACACCTACAGAACCCTCTACCCAAAAACAACAGAATATATATTCTTCTCATCTGCACATGGCACATACTCTAAGATTGATCTCATGCTCTACCTTTAAGCAATTCTCAATAAATTGAAAAACACTAAAATCATACCAACTATGCTCTTGGATCATACATAGCACAATAAAAATAGAAATTAATACTAAGAAGAGCTCTCAAAACCATACAATTGCTTGAAAATTAAACAACCTGCTCCTGAATGACTTTTGGGTGAAGAATTCAATTAAGGCAGAAATAAAGAAATTATTCATAACAAATGAAAACAAATATACAAAATACAAGAATCTCTGGAACACAGATAAAGCAGTGTTAAGAAAAAAGTTTATAGCATTAAGTACTTACATCAGAAAGTTAGAAAGATCTCAACTTAACAGCCTAACATCACACCCAGAGGAACTAGAAAACTAATAGCAAAACAACCCCAAAGCTAGTAGAATACAAGAAATAAACAAAATCAGAGCTGAACTGAAAGACACTGAAACATGAAAGTTCATACAAAACATCAATGAAACCAAAAGGTGGCTCTTTGAAAGGAAAATTAAGACTGATAACCACTAGTTAGACTAGTAAGGAGAAAAAGAGAAGATCCAAATAAACACGATCAGAGATGACAAAGGTGTCATTACCTCCAAAATCAAAGACATTAAAAAAACGCAGAGGCTATTAGAAACACCTCTATGCACAAAAACTTGAAAACCTAGAAGAAATGGATAAATTCCTTGAAACATGCGACCTTCCAAGATTAAAACAGGAAGAAACTGATACCTGAACAAACCAGAACAAGAAATTGAATCAGTAATAAAAAATATACCAACCAGTAAAAGCTTCAGACCAGACCATCTCACAGCCAAATTCTACTAGACATACAAAGAAAAGCTGGTACCAGTCCTGCTGTAACCATTCTTTAAAAATTGAGGAGAAGGAATTTCTCCCTAACTCATTTGATGATGCCAGAATTATTCTGATACCAAAACTTGGCAGAGACACAACTATAAAAGAAAACTCCAGGCCAATACCCTGATGAACTTAGACACTGAAATCCTCAACAAAATATTAGCAAATCGAGCCCAGAGGCACATCAAAAAGTTAATCCACCATGATGAAGTAGGCTTTATTCCTGGGATGCAAGGTTGATTCAACATATGCAAATCAAGAAATGTGATTCATTATATAAACAGAACTAGAAACAAAGCTTTTTGTTATGCCAAAAGATGCATAAAAGACATTTGATAAAGTTCAACAACTCTTCATGTTAAAAACCCTCAACAAACTAGGCATTGAAGAAACATACTTTAAAATAATAAAAGCCGTCAATGGTAAACTCACAGCCAACATCATACTGAAAGGGCAAAAGCTGAAAGTATTCCCCTTAGGAACCAGAACCAGACAAGGCTGCCCTCTCTAACCACTTCTACTCAACACATACTGGAAGTCCTAGCCAGAGCAATCAGACAAGAGAAAGAAATAAAGGCATCCACATAGGAAGAGAGTAAGTCAAACTATCTCTTTGTGGACCATATCATTCTATACCTGGAAAATCCCGCACCTTCTGCCTAAAGGCTCCTAGAACTGAAAAACAATTCAGCAAAGTTTCAGGATACAAATTCATTGTTTAAAAATCACTAGCATTTCTTTATACCAACAATGTCCAAGCTAGTAACCAAATCAAGAACACAATCACATCCAAAACAGCCACAAAAAAAATGGAATATCTAGGAATACAGCTAACGAGGGAGGTGAAAGAGCTCTGCAACAAGAAAACTAAAACACTTCTGAAAGGATTCAGAAATGGCATGAACAAATGGAAAAAAACATTTCAGGCTTGTTGATAGGAAGAATCAATATTGTTAAAATGACCGTATTGCCCAAAGCAACTTAGGTATTCAATGCTATTTTTACCAAATTAAATGTCATTTTTCACAGAATTAGAAATTCATCTTGTAAAACTCAAATTCATATTCATATGCTAAAATTCATATGGAAGCAAAAAAGAGCCCAAATAGGCAAAGCAACTGTAAGAAAAAGGAACAAAGCTGGGGACATCACACTACTTGACTTCAAACTATACAATAAAGATATAGTAACCAAAACATCATGGCACTGGTACAAAAACAGATACAAAGACCAGTGTAACAGGTTAGAGAACCCAAAAATAAAGTTGCACACCACAACCATCTTCTCTTTATCAAAGTCAACAATAACAAGCAAAGGAGAAAGATTCCCTATACAATAAATGGTGCTGGTATAATTGGCTAGCCATATGTAGTCCCTTTCTTTTACAATATAAAAAATCAACTTAAGATGAATTAAAGATTTAAAAACTGAAACTATGAAAACTTCAGAAGAAAACCTAGTAAATCCCATTCTGGACATAAGCCTTGGCAAAGATTTCATGACGAAGACTCCAAAAGTAATTGCAACAAAGGGAAAGAAAAATAAAAAGATAAGTGAGACCTAATTAAACCGAAGAGCTTCTACACAATGAAAGAAACTATCAAAAGAGTAAATAGACAACTCACAGAAGGGAGAAAATATTTGCAAACTATGCATCTGACAAAGACCTAATATTCAGAATCTATAAGGAACTTAATGAAATAAACATTAAAACCCAAACAATTTCATTAAAAAATGGGCAATAGACATGAACAGAAGCTTCTCAAAAGAAGACATATACATAGCCAACAAGCATATTTAAAAAAGTTCAACATCACTAATCATTAGAGAAATGTAAATCAAAACCACAATGCGAAACCATCTCATGCCAGTCAGAATGGCTATTACTAAAAAGTCAAAGAATAACAAATGTTGATGAGGTTGTGGAGAAACCAGAACACTTATATACTGATGGTGGGAATAGGAATTAGTTCAATTCTTGTGGAAAGCAGTTAGGAAATTTCTCAAAGACCTTAAAACAGAACTTACCTTTTGGCTCAGCAATTTCTTTTTATTTTTATTTTTTTATTGTATTTTAGGTTTTGGGGTACATGTGAAGAACATGCAAGATTGTTGCATAGGTACACACATGGCAGTGTGATTTACTGCCTTCCTCCCCTTCACCTATATCTGGCATTTCTCCCCTTGCTATCTCTCCCTACCTCCCCATCCCCCCATCCTTCCCCCACTTCCCCCCAACAGACCCCAGTGTGTAGTGCTCCCCTCCCTGTGTCCATGTGTTCTCATTGTTCAACACCCGCCTATGAGTGAGAACATACAGTGTTTGATTTTCTGCTCTTGTGTCAGTTTGCTGAGAATGATGGTTTCCAGGCTCTGCAATTTCATTATTTGATATACACCCAAAGGAATATAAATCATTCTACCATAAAAACATATGCATGTGTATGTCCATTGCAACACTTTTCACTATAGCCAAGACATGAGCTCAACCTAGATGCCCATCAATGGTGCAGTGGATAGATAAAATGTGATGCATATATGTGATAGCATATTATCCAACCATAAGAAATAACAAAATCATGTCATTTACAGTAGCATAGATGGAGCTGTAAGCCATTATCCTAAGTAAATTAACATCCAACAGAAAACCAAACACTGCATGTTCTCACTTATAAGTGGGGGCTAAACATTGAGTCCACATAGACACAAAGACGGGAGCAAAAAACACTGAGGCTTACTTAACGGTGGAGGGTGGGAGGAGAATGAAGATCAAAAAGCTGTTTACTGGGTACTATGCTCACTACCTGGGTGAAAAATCATTTGTACACCAAACCCCAGTGACACGCAATTTATCCATATAACAAATGTGCACAGGCACCCTCAGAATCTGAAATGAAAGTTGGAAGAAAAAAGTTTTTAACATGTAATATGATTTTCACAAAGCTTGAACAATAAATAAAATGTGTAGAAAAGTAGAAAAAAAAAAGAGCTCCCTGGAATCCATGCCACCCCATGCCACACAGGTGCCCACTTGGGATTTCCGTATGCACAGATTTCTAGAATGGCGATTTCCTGTGAAAGTGACTTTAGGCGTTATATTAATTTCCACTGCTTCCATAACAAATTACCACATATTATGTAACTTACAACTATACAAATGTATTGTCTTACAGTTCTGTTGGTCAGAAGTCTGATAAGGGTCTCACTGGGGTAAAATTGAGGTATTGGTAGGGTTGGTAGGGGTGGTTGGTTTTTTTTTTTTCAGTCTGGAATTTCTTGTAGCAAATCTTTTACCATTTTCTCCAGCAGAATTCTAGAGGCCACTCATGTTTCTTAGCTTGTATCCTCTTCCGTCTTCCAGTCAATATCATATCTCTTTGACTAAACCTAGCTGGGAAAGGTCCTAAGGATATGTGTGATTGGGCTGGATTCACCTGGATAATTCAAGATAATCTCTGTAGCTCAACATTAACTTAGTCAATGTGCAAAATCCTTTTTGCCATGTAAGGTAACATAGTCACAGATTCTGGATGTGGACATCTTTGTGTCTCTTATTCTGCCTCCCAGAGGTATAGGAACTGTTGGCAGAGATACCAGAGGCAAATAGAAGGCCTGAAGTTGTTACTGATGTTTTGGAAAACTGCTGGAGCCATTTGAGGTGCCCATCATTTCAAGCACCCAGGGACAGGCCCTGCCCTTGTGCTCTTGGCCTGTCTGTCAGGCTGAGAACATCTCTGATGCAGGCACACCCGTCAGTCTCTTTGTTGACCAAGACTGACTGTTCAGAGGCTGTTCAACATATCTGTGCAGATCCCATTCCTACCACACAGCCTTGTCCCACTTGCTAGACTGACCCTAGAGTGACCCAGCAGATAGGACCAACGGGAAATGGCAAAGGAGTTTCTTACTGTGATTCTCTTCTCATGGGTCTATTTTCCTAGACCGGGGGTCTTTCCAAGACCCAAGTCCGCTCCCTCCAAGGTGAGGATTCATCTTCTTTGGGTCATCTATTAATTGTAACCTGTTTTTGTTGATATTTTGATCCACATGGGCTGTAATGATGTGTTCATAAGGTAAATATGTTTTAGACACACTTTCTATGTAAAGAGTGTTTGAATCTGCTGAGGTCCACAGCTAACTTAAGGGGTTGCTCTCCCTAAAATGAAAATAGCATTACATAACCACATGTAAAAGTACAATTTCAAACAGAAAGAGGAGCTAGAGAAAATAACTAGGCTGAATCATCAAATGTTTTAAAAAATCCCAATATGTAGCCTACCTTGTTAAAGTCTTAAAGTGCAAGTACCTATTATAAAATGGAGACACTCACAGAATATTTCTGTCTTTAAGCCATGGAAATCCTGACTTCATGCTTTCTGCTACACTGTTCTGTACATCACACATCACTTCGGGTCCTGGCAGAAGAAAGCCATTTCCAGCTTTACACATCATCCGAAAAGTCTTTTTATTGTCCTTCATTCCTCACTCCCTGAAAATGCTTTTTCAGAAAATATGAAAGAAATCTAAAGTTTTGCTTTCAATGGCTGACTGTGACTTTCAGTTAAAACATTAGATAAGGCTGGACACAGTGGCTCATGCCTATAATCCCAGCACTTTGGGATGCCAAGGCGAGTAGACCACTTGAGGTCAGGAGTTTGAGAGCAGGCTGGCCAACATGGCGAAACCCCATCTTTACTAAAAATACAAAAAAAAAATAGCTGGGCATGGTGGTGAGTTCCTATAATCCCAACTACTTGGGAGGCTGAGGGGGCAGAATTGCTTGAACCCAGAAGGCAGAGGTTGCCGTGAGCTGAGATCAAGCCATTGCACTCCAGCCTGAGTGATAGAGGGAGACTCTGGGTCAAAACAAACAAACCACCAATTAAATTCCTTAGGTATTCGTGAATGTCATTCCATAGAGAGCTTGGGAGCATGACTACAATGCAAAGCCGTTTTCATCACATCAAAGAAGAACAGGTCACAAATAACACCAGAAAGTTCTTTCTCGCTCACCTTGCTACATCCTCTGAATGACAGAGCTGGGAGGCTGCATTGAACTGAGGTTTCGGGGAGGACTGAGAAAGATGGAGTTTGTGAAGGTGAGGAAATGGCAGAGGAAGGCAGAGACATGAGTGGAGGCAAAGCCACTTGCTGACATGCCACGAGTGGTATGTCCAGTGTGCAAGGAAGACGGCGACCAACTGACATGTGGGGAAGGTGTGAAATGATAGTTTCTTACTGGATGAAACGTGGTAAACACACACCTTGGCAGTTCATGCCCTCATTATGTGGAGTGGACCACACTATGCTGTGAGACAAGTATTCTACAGCTGCTCTTTGAATGAGATTGTTTTGTTCCACATCCTTTAAATGTAACATTGATGAGGCAGAAAATCACTTCCTGGCCTGGGGCACTGTCTGTGTTATTTGCACAACTTCCCAGGCCTGAATGAACTTTCTCCAGGTCGTCTGGTATCCTCCCGCATCCTGAAACTGTGCAGGTTCGGTTCATCAGTGTGCCTCAGTGGTCCCGGTGTGAGTGAGTGTGGGTGTGTGTGAGTCGCCTGAGATGGTGCGGTCTCCTGTCCAGGCTGGTGCTCGCCTTCTGCCTGAGCTGCCCTGACCAGAGATAAACAGATAAATCGTCATGTTACTTATTTTAATTAATGTTTCTTAAATGTATGTATAGCTCACATTTATTTACTTATATAAATTTAATTCCTTGTTTAATACTGGAGTGTTCCAGTCTTTATTTGGAAGTTATGTGATGTTTTTGTGACCAGCAATATGCCATAGGAACACAACTGTTGCCCATGTCAATTAGCCTAGGGTAAAACTGGCTTTGTTATACATTGTTTTGCTTAATGTGGCAGTTTCCAACAACCCATTGATGACTTTAAGTGAAGATACAGTATTTTATTTTTGGTTTTTCCGTGTGACCTCATGGACATTGTTGAATTTCTTTCTGTTTTAATTGTAAAGCCATTCTCAATGAATGCTACCCCATGGCTTATCAGAAGAGCTTTAATCCGGGAACATCCAAGGAGCGGTAACACCAGACACACACCGTCATCTTAAAGTGATAGAGACGCATGTGGGTTTTCATTAACCTAACACTTCTGTGAAAATCAATCCTGGTTTTTAGATTAATCCAAAGATTAGTTTTCCCGTCATTGATGTTCTTACCTGTTGCTTTATTTCCATGTCTTTCAGTTACATGGTAACTCTGATCTTTCATTGAAATACCAAGCTGAATCAGAAAGAGAACAGGACTCAGAGTTAGGGCCCTGGGGCTAGGATTTTAGCACAGTCAGTTCCTTATTGTGTGATTTGAGGCTAATTATTTAACTTTCAGTTAATCATTTATCTGTGTATGCCTGTGTGTGTGAGTATAAAATAATGCCTATCTTAAAGAATTGTATCAAAAATTAATTTTGATGCAGTTTGTTAAAGCATTTTATGAAATGTCACAGTGACTCAGCACTAGAATTAACTGATGCTGTGGTTTGGATATAGTTTGTTTATGTCCATCAAAGTTCATGATGAAATTTGATCCCAATGTGGTGGTGATGGGAGGTGAAGCCCAGAGCCCGGTGGAAGATATTTGGGTTCTAGAGGCAGATCCCTCATAAATGGCTTGGTGCTGTTTTCAAGGCAGTCAGCTCTCTCTCTCAAAAGACTGTGTTAGTTCTCCTGGGAATAAATTAATCCCTTCCATAGTGGCTTGCTATAAATTCAGGACCTTCTCAGGTCTCTTTTTCCTTTTGACCTTTTCTGCCATGTTGTAACACCAAACAGAAGCCCTCCCCAGAAACCAAGGTCATGCCCTTGAACTTCCCAGCCTGCAGAGCTGTGAGCTAAATGAACTTCTTTTCCTTATTAATTACTCAGTCTCACATATTTTTATAGCAAAACAAAACAAACTAAGATAATTGATAATCTTATCTCATTTTTATGCTTTATTTCACAACCTTTCACACACAACCACTGTTATTTTATTATTGTAAAATTTCTGGCAAAGAAAATATAACCTTGTATAGCATTTCAAAGATACACTTTAATTTATCCACTGAAATTTGATTAAATGCTAAGAACTGTGCCCACCTTCTCTAAATCCACCCTTAATTTTGTAACATGTCTAGTGGGAGGAAAGCTCTGCTTTCTCTGATGGCTTTCTTCTTTAGCTCTTCATTTGAAATCGACTTGGCTACTCTGCAGCAGAATTAGAATAAGAATGAATTTTTATACTAAAAATGATTGCAAATAAAATTACACACCTGTGATGGTTAATTTTTTGTCAACTTGGCTGGGCCAGGAAGTGCTCAGATATTTGGTCAAACATTATTTTGGGTATTTCTATGAGGGTGCTGTGGATGACATGAACATTTAAATTGGTAGATTGAGTAAAAGAGATTACCCTTCACAATGTGGATGGGCTTCCTCCAATCAGCTGATAGAACAATAAGTTAAATAGAACAAAAAGACTAGCATACCCTAAGCTAGAGAGATTTCTCCAGCAGACTGTGTTTGGACTTCATCTGCAGTGTGAGCTCCTCCTTGCTCTGCAAACGGTCTTTGAACTCAAACTGGAAACTATGGCTCTCCTGGGCCTCAGCCTGCTGCCTTCAGACTGCAACTGCAGCATCAGCTGACCCACCCTGAAGACATTGAATTTGTCAGCCTCAGTAATGAAATACGCCAATTCTCTATATTAAATGTGTATGTGCGTGCACATGTGTATGCATACATATACTATTGGTTCTTTTTCTCCGCAGCACAGAACCCTGATACAGCAATCTAACCCAGGACTAAAGAAAAAACAAAAATCACTGGATAATGTTTGCTTTTTTCCATTAGCAATTTTGATGTGCCTCATCTCATATCCTATGCCATTCAAGATGGGCCTCATCAAATGCAGAGATAGGCCTAGTGCAATAAGGACTCTGAAGTAACCCAGGGTGACCACATTAGACAAATGCAGGGAAATAAAAACAGGATGATTTTTTAGCATTTTTCTAAGATCACTCAGTGCATAAAAAATAGAAAGTATTGAGAGTGTTGACTTTATAGATTTCAGTAGCATTCTTTATGGTTTTTTTCTTAAAAAGAAAATATGCATATATAAAAGAAAGTTAATGTCTCATTTTGGCTTCTGAATACCCAAAGCAATGAGCTTTCTGATGCTATGCATTTAAAACAAACAAAACAAAAAGTAACCTTATTTTGATTGGTTCAAGAAGCTCCAGGGAGATTGGTCTACATGAGGTTTATATGTTAAGAGACAAAATCAAGATATAGAACTATAAATGTACCATGATCTAAATAATGTTGACAATATATAAATATTTCCTGTGTATACATGTGTATGCATGTATATAATTATAGCATATATACATACACATATATGTAAATTTTATGTAATCATTTAATTTACATATGAAAGAAACACAGCTTTTTTTTTTTTCTTTTGCAATGAGGTCTTACCATGTTGCTTGTGCTGACCTCAAACTTTTGTGTTCAAGGACTCGTTCCACCTTAGCCTCCTGAGTAGCTGGGACTGCTGGCACATGCTACCACACCTACCTTTTTTTCCCCCAGTGCGTTCAGACTAAACTGGCTAATAGTTTAGATCAACAGAGTTGAAATACCCCTAATTACTGAGACCTATCTCAGGATGGAATACATCTGTTCAATGTTTACCTTCAGTAGCAACAGAATGCTTGCACGGACGAGATACCCAATATATATTTGTTGAGAGAAGTCACTCTATTTTTCCAGTATTTTCTTAGCATTCTGTCATGAGTATTAGAAAATGAAAAGACTTTAAACGTGTGCTGTAAAAATATGTTAAAATATTGTGAAACCAATTTTGGATTTGGTTCAGCTGAATTCAGTAAGGATCCAGGCAGTGTGGCTGTGTCTGGCCCACTACACAACAAAACAGAGAAGTTTGCAGGGGACGAGGGTTAGTCCAGCACCAGAATGGGGAAGGCATCTCCAGTGCCCTGCCCTTCTGATGGGGAGGGAGAGATGCCACCACTGTTATCTGACACCGGAGAGAGACAGGATTGGCCGCTGGATACAGCCCCCAGAGCCAACTCCGCCTGTTGCAGGACAACGCAAATCCTTGGAGTTCTTTAGAAAAAGTTTCAACTACAGATCAAATGATATAAAACTATCCCTATTATTGTTTCTTCTTGTGCTGATTTTTATAAATGTACCCTTTTTAAAAATTCATGCCAACAGATTAGAAAATTTAGTTATGGTCTAACTAGTTAGTTAGGTGACTCTTGCCTTTAATCCCAGCACTTTGGGGGGCTGAAGCAGGTGGATCACTTGAGGTCAGGAATTCGAGACGGGCCAGCCAACTTGGGGAAACCCCATCTCTACCAAAAGTAAAAAAAAAATTTCAGCCAAGCATGTGGTGCGCTACTCAGGAGGCTGAGGCGGGACACTTGCTTAAACCAGGGAGGCAGGTGTTGCAGTGAGGTGAGATCATACCACTCCGCTCCAGCCTGAGCAACTAGTGAGACTCTGTCTCAAAAAATAATAATAATAATTGTATGAACAAAGATATCACAATGATTTTTGTGTCTGTAAGACCTTTAGATGTGCCACGGTTTTCTTTCTTGACACCAGTTTTCTTTCTTGAATGGAGATTACTGAAAGCTGAGTTTCAGCTTTTGGAAGTGTTGGTTCATTTCTACTGTGCTCTTACGCCTGGCTCTATGCCCTCAGAGAACCTCCCTCACAAGCTCTGAAGTCCGATTTTACTCCCTCTCTCCCATGGGGCTGCCTAAAGCTCCACTAATTTTGGAGACTCTCTGTTCTCTCCTGCCCTGTGGCTTCCCCACACCTTGGTTTCTATGCCACCAGGCTGCCCTTACTAATGAGCAAATGCCTTGAGGCAAAACTCTTTGGTGAATGTTGGAGTCACCTGTCCTTTCCTTCTTTCACTGATCTTATCTTTTTTTAATTGTAAAATATTTTCCTGACAAAGAAAGGTTGTCTATACTCTACATGTACAGGTGATTATTTGATATCTGTGTGCATCCTGTAATGATTGTCACAATCACATTAACAGGCTGTGCATTCTGTCCCCAGAACTTGTTCATCTTACGCCTCAAAGTTTTATTCTTGGATCTTGTCTCCTAACTTCTTCAAAGCCTAGGTAGCTCTTCATGTCTTCTGTGAGATTATAAAGCATCTTCCATTTATTAATAAAAACAAGGAAGGCCTTTCAAACATGTTACACGGTGGAGAACCCACCCTCTGAGGAATTCACTGTCTTTTGAGTCAGCGTATATTATAACCATTATGACATGTTCCTGCTCTAACACTAACAAGACGTAAATATGCTTAGTGACTCTGCCATCCGAGAGCTCACAGTAATTAAATTGTTTATATGTTTTGAATATATGTATTTAGTGGAGTTCATGAATAGGTAGATGTTGGAAGAATTTGGAATACAGGTGGCAGGCAAAAGTAAAAAGATTAGATCCACATAAAAATTTCTGTAATTTGGAGACCAGCAGTGGATTCAGGAAAGTCTGTCAGTTGGGAGAGTTTTCTTTTTCTAATTTGTATTTGGTGAATTAATGACCAGGAGTGTTTGAATAATTACAAAAGCAAGAAAGAGGCAAGCAGAACCAGATGCAAACTGCCTTGTTCACACAATCACACAGGACTTGCTAGACTCACAATAGCGTATTATGCACATTTTTATACTTTCGCCTGTTTTTCATGTCTCAAAGTGGCAATTTACTTTTTCTGGCAAGAGGAGTGTTTTGGTTGGTTTAAATGGTAATGTGAGACTGGAATAAAGAAAAGCTGCCAATCATAGACTCCCAGAATTATCATAAAGGCAATCTCTTATCGTGGTGACAGGCCTATTTAAGGAATTTCTAGTATATAATTGTTGTTTTGATGTAATAAGCTGGTCAATTGCCAATAGGCCATGAAGTAAACACTTCAGAACACATTATGCCACATGGGAATAAAAAGAGCTCTCACCTCCTGGTCACACAAGTCCATTTGAATATGGCCTCCCTGCCAACATATCTGTGAACCGCTGTCAAGGTCAGCAACTCCAGTCACAGGATTGACTGACACAGCTCTTGGGCTGAGTGACCAGGGTCTCCTGCTCGGCCACACCAACTAACTTGCCTCCAACCTCAATGGCAGCTCCTCTGCAGTCTTCTTGCTTGTTTTTTTCTTCCTTTATCAGGCTTCTAAATGTTTAAATGCCTTTGGAGTTAGTCTTAACTTCCCTCTCATTTCTTCTCTGCAATT
The DNA here is from genome assembly GCF_009761245.1 of Sapajus apella. NCBI lineage: Eukaryota > Metazoa > Chordata > Mammalia > Primates > Cebidae > Sapajus > Sapajus apella. The sequence goes on from NW_022436951.1 coordinate 36,496,657, forward strand.
TCTGCCTAAATAAATTATCTATACAACTGACTCTAAGTATCATCCAACTGTCCATCACTGTCATGCCTCTAAGACCAGCATTGACCTTGCTTTGGAGCTCCAAATTCAGTCATCTGGTTAGAGATACAATGAAAACAGTTGGATGTATAATAGTCACCTGACACCATTTTTAGTCATGGTGCCTCAATCCCTCACAGAACCTTGAAGTTAGAGTTGCCTTTCTAGAACTTTGCACGGTTCCCTAATCCTCAACATAACCTCAAATGTCTATGCTAGTAATGGCTTTCTGTTGACCAAAGTCCAGCTCCTTTGTTGGTGACATCTATTAAATCCACATTTCCCAGTCTCATTTGCAGTTAGATGTGGCCTTAACTAAGTTCTCTCCAACAAAATGAGAACAAAAGTGGTAACAGCCACATCTGTTTATTTTGAAGCCTCAAATATATAAGAGAGTGCTGTATTAGTAAACATAGCGGGCTGGGGAACTACCTTCTTCATTCAATAAATATTTCTTGAGAATCTTCTATGTTAGACACTGTGCTAAATGTAGCTATTTGGTGGGGACACCAACATGTAAAATGAACTGACATATTCCTTAAAAGCAGTTTACTTTCTAGGCTGACCTATTTGACTACAAGGTAGCTCTAAAGCTTCTAAGCAGAATAAAAAATATATAGGAAAACATTATATTACGGTTTCATTATTTTATCTGTGGCAAATTACCTTTATAGAGAATATTGGCATAGTATAGTCAAACAAGAACAAGCAATGGTGTCCCATGTTAAGCTTAAAATTTTGGTTCTGTTACTTGACAGCTTTGTTGCCCTAGTTAATTCATTATCCTCTCTAAGCTTCTAATTTCTCCACTGTGAAAAGAAAATAATAATGGCCACCTAGAAGGATTTGTGGCATATGTTTAGAGCAAACTGCTGGTTTTCTCTATCATACGCACTGAATGTTCCAGCCACCCACTACACAACGCTTGCTATTCAGAGTAGTGATTATGCTGAAATTTCAAATACTTAATCTTAGGTTGTATGCCTAAAAGATAACTTTTAACAAACACAGGATTCTCAGAACAATTTCTATTTAAAACATAGCATAGTTAGGAGTTAATAGTTTGCCTGGAACAAAATTACATTATTTGAGAGCAAGAGCTCCAAAATTTGCCCTTTATCATGACACAGATCATTATCATTGAAAGCTAGGTTGTTTTTGTTTTACAAAAACAGAGAGGCAAGGCCAAGAACGCTTGACATACATAAAAATAATTACATTTTCCTTTCATTACACGATTTGAATCTAACCACATAAGGCAAAAAATAAGAATCTCAAAAGCTAATGGATGTTCCAGGTAGAAGCTCCCAGCTGTGGACACACATGGCTGTTGGTGAAGTCTCTGACCGGGAGGCCATGCAGCCACTTTGGTCTGGGTGAGGGAATGAAAGTGACATGTGGCAGGCAGTGTGATGCCTTTCAAAGGATAGAGAATCTTGTGTTACCCAGCAAAGGGCACACGTGTTTGACATTGGAATTAGTCGTCAGTGTCACATCTACCTTCTTCTTCATGGTATCCTGGTATTTATTATGTCTCCACAGGCAGAGGTATCACATTTATCAGTATTATTTCTACCAAACTTCATGTCTCATTTTTCATTTGAATGAGGGTCCAGTGGGTTCCCAGGTGAAGAGGACTTTGGGAGGCAGAAGGAATATCTCTACTTGCACTATAAGGAAAATGCCAAGGTATCATGGAGCACAAAGGTCCACCCCTCAAGTCCACTCTCTGAAGCCTTTGCGCTTTGGTAGATGGAAGAAGCAAAGACGTGGACATCAGTGGATGAGCAGACCTCCTGTACTCCATGCCTGGCAGGACCAAAGGACTAACTGCAAATCACAAAAACCCACACAAGGCCACGGAGACTGCATGAAACAAATCCTTACCATTGTCCAACCCCAACTAGCAAGTTCTACTGGAAGAAGGCTGTGTGTGAGAGGAGTGTGGGTGTGGGTTCAGTAAACTTGGAAATGCAGGCTTTACTATGGACTATTTGGCACACAAGGCTTTCCAGCCTTTCAAACATAGTTCAAACAAAATATATTCTGAAGGTCAAAGTATATATCTTGTGTGGGACTTAACAAGAATGTTTAGTTATGTATATTTACTTTTATAGTTATGTATATATACTTTTTAATGTATTTATATAGGTTATAATAAAATTCTTACACAAATTTTGTGTTTATTACAAATCAAGGAAACTAACTGTGCCCACACATGGAATGTGGAGTTAGAGACTGACTCTCACCCCACATCAGTGTTGAGAAGGGGCTGTGCTGACTTGGGGAAAGCAGATTCAATGAAGAGCAGCTGTCAGATGACCTTTCTCTAAAGCAGCTTGTTGCTTTCATCAATCAGAGCTGCGGGGAAGGCACAGCTGCCTGAAGGAAACAGTTGTCCATGTTTTCCAGGATTGCAGCAAAGGGAGCAAGACGGCGTGGCTTTCCTGCTTGTGACTTTTCCCTGTGAATGTCAGATTTTACATATGCAGATGATGATCGACCACAAAGGAAAGGCATGATAAATCATGATGGCTCCTTCCCTGAAGCCAGAGGGAGCCTTCTCTCAGAGAGCAGAAACTCATTTTATGATCTCACTCCAGCAAAACCAGTGCATCCCAATATCTAGAGGATATGTATAAACATTTTCCAAATGTTATCAAATGACTTTGCTCGTGGGAGTGAGCTAAAGCCTTGCTAGTATAAATAGAGGGTGACACACACTAGTCACCCCCGTAAGTACCTAAGAGGTTTAACGTAGGCTTGAGGAAGGAAGGGAGGGAGAAGTCAAGCCTGGTTGCAGGCTCCCGGGAGAGAGGACAGGCTGGATGACCACATATTTGAAGACAAGAGAGAAGACTTGGAGGAAGGGGCAGGCAGGTTTTGAAAAGGCTAAGCAAAATGAGCTGTGCAGTGGGAATTTGCGTGTGTGTGTGTGTGTGTGTGTGTGTGTGTGTGTGTGTGTGGTTTACAGAGGTTTGCGATGCAGAGGAACATTGTGGTTTGTTGTGGCAAGGCAGTTGCGGGCACAGGCTACAGAGTCAAAGACTACTCTCTTCTGCATGCTCCTTGTAGACTCTCAGTGTATTTTGAACCTCTATCTTCTCCAGGGTCCTAATTGGTGAAAAGATGAAAATAATAGCATTTTTAAAAGGGTGGATGCATGAGTTGACCCAGCGGAGGCTGGAGATCAGAGGACGTGCTCAGTCATCTTCAATGACTGCCAATATTTATGTAATGCTCTTTCACAGCGTTCCAGCCATAATTGTGCTCAAGTGTACCTATTATTTTTCCTTGTGGGAGTTGAAGCCATAGACATTAAGAATTTGCACTAAGAGATAGAAATCAGAGACAAGCAGGAAATAAAAGAAGGAACCAGGAGTAACTAACATTTGGAGGGAGACAGCATAAAAAACTTGAGAGAATGAGGTCTCCCAGCAGTGGGAGACCAGGTGTAAGAAGTGGCTAGAGGGGGCAGCGTCATCAGAAGGACCGGCCCTTGTCTTAGTCTAAGACATCCCTTGGCCCAGTGTTCCTCAAACTTTAACATGCATGCAAATCACCCATCGTGCAGTAAACAGCAGCTAAGTCAGCCAGCCTGTCTGCAGCCGGAGAGCCTACATCTCTAACAAGCTCCCAGGAGAGTCTGCTGCCCTCTGCAGAATTCGTTTTAAGTAGCCATGACCTAATACTGGCTTGTGTGTGTGTTGCCATTGCTGTAATGAAGAATAGGCCGCCCATCACCCAGGTAGGAAGAAAATAAGAAATCTTACTTCTACGCAAGCTTCTCAACTTTCTCCACCAGCAGAAAGGATTCTCAAGGGACTGAACTTACTCATACGTGTTCCTGGCCTAGGATCTAAAACTGAAGAGTTTCCCCCTTAGACATATTGTCCTCCCTGGGACACTCAGTTCGGTCCCAGGGAACTAAAGCCCACAGAGCAGGCTGCACTAAATCTGCTCTCAGAAACCATCTGGGACTAAGCCTCATTGGGATTTGGTTTCTAACCACAGAGTCTGCAATTCTTCAAAAGCTCTCAGGAAATGTAACCTGAATTCCAAAAGCTCAAGGGCTTTGGAGGTGGAAAAGTCAAGTACATGAATTGTGCCTTTTAATTCCATTCTCCAGGTCTCTTATTGTGCACTGATTCCTAGCAAGGTACCGGGTCCCTGGCAGGAAATAAATTATGAATGTAAAAGCTGTGAAGGTAAATTTATAGATGGCTTCTGTTGCACTTAAAATTAGCATTTGAAAATTGCATTGGCATTCTAATTCCACCATGTGGCCGATCAATTGCTTCCTGGTTAATTTGCTCTCCTCTCTGCTGCAAGCTATTGCTTTCAGGGCACACATGTGTCAATTTGTTCACTGTCTCTTGCAAGGAGACCCCAGGTTTAGATATGTGGTGCATCCTTTATCACAGGTGGGAGGTGGGAGTGGGCTTTGAGATGGGGAAAAGGAGGCAGGAGATAATAAATTGCCTGCCTCAGAGCTCTCGAGAAGGAGCAGCTCACACCATGATGGGCGTCTCCATTAATCCCTCCTGGAGAAGAGCTGTGGGTCCCAGACACAAAGTAATCCATCATTTCGCCCAGGCTAGAACTCATTGTCTCTAGAAGAAAATTAAACCTGATCCTGCTTTTTGTAAATGTGTATAAAGTACACATAAACCCCAATCATACAGATTTAAAATTGGATCCAAGTGATATACATGTAAAGAATAATATCTTTTTGGTAAAGACGTCTCAAGAATTCTCACTTAAAGTTCTGCATTGGTATAATCAGTGACTGTTCCTTCTTTGACATTTTACATCTGATTATCATGTTGAACTTGTTCCATCTCTGGGACAAACTGGATAAATGAGCAGAAACATGTCGACTCTAGGCAGAGTGCTAAATAAAACATACAATGAGACTCGGAAAAGAAACCAAAGGTGTTAGCAGCATTTGACCATGAGGTATGTTATTTATACTCTCCAGAACCAAAGCCAAAAAATGGGCCAATATCTATTTACAAGGTGGAGGAGGGCAAGTGAGAAGCAGAAAGCCCAGCTGATATTTCCTCACTCAGAATACTCTAATGTTAGGCAATGACAACACAGCCCTCTCTGGTTCTGTCCCCACCTCCCCAGTGACATGCAGACCTCACTTGTCATCCACCTTCTCCCAGGGCTCTGCCTACCTCACCTAAGTTCCGAGGCACTGGATGGGAAGCTGTCTTGAGAGACCAATAAAGCCCATAAATGTTGCTGTAATAGAGCTGAGATTGAAATGAAAGTCATCTTTCTGCTTTTCCTCCTAGTTTCCACCTCTGCTTCTCCAGCCTGAGGTCTCTGCCTGCATTTCCATCTTCTCTGTTTACTTCTTGGCCCACCACTGGGTTTTGTCTCCATCATAGCACTAAACTGGCTCCCAAAAATGTTGCTGATTGTCCGTTTTTAGACTGGAATAAAGAAATACCTAAGACACGGTAATGTATAAAGGAAGTAGGTTTAATTGACTCACAATTCCACATGGCTGGAGGGGCCTCAGGAAACTTACAATCATGGCAGAAGACAACTTACATGGCAAGGGAGAGTGCAGGGGAAACTACCATTTATAAAACCATCGGATCTTGTGAGAACTTACTCACTATCGTGAGAAAAGCATGGGGGAAAACCGCTCCTGTAATCCAGTCACTTCCCACCAGGCCTCTCCCTCAACATCTGGGGATTACAATTTGAGATGAGATTTGGATGGGGACACAAAGCCTAACCATGTCACTGCTGGTTTGCTGAATGCTGACCCAGCACGACTTCTGGTCCTCACCTCGCTGGTTAACTGTGCCATGCGTGACACTGTCAGTCCCTTCCTTCTTGTAGGAATTCTCTGCTCCTTTCACTTCTGAGACATGCTCCTTGCTCCTCTTTGTGTTTCTTAACCTTTTAACCTGGGCTTCCTGTTGAGCACCTCTGCTCCGTGTGAATTTTAAATGTCGAGATCCTTCTGGGTTTCACCTTCCCTTTGTTGCTAACTCAACAGATCGCCCTGGGAGACACCCCCTGCTTTTCCTGGCTTCTCTAATAACTCAAACCCAAATTGATGAGTGTCCAATTTATATCCATGGCTCAGATCTCTCTTCTGGGCTTCACATTCACCTAACCAATTGGCTGATGGACCTCCTTCCATTTGGACAAAGAACAGGCTCCTCCCATAGGTTGAAATGTCTACAACCAAGCTCCTCACCTTTCTGAAGCCAACTCTTGCTCCTCAGTTCCTAAGCTGTGACTGTCCAGCAGTTAGTCACCTCAGTAGCAATCCATCACTCACCTTTAACCCATCTCTTCACCTCACCCTGTATCCAGTCAGCAAATAAGTTTTGCCAATTTTACTCTCTCAATGTGTTTTTTCTTCTGCTGTCCCTAACTCTTCTGGGGCTCGCCTTGCCTTGGCACTTCAGTCCCACTCACTCAGAAGGCGTTTCCCATTCTAATTACTTTCCGCTCCGAGATGAGCCTGACAGGTGTGACTCAACTAAGCACCTGTGACTGTTACCCTTTTAATTATGGTCTAGGGATGACTCTCCACCTCCTACAGTGAAAATTCAACATTAAACTTTGTCCAAGATTACATTTTCATTCTCAGGTCCCATCCCTACCCATTACTGTCCTCAATGCAGCTTGTTCCCAACCGCAGAGTCATAGTCAAAGTATTTACAACTGGCATGTAGAGAAACTGACCGATCAGAGTAGATGCTAACCACAGCTGGAGTGGGGTCCATACTGTGCCCTCTCAGTGCAGCACAGTGGGAGGATAGTCCTGGGAGGGGTGATGGGTGCCCTGGAGGGCTCAGAGAAGAGGCCTTGCTTAGTGCCCTGCGTGTAAGCATTCCAGCATCTGCACACCTGCGGTGCTGCACCTGTGCACAACAGCTCCACATTAGACTTAACCTCACACGCCCACATTCTCACGTTGCTTCTCCTGTGCTCAGATAACTTTTTATAAATATTTAAGTTTTAACTCAAGTGTGCTACTACCTTTGGTCTTGGTTTCACAGAAGATCCTTTCTTTGCCTTCCCCACCACCAAATGTATAGTGCACTGTCCTTACTGGTGTTTCTCAGAGCACCAGTTTTTTCCTTTATCATCTTTGTTATCAATTGAATTACAGTTTAAATGCCATTTAAATTTTTCTACTTTTCCCACTAGAGTATAAGCTTGATGAGGGCAGGACACAGACAACATTGTCCAGCACGGTGTGTATTACACTTAATATGTGAGCATGACTTAGACCTAACTGTCAAACAGTAAGTAAATTGGGAAAATAAAAGCATAACACTTGAGGAATGTGTGATGTCATGACTTTACAGGAAGCAGGTGTGCTGGAAAATATACATGTGGGGCTCAAATGATTTGAGACTTGTGGCTCATCTAGTCTTGGAGCACACTGAATGTGTGCACTAGAAATAATTTCCTTACAAATGCCTAAAGCTTTAAATACAGCAAAGTTGCCTTCCCTCTCTGCCCAGGATGTGACATGGAATTAACACTGGAGAGGTATTTTGTAAAATATTAAGTGATGCTCATTCAAAGACATCATTAAAATATGTTTTAATGAAGTGCAATGTTGAGGTATTAATATAAATGTGCTATTGAGTGTTTCATCAAATATACCTTGAAGAATATGGCTCTAGAATAAAGGACACTTAATCGGGGGAAATATTGATCTCTCCCTACCTTTCTTTCTCCATCTTCTTTTCTTTTGAAAGTTAGTTTGCTTTAAGATCTTCGCCATAAAATGTCCTCATTAAAACAGGGCTTGAGCTGGGAATAAACAGTATGGTGACTGAGTTCCCATTCCTTTCGGATTCCACCTTCAGCTACACCCTGCAGATTTCCCATCCTCTTCCCCCCCCCACATTCTCTACATTCTCTGGACTCTACTCCCTGCTCTGCACACACTCAGGAGCCATACCACGCAGTGCCCGAGCAAACACACCCAGCATGGAGCAGAGGAAGAAACTGTTGCGTGCCGTCAATTATTCTCAGCAGTGCGAGTTTTCCGCATTAATTGAGAAGAGAAAATGCAACAGGAGAAGCCACAGCACTCTGAGTTTGGCCCACAAGAGAAAGCAGATGATGTCTAGGAGGCTGTGATATGTGGTTGGAATGCTAGTTATTGCACACAAATTTAAGAGGAAAATTTAGTATTCCAGGCACTCTCTGGCTAACAATATAAACTCTTTTACAGATGGGGATATCACCTCTGTTATGAGGAGGGAAGCAGCTATCCTACCTCTTATTAAAGGAAATTTTGCAGGGCTAGAAAAGGAGCCACAGATGTGTTAAAGTATCAGCTTCCCAGCATTGGTTCAAGCTCATGGTGAGGAACTGCATCAGAACCGGGGGGTCTCTTCCTTTGTTTTCTAAAATAGAGACACCTAGAGTGACTGGGGAAGGTCTGAATGACCTGTGTAGTCCACTTTCATCTTGGGCTTTGTGGGATGTACAGTATTTGTTATCCAACCCTGAACATGAACTTCATATCACATTACCTGAGATGTCAGGGGCTTCCAGTTTGAAGCAGATAATGTGCATGCTCCTGTTCATAAAATGCAATTCAATAAAAATATTGTGTTATCGACCTGTTATTTCTATTTTAGCTTCATAACTAATTCACTTTTATGATTCTCCTTATCTGTGGAGAGAGATGGCATATTCTGTTGGAAAATAACGTCAAAACTCTGTGAAAAGTAAAATGCTCTAAATAAATGTATGAAAGTATAATATTTTCTTGAAAAGCATGTTTGTGAACAGGGAATGGATTGGTTGGTGAGATTAGCACTCCATTATTGAATCATCAAGGATTACTATTAGAAATGATGGGAAATAGAGAAGGCCAGTAAACGCATATTTTCTCTGTACCCTGGAAGTGTATATTGACCTGGTCACGTGACTTGGGCAAATAAATCAATTTCTCTGAGTCTCACTTTCCTTATCAACACAATGAAAATATGAGGCCAGATTGTCTTAGCTTTATTTCTTAGCTTTATCCTTGTTTTTAAAAATGTTATATTCAATGATTCTCTTAAAACATTATTTTTCTTTTCTTAGAGACAAGTTCTCATTCTGTCACCCAAGCTCTTGGCTCACTGCAGCCCTGACCAGCAAAGCTCAAGTGGTCTTCCTACCTCAGCCTCCTGTGTAGCTGGGTCTACAGGCATGTACCACCACACACAGCTAAATTTTAAATTTTACATGTTGGATGTCCATTGTCTCCCAACCTGGTCTTGAACTCCTAGGCTCAAGGGAGCCACCCACTTTTGCTTCCCAAATTGCTGGGATTACAGGCATGTGCTGCCACATTAAGCTCAGTGATTCTCCTTTTGTTTATTGGTTTTACTCTCTATGCAATCACCAAGCATATATTGAGTGAACACTGCTAGGTGTTGGGTTCAGACTTGGTTGCTGGCCTCAGGAGTGCGTGAGTCTGTTGAGTTAAACTTTGACATCTTAGAACAAGAGAATATCTACCTGGAGTACTGAAATCCACCTGGATATTCATTGTCTCCCACCCGAAGACTGTGGGGTCTGGGCCTCCTGGAGTTTCTGATAAAAAGTCTCCTTTCTGGGTTCACATGAAAGGAGAAAGAATGGATAAAGATTTCACAGAAAGTAGAAGCTATATAACATAGTGGGAGATTCTTGCCAGCTTGCCAAGATCAATGCCACTCCCTGTTCAACTCCTGTTAAAGCATCTGACATGTTTTCACTTTTACATGTGGAGGCTGTTATCCACCCTCCTCCTTGGAAGGGCAGACCATGTTCATCAACCTCCTGTATCCACTATGCTGCTATCACCTCCTCTTGGCCTTCTCTGCTCCTTCTCCTGCTCCTCCCTTGTACTTATCTATGGACCTTTGTTTTAACTTTTAAATGTGCACATCTCAGATCCAGGCTTGTCACTTTTATGTAACTGATTTCCAGTCATGGCATCATTTGACAGCTTGTGGTCAGCAGAGAAACTTGCCAGGTTCCAGGAGTAGTTCTGGCTGAAGCACGCAGGAGATAGAATGAGGCTTAGGGCTGTACTTGGGACTTCTAGGTGAGCACAGTGGTCAGAAGATCCAAAATGATCACCAAGACTGTCCCAGGAAGCATTTTTCTCCAGTTGGGACACTGAGTCATGATGTGGCAAAAGCTGGAAGCCTGGAGTTTGCCTTTTCCTGCTGTGGTTGAGTCCTATGTATGATCCTGCAGTTGTTCATCTGCACTGAAATAAGTGATTAGAAGTCATGGGGAGCAGCAGGTGACATAAGGCCTCCCTGCAATGGTGCATGGGTGTGGCCAGGGGCTCCTCAGAAAGAGGAGAAGAAATGAGAGGAGGAAAAGCAATAGAAGAACAGGTAAGAGCAGAGTAGCATGGCTGTTGTGGACATAAACTGAAGGTGTCCCACTGAGATGAGTGGAATTGGCTGTTTAGAGCATGTTACCTTGGCAAAATGGTAAACATCAGGGCAATCTAACATGATCACATATCTGCACATAATGTCTCATTTTACCTAATTCTGTTTTAAAAAACATTGACCAAACATTATCATTGGTCCGACACAGTGGCTCACACCTGTAATTCCAGCACTTTGGGAGGCCAAGGCGGGTGGATTGCTTGAGCCCAAGAGCTTCAGACCAGCCAGGGAAACATGGTGAAACCCCCTGTTTACAAAATAATTAACCGTGTGTGGCGGGGTGCACTTGTATTCTCAGCTTCTCTGGAGGCTGAGGTGGAAGGATCACCTTAGCCTGGGGAGTTCAACATCACAGTGATTTGTGATTGCACCACTGTACTCCAGTCTGGGCGACAGCAATTCCCTCTCTCAAAAAACAAAACAAAATACATTATCATCAATTGAACATCGGACACCGGGACATGTGCTATCTGTGGGAAAAACATGGATTATTAATTTTGATTTTTCTGGGTTCTAGAAACTCTCAGCCAAGATAAATATACACATACACATGCAATGTATGTAACATATGACAATGTTTAAATATAAAAGATAATGTGACATAGATACACATGTATAATATGCATGTGACAGTTAATTTTATGTGTCAATTTGGCTGGACCACAGTGCCTAGATATGTGACCAAAGATTGTTCTGAATGTTTCAAGCTGTTTTTTGGTGAGATGAATATTTATATCTGTGGACTCTAAGTAGAGCAGACCTCTCTGCATAATGTGGATGGACCCATCTAAATCAGTTGAAGGCCTGAGCAGAGCAAAACACTGACTTCCCCTAAGCAAAAATGAGTTTTGCCAGCAAACTGCCTTTGGCGCCAACTGCAACATTGGTTCTTCCTGGTTCTCCCACCTCAGAGCCTTTGTATTTGAACTACAACATCCCGTCTTCCCAGAGACTTCAGCCTGACAGCCTTCAGACTGGAACGATAGCGTTGGCTCTCCTGAGTCTCCAGACTGTGGACCATCCTGCAGATTTCAGCCTGACCGCCAGTCTCTCCAATCACGTGAGCCAATTTATTCATGAATACATTTATGCTCTCTCTCTTTTTCTCCCCCTCTCCCTATTGGTTCTATTTCATGGGGGTCCTTAATTAAAGCCCCAAGGATGCAACACTTCCCAGGAAGTTGACAGCAGCTGATACGGTTTGGATTTATGTCTCTACCCAAATCTCATTTCAAAGTGTAATTCCAGTGTTGGAGGTGGAGCCCAGTGGGAAGTGACTGGATCATGGGGCGGAGTTCTCATGGATGGTTTAGCACCGTCCCCTCTTGGTACTGTATGGTGATAGTGAGTGCATTCTCATGAGATTTGGTGTTTAACAGCGTGTGGCACCTCCCCCCTCTCTTCCTCCCACTTTGGCCATGTGAAATGTGCCTGCTTTCCCTTTGTCTTCCGTCATGATTTTAAGTTTCCTGAGGCCTCCTCAGAAGCATATGCCACTGTATTTCCTGCACAGGTGAAACAAATCTCTCTTCTTTATAAATTACCCAGTTTCAGGTATTTCTTTACAGCAGTGTGAGAATCAACAGCATCCTCCATCATGAGAAAACCCATGGAGACATGTTCTTTGGCCTGTAACTCTCTTCAGAGATGAGCAAACTTTACAAGAGCCATTAGGAAAGTGAGAGTAACCCTAAACTTTGGCAAATCAAGAAAGAATGGCCGTGGGAGGACCCTCTTTCTGCAGTCTGAGGGGCAAACAGGCTTCTTAAATGGCTCCACATAGATTTGCAATACAGTATGCTCATCCTGGTGATATCGGCTTAGAAGCAAATGGGTAGTTTTTTCTAATATAGTTTCAAATTAATAAACAATCTCATCAGCATTCTTGTGTTTCCCAGTTGGTAAAATTAATGATCCCCGTGCCTGGATGAGCTTGGGGCTCCTTGTACATCAGGACTCTGTTCTCTGATTGATACTCCAGTTTACTGGAGAAAGCACAAAAGTTTGAACAGATTAAGCCTCTGTGGCTCTGGGTTCGGGATTAGGTCAAATGAGAGCGGTCACCTGGAGGAAGCTCCAGCTCATCCGTCTCCCTGGGCTGCAATAGCATTTTACCACCAACTGGCCAGGCTTAAGACAATAGCACCTTTTTGTCTCACAGTCCCGGAGGCTGAAAGTCCAAAGTCAAGGGTCTGGCAGGGCCACACTGTGTCTGAAAGCTCCAAGGTAAGATCCTTTCCTTCCTCTCAGCTCCTGCTGTTTACCAGCAATCCTTGCGTCCCTTGGCTTGTAGAGGTCCGTCCAAGATCTGCCTCCATCATCACATGGTATCCTCCCTGTGTGTGTCTGAGTGTCTTCTCCTCTTCCTTTAGGACAGCAGTCTTGTTGGATTGAGGCCCATCCTAATGACATCATCTGAACTTGATTATATCTGTAAAGAGCTTGTTTCCAAATAAGGTCACAATCACAGGGACTGGGAGTTAGGACATTAACATATACATATATGTTAACATTAACATTAACATATATCTTCTGGGGGAAAACATGTCAACCCGTAAGGGCATCTCAGCTGTCCTGGCACAATGCCAAGGAATTCAGGGCTTGTCAATCTGTCTTGTCCCATTTCTCCTTCACAGCAAAGTGCTAAGGACATCCCAAACTGTACTCTACATTACAAATTTACAAGTGACTCTGCCCAACCCCATCTGAAGTGTCTGAAAGGAGAAATTATCTGAAATTCAAATTTATACCAAACCTCCTTTGTAGGAGCCACAGTTAAGAATCATTTTTCTCTGCCATGTTTCTGTGCATTATGATGAAGATGAAAATGTACTTTATTTCAAATAAAGTAAATCAAGCCAAGCATGACCTAAAAGCTCTACAAATATTAAACATCCATCTAATTATGCATTAGACTGCTGTCTTTGTTTAATTTTCTTAAATAATACCTAAAATGCTCCCAATAACTTACACAAGATCCTTTTCTCATTGGAATAATTATTATAAACAAAACAAAACTTTGACTCCCAAAGTAGGAATCTATGTGAATAGAGAGAGGGGAAGTTGAAATCCACAAAAATAACATTAAGAAAGGGCCATATAGCCAAAATGAGTTTAGAATGAAAAAAATAAAAGATCTCATTTGATCTTTAATTGATGGCTCTCATTTTACCCTGAGAGCCATGACTCAGGGTCTTCACTGAGGTTTCCACTACCTCATTTTAGCTCAGCTACACTGAGTATTTACAGGCGAAGTTTCCTTGAATTGCAATGCTTCAGACTGATCAACAGTTGCTGCCCAGAACAGCCACGAGTAGTAATAAGTGGTATTTGTGGAGAGCTTCTACCCAAGGAATCTTAAGTCATACGCATGGCCTACAAGTTAATCAATAAGAAGCTGATGGTCTTCTTACAACTCGCCTCTGGAGGAAATCATGACAAATGAGCCTTCACAGACCTGCTGTTGTACCCACATGCAGTGGGTGCTGCTCTGCTGTGTTTTTTGCAATGTTCTTGTGACAGCATAAGCCACGTGTAGTGGGAAGATTGCTAATAGTTTTCTCTACATTGCTGTTCCATGTACTTTCCTTGGGGCATGAAGCTGACATTGTCACTGACATTCTAATTCAAACCTCAGCTTGTGAATTTGCCTTGGAAGATTACATTCATTCAGAGTAGATTATTTTTATACAACTGTGGAAAACTAAAGTCATCTTCCAAGAACAGATAAAAATAGAATATCAATAATATACTTCAATAAATGAGACAAAACGTCATGGCTTGACATTCTATAAACTTCTTAGTGATAATAACAGATATATCACTAAATGAATAGGTTATTACACAATCTATGCATCTTTTAAAACCTAAAGATCCACTGTAAGAGACTATCTGTTATAATTCTGCTTCCTGTGTTTGTTTGCATATTTTTAAACATATTTATCCACTTAGATAAAGTTTTATAAGAGCTATTGCAGGGGACTGCACACCTCTAAAAAGCAGTTGCCAAGCATTCAACATTATACAGGATCATAGACTCTTTTTTGGCTTTGACTGCATTTCTTTTTAAAAACTATGGTGGGCAGATCACGAGGTCAAGAGTTCGAGACCATGGTGAAATCCCGTCTTTACTAAAAAATACAAAAATTAGCTGGGTGTGGTGGTGCATGCCTGTGGTCCCAGGTACTCGGGAGGCTGAGGCAGGAGACTTGCTTGAACCCAAGAAGTGGAGGTTGCGGTGAGCTGAGATCATGCCACTGCACTCTCGCTCTGGCATCAGAGCAAGAGTCTGTCTCAAAAAAAAACAAAAAAACAAACAAAAAAAACATCTATGGAGATGGCCATGGACCAAGTGGCTCTGAAAAATAAACATAGATTGTAAGAAAAATAGAGTTCAATTAATTGTATTCCTAGGATGTTCAATGGGTCAGGAAAAGGATTACAGTGTGAGAAGATTAAACTGCTGTCATATAATATAAAATTTTGCTATGCGAATTTTGTAATCAAATGTTGAATTTTTAAGTACAGTTAGAATCATGCCTTTGGGAGTCAGTGAGATGGCATACAAATGTTTTTCCCAGTCATGTTAGAGTGTGTGTGTGTGTGTGTGTGTGTGTGTGTGTGTGTGTGTGTGGCATTCCCTCTCACAAACAACCCAAAGAAATGAAGCAGAGGCTCTTGTAGCCCTGTCTCACAGAGAGCAATCTTCTAATAATGTGTCTCCCTTCTCATTCTTATTTGCCTGTGTTGCAGCATGATTTTGAATTAAGATCAGTTGACACTTTCATAGATAAATTAAGCTTCTTATGTTCAATATATTATTCTTTTCTTAATGTGTGTCTCTTGATAATGACTCACTGAATAACCAGATACTGTGCAATCTCTTCTACATTTTATTTCTATGTAAAAATATTAAACAAAATTTTCCAATCCTCTCCACTCTGGCAGCAGATCAACAGGGTTTTATACCTTACTCAAAATTTTTTTACAAGACAAATATTTAAAATGATGCAAAACCCACAACCTTCATTGGTGTTTTGGGGTCTCTGCTTAATTACGAAATGAGCGGTAATTTCTAACCGCACTTAGCCGTGATTACGCTAAAGGTGAGAAAATAGGTTGAGTGCTGCTATGGACTAAATGTCTGTGTCCCCTCAAATTCTGTTGACACCTAAGTCTCCAATGTGGTGGCATCAGGAGGTGGAGGCTTTGAAAGTAATCAGGAATTAAGGGTGGAGCTCTCATAAATGATACTAGCACCCTTGTAAGAAGAAACGCTCACCAGACACCAGATGTGTTGGGGCCATGTTCTTAGACTTTCAGCCTCCAGAACTGTGAGAAATAAGTGTATGTTGCTCAAGCCCCTGAGTCTACGGTACCTGGCCATAGCAGCCCGGGAGGACTAAGACAAGAGTATATAATCAGCAAGTAGATGTATGAGAATTGGAACCCTGGGAGTCTGACAATAGAGTCCATGACTGAACAAATAATTTTTTTTTTTGAGACTGAGTGTCGCTCTGTCACCCAGGCTGGGGTGCAGTGGCATGACCTCAACTCACTACAACCTCCGCCTCCCAGGTTCAAGCAATTTTCTGCTCAGCCTCCTGAGTAGCTGGGATTACAGGCACCCGACACCACACCCAGATGGTGAAACCCCGTCTCTAACTAAAAATACAATAATTTTAATATTTTTAGTAGATGTGGGGTTTCACCATCTTGGCCAAGCTGGTCTTGAACTCCTGACCTTGTGATCCACTCTTTTCAGCCTCCCAAAGTGCTGGGATTACAGGTGTGAGCCACCATGCCCGGTCTGAACAATTTCTTAAAGATTTACTTTAGATGTTGTCCCTTCTGCTGGGTCTGTCCCACAGACTGTGGCCTAGCGACAGGTGAAAAGAGAACTCAGAGACAGGTATGCAGTGTAAGAGCAGCTAGGGGACTGCCCGGCAGTAGTGGCCAAAGAGTGAGCAGTCTGGAACAGCTGGAGATGCTTGCTTTTATTCAGTAATAATGCTGAAAGCCTGCAGCCAACACTTTCTGTGTGTAATTAACATTATTGTTCCCCCTTTCAGGGAGCGGTCACAGGAGATCAAGGGTCGGTTTCTGGACAGCATAAGTAAACAAGCCTATTTAAGATATATTCCTCTATACTTCCTCGTACCTACTCTTCATCCTCTGCCCCAGGATAAGAGAACAGCTGCCTTCAGCTTACTCTCCCCTGAAGCTATGCAGAGCCTTCCACCTTTCGTAAGACCCGCCCCTTTCCCTATCGCTTCTCCCACCACTCTGCCCAATCTCCTGTACCCTTCTCAATCTCATGTTGAACTGCTGGAGGTGGGGCCTGGTCGGGGCTCTTTGGGTCGTGAAGTGGCTCCTCCATGCTTGGTGCTGTCATCCTGACAGTGAGTGAGTTCTGATGAGAGCTGGCTGTTTAAAGCGTGTGCCACCTCCCGTCTTGCTCCTGCTCTCGCTGTGTGACCTGCCCGTTCTCACTTCTCCTTCCACCAGGAGTGAAAGCTTCTGGACGCCTCCCCAGAAGCTGAGCAGATGCTGGTGCTGAACCTCCTGTACACCTTGCAGAACTGGGAATTAAACGTCTTTTCTATATAAATTGCCCAGCCTCAGGTGTACCTTTATAGCAATGCAGTCAGAGCCTAATACACCAAGTCTCTTAATTAAACTTGTGTGCAGCAGATTTATTGTGGAATATATTCCTGACATGTTTCCATGGATCATAGAAGCATGACAGTCAAATGCAGGCTGTATTGTGTCACCTGTCACTAATCTAGTCACCAGTCACCTCAGGCCCAGGATTCTCGCTAAAATAAATACACTGCATGGAGTAAACTCTTAATTAGATGGAAAATGACTCAAGAATTATTATAACATATGGTCCCAAAGTAAACTGAAAAATGAGAACAACAGTTCCATGAACACTCCTGAAAGCCAATGGGAATAGAGACAATCTACATGTCTGGAAGGGCAGCTTAATTTCCATAGCTTCCTGAATTCATCTTCCAGCTTTTCCTGCTACAAAAACTCAACTTAAAGTTCCAGAGGGAGGCATTTCATAGACCTTCCTCTCTCCGGTCTTTTATTTTATTTGGGTTTTGTGACATTTGAAAGTTCCTTCAGCTTTCTGGGGTGTAGTTTCCTCTTAGTAAAGATGCTTGTCACATCGCTGTTCTGAGGATTAAATCAGGTATTGTATATGAAATGCTTGGTTAATATAAAATATCAGATAATTATTCTCTTATCTTCTTTCTTCCCTCACTCTGGGAAAATTCTCTATGACCACAGGGTTAGTTACCCTCCAACACTGAGAAGGATAAAGTAAAAAGCTGGCAATTCCTCTCTTTTCTTTAAGTTACTGGGGAGAGTTCTCCCACCTTCCTTTAATTGTGGCATTTCTTTTTCTTTTTCTTTTTTTAATTTTCCTTTAAGTTCTGGGACAGGTGCTGAGCACGCAGGTTTGCTACACAGGTATCCATGTGCCATGGTGGTTTGCTGCAGCCCCACGTGCGTTAGGTTGCTGGTATATGCAGGATTCTAAATGTTTGACAGAAATGTGCCAACAGGTGTATAGCAACCACTATGTGCTCCACCTAAACCCCCTTGTTAAGGGGTACACTTGCCTGTCAGAAAATGGGAGGTTCATGAACAAGTCGAGGAGACAGTTATCTGCTAACTTGTTACTCCGCTTCTGCGAGAACTTACCCCACTCTCAGATGTGTATCTTAGAGGGCTTTGAAGTCGTAGGAGTTGATGAACCACTGTATCTCTGTTTTGCATAGAAAATAAACCCATTCCCATCACAAAACAACCCCCATTTTATAAGAAATATTCAAGAGGCAAAGGAATGGGAAAGGTTAAGTATATAAATGCAACCTTGGACATCAACTTTGAGAGCCAGGTACCCCATGGCACCCTCCCATGACCTGGTCAGTTTCTGGGGACACCTGGTATCCTTGGACAGGAAGCACCCACCGTTAGTGTCAAAAAGTGCCTGATGGACCTAGATATCCTCTTCCTGGATATCTTCCAGATATCCTGGCAGCAAAGAGGATACGGTGGGGCGTATTGGGATCTTTCGAGAGGAACCCCACCCTGTGATTGACAGCCATCCTCCTGGGGCAGTTTCACTCTGCCGTGGTGACTGACAGGTGGATGAAGACACAGAGCATTTTAAAATTGAATAGACCCAAATACGGCACAAATAAGGATTGTAGAATTGTTTTGTGAAACTTTTGCTGCTGGCAGGCATATATAACGTGTGGGCAAGTATACGTGTGAATACAATCGGCTGCACTATCCATGGATATTCTTTCACTGAGTCTCCCAAGTTCAAAACCATAATACATAATTAGAGATAAATTATGTGAGGGAAGGTGAGTGGCTTGAAACAGACCAAATTCCTAGAATCAGTTGCTTATCTTTCTGCACTCTGTTTTCTCAACTTGAAGATGCATAATGGCACTCCTCTTAACATTGGAAATCAAGGAGTATCTTACAATGGATTTGTACATTTAATGTGTTTCTTTTCCATTTGTGCTCTGCAAAGCTATTATTAAGTCGATAAAATGTTTCAGAATCGTTGCTCTCTGAAAATCAACAAAATAGAGTGCATACTCCCAAGCACTGAGCTTTAGGAGATAAAATGACTCCCAACATAATATAAATCCTGCTTATCAAAGAGAGAGAAATGAAGTGTCCTGCTCTAGGGATACAATCTGCATTAACTTCAGAAGAGGATGCAGGTCACCATCAGTCCCTCTCCACAGATAAGTGAGTCCAGAAAGCTCTAACAGCCCTGTTCTGCAAGATTGAGACTGGGAAAATTGAACTCTCTTCCTGCCTCTGTTTCTTAAGTTACTTCTGGCTTATCTCGATTAATTTCAGCATTTTCTTTTCTAGCTCATTTAAGTGATCAGTTTCCTATGGTTGGAAATGTACTTTATAGTTAATGACATGATGAATAATTTGATGTACACGAATTATTTTCTTGTTTTGTCTTATTTTAAATGATTTCATTAGAGGCAGGCCTCAGACAGGAGACTTTAAGATCATGTTTAAAGTCTTTTATTCATGCTGCCAAGCTAGCTTTGAAAAATTATATGGTAATTATAAATATTTGATGTGTATAAATTTATCAGCCTCACAATCAACACATCGTTATTATTTGGTAAATTTCAGAAACATACAATATCACAGCATCATTTCTTCTGCATTTTTTTTGTCTGTTTATAGCTTGAATGTATTTTGTGTGTGTTGCTTTACTAATTCTATCAGGAGAAATTTCTATTTTCAAGGTACTAAGGGTATAGATTCAAGTATAATAGATAAGAACTTTTACCTTTCGTACCAGTCTGGGTCCTTTGGGAAGCAGACATCGAGATGGAGTTAGGAGTTAAGGGCTGCAGATGTGCGTAGGCAGAACACCCCCATGGAGGGTAAGGGGAGAGAGAGTGGGAGCAAGTGGGGAGCCTCTGACCATGAGAATGAGGCCTGACACCTGAGGAAGAGAGAGGGAAGAGGGGAGGACAGGGCAGGAAGAGCCTCAGGCTGTGATGCCCCACTGAGAGCATCTTGGCCAGCCCAGTGGGGAGTCCCAAAATACAGAATGATCTTCTGAGGCCCCTCTCAGACTGGACTTTCCTGCCACGCTCAGTCACTGCATGACAGCAGTCTGGGGGAGGGGGAGCTTGGTATGACCAAAGCAGTGAACTCCAAAAGTAGGGCTACAGTCAGCTACCAATGCTCTAGCTCTGAGCAACAGGTCTCTCCGGGAGGGAGAGGAGAGTGAGGCACCTCCTAGCAGTCACTCCTCTGGCTCTTCAGTTGGAGGGAAGGAAGATAAGCAAATTAGTGAACAGCCTGATGATGAGTACTTTAGGGAAAAGTAAAGCAAAGGAAAATGTGTATTAGGACAGAAAAGGTTACAAGTTTCATGTTATCTTCTCCCATTAATTTGTAGTGTTTCTTAAGCTGCCATGGAAAACAGGAGACTTTTGAGAAGAATCTGAGGGAAGTGAGGGAGGGAGCCATGTGGAGATCTGGACAGAGCTCTGGAGGCAAAGGGAACAGCTGATGCCAAAGTCCTGTGCAGAGGATGCCTTGCCACATCACAGGAACAGCCAGGTTGTCAGCATACCTCACATGAATTGAGCCCCAGGGAGGTGGGAAGACATGAGGGATAAGGGAATCAGCATCAGCAGGCTTTTACTTTGGTTGGGAAGGGAAGCTGCAATCACCTGTTTCTTCCTGCCCACTGCATAGACAAAATCAGTTCACTGAGACTATGGTATTTTAGTAAATAGAGAGTTTAATTAACAGGAGGTCAGCTATATTGGAGAATTGGATTTTTTACTCAAATCAGTCTCTCCAAAGGTTCAGACATAAGGGATTTTCAAAGATAGTTTGGTGGGCAGGGGACTAGGGAATGAGTGCTGCTGACTGGTTGGGGAATGCCATCATAGTGGTGTGGAAAAAGATTCTTGTCCACTGAGTTTGCCCCTGGTGGGGCCACAGGATCAGTTGAGTCATGAATCACAAATCTGGGTGGGGTGAATCTGAAAGTCATCTTAAAAAGAAAGTCTAGATTATATGAGTGATGTTATCTATAGGAGCAATTGGAGAAGTCACAAATGTTGTGACTCCCGGCCACGTGACTTCTAAGCATCAAGGGATTACAGAAACTATGCCTATATTTCAGCAGAATTCAGGGCCCTCTCATAATCCTAAGCTTGTGGCCTTTATTAGTCTTACAAAGGCAGTTTCAGCCCGAAAAGGAGGTGATCAGTTTGCAGGAAGGACTACTATCATCCTTGCTTTGAAGTTAAACTGTAAACTGAATTCCTTTCATGGTTGCTTTGGCCTATGCCCAGGAGTGAGCAAAGACAGCAAGCCTGTGAGGTTAGAAGCAAGATGGAGTCAGTCATGGTAGACTTCTGTGACTGTCATCATCTTTGCAAAGGAGGTTTCAAAGTCACAGGAAGCTTTTATGGGGACAGTGATATGTCCCAGTATGGGAGCTTCACTTTCATGCTCTTGCCAGAATAAACCATGATGGAGTGTGCTGTGAATGTCCAGGCATTCCTAGCTACCTGCATGTGCTAAATACATCCTCAGTAGCCCAAGAGTAAGTAAAAGAAATCTAAGGATATCTGGATAATTAGCTTTTTATTTTGGTAAATTTTGCAAAGTGAGACTTTTTCACAAAGACCTACAAATTGAGTATCTCTAGTTCAAAAATCTGAAACCAGAAATGGTCCAAAAATGAAAACTTTTTGTGTGCTGGCATGAGGCTCATTGAAGCATTTTGGGCTTTGGATTTTCGAGTTAGAAATGTTGAACTGGGGTTAGCATAATGCAAATATTCCCAAATCTGAAAAAAAAAAATTAGAAATTATAAACTCTCCTAGTTCCATGCATTTAGGATTAGGAATACTCAACCTATAATCATTAATGCCAATTATAATCCTTGGTCAGCCCTTCCCTCTTGTTGCTTCATTTGTTCATTGTTTGTTTACAGTTAATCACCATACTTCACGTTCTAACACTCAATTGTGCACACTTATGTGCTGGCATTTGCTTCCACTTAAATGCATCCCTGTTTTGGGGTTTAGATGAGGCTGGGAGCCCTGCCTGCTTCAGTTCAGCCTCCGGTTCTATCACTTCTTGTTGAAAGATGGTTATGAGTCTTGGAATAAAAGGACCCCCAAATAACACAATCCCCATTTTTCCAAGCAGAATGCTTGTTTAAGATGCTTTTGGACAAATTGAATGTTTTAATTTTTTGTGGCATGACTGAAATTGATTTTGCTGAATAAGTTTACTTTCAGGCACATGTTTAATTTTGCATGACATAAACAAATATATTATTTTGAAAATATTAATTTTGCCTGCTTTATTATCTTTGAACAATGTCATTTAAAATGTTCATAAGGAAACATTACTTCCAGCATTACAAGAAACACTTTGTGAGTCATTGGATACAGTTCCCAGAACACATTGTATTTAGTTCTATTTAAATATTTTGCAATACTGCCTTTCAGAATTCATTAATAGATATTGACATGTCTCTAATTTACAAAGAAGGGAACTAACATTTTAGAGGGTTGTAGCTTTCCAAGAAGCCAACTGAGGGAGCAACTTGCTTCCAGTCCTAGTCTGTGTGTGTTCACAGCCAGGCTCTCAACCACCCTGATGTCACTTCTGTACAGTTTTCTTTCTGGCAAAACACTGGGATTTTTGTTGTTGTTGATGATAAATTTTAAAATGCTTCTCCAATATTTTGTGAAAAATCTTACCCAAACTATGTATAGCTCATCAGTTAACCTGCTAACAAAAGACATGATCATATTTTGCTCTCCTACCAGGAAAGTAGTGCATTTATCTCTTGATTTAAGGCTTTTATATTTCCCAGTAAACTTTCTGTATAAAGGTCACGCATCTCTTCTTAATTTTGTATCTAAATATTTTATATTTTTGTTTCTATTGTAAATAGAATTTCCTTATAAATAATGCATTTCAGGTTATTGCTGGTATGGAAGAATGTAATTGATTCTAGGTATATTTATTTTATGTCTTGCCTATCCATGAAATTTTTATTTGGTCTAAAGTTTTCTTACAGAAATGTTAAACTTTCCAAGGATGCTGTTTTATTTATCATGACTTTTTTTTCTACTTCAGTTTTTAAACTTTCGTTTCTTATAGCCAAAGGAGCCCAAATAAAACAGAAACATGAACCAAGATCTACTCAAACCTGTCCAGGGGCCTATGCTGGTGAAAGGGAGAAAGGGACATTGGGAACGTCTCAGGAATGCCACCAGAGGCTGAGCCTCAGGAGAGCCCCGGTGTGGGGAGGGAAATACTGTCCTCGCAAATACTCAGGCCCTAATATTATATGGGACAAGCGTCTATCCAGAGGAGATTAGTTAAGGATCTTGAGATGGGAAGACTTTCCTGGATGACCTGGGTGGTTCCTAAAGCCATTGCAGGTAAGAAGTAGGCAGAGGGATTTGACCACAGACAGAAGAGAAGAAGGCCCTATGCTAGGAGGAAAGGTCCGCAGAGTCAGGGAGGCAGCTGCTGGGAGGTTGTTGGGTAGGAGTGGAGAAAGGGACAGGACCAAGGAATGCAAGCAATGCAGCTCCGGAATCTGGAGAAGGAGAGAAAGATCATTCCCAAAACCCCACTACAGGGGAGCACAATCCTGCCGACACCTCGGTTCTGCTCTGGTGGTGAAGCCCGTTTTAGACTGGTGACCTCGGAACAACAAGCTATTAAACTGTACTGGTTTAGCCATCAGGTTTGTGGGGATTTGTTACAGCAGACACAGGAAAGGAGCACACCAGGAACCACCTCCCCGCACAGCACTGCTCCTCGATTCTCAGAGCCTGCTCCTCCTCCCCATGCACCCCCACCCCCATGGATTTGCCTAGAAAAAACCCACGTTTACCTGCTGCGTTTCTTCAGCCTGTTAATGCAGCCAAAACACACAAAGGAAAAAACTCAAGTTTACAAGACACATTTTTTCTTCCAGCCTATTTTGTAAGGCCAGGCGTCAAGCCCTCATGGGTAGGTTACCTAGAGCTTTGTTGCCTCGGGGTCAGGTCCAAAGACAGAAGTGACCACTTATGGCTTCTCCTTGACTTGGGACTGGGCAGCCATGCTTTTCCATTAGAGGCTGTGGGAGGTAAAGTCTATTTCATGCCTACACCAGTCACTTTTTTATGTTTTGTGTCTTAAAGAATTACCTACAACTTCCAGAAAATATTGAATAATGTTTGGAAAAGTTGCAAGTCATCAAAACTGAAACTGGCCTAAGTAAAACTGGGACTTTCCCTGCTGGGTGGATTCCGGACCACAGTGAATCCTAGGCACCGGACCTGGGGGTGGCGTGCCTCAGGTAGAGCCGGGCAGCCTCAGGAGGCCAGGCTCTTCTGCCTCTCTCTGACTTCCTTGCCTCGTTCAAAGGCAGCATTCTTCACAGGCAAGGGACAGACATCTCTGATAGTCCCCAAGTTTCACACCGTCAAATGTAGCCTCAGAAGAGGAGCTTCCCCAACACAACCCCAGCTCTGTACCCACGCTCCTGAAAAGTGACTTAGGGTCTGCAGTAAATCAGGTGTCAGCTCTCAGGGAAAAAGGAAAGAAGGGCAGGAAGGAAGAAGGGGGAGAAGAAAGGAAGGGAGGGTGGAAAGGAGAAAAAGGAAGGAAGGGAAAGAAAGAAGAAAGGAAGGAAGTAAAAAAGAAAGTCCAAAAGGCTGGGGCCAAGAAAAAGCAGGGCGGCCTGTGAAACCCCTGTGTGGGACAGTGGGGTTCCCTAGAGGGGACAGACTAGAGGGTGGTTTCCAGCTGCCTGGAGAGGGAAGGTGCTGGCTGTCTCATCCAAACATGCTCTTGGTCCAGCATGCTTGCCTCCTTACTGATTTTAAAACTGTTTCTAATGTATCGGAGAGTCATCATTATAGCAGGGGCGTCGGGGGAAAAAACTCTCGAACAGCAAAGTGAGGAAGGAAGTGTCTTTTTATTCAGCCAAGAGCCATGGCGGGCAACAGCCTCATTTACCAAGCTCCCCGAGCTGCAGCTTCTCTCCCTTTATGTAGGCTTACAACACTAAAGGGGAAACTGAGGCGGAACTATGTCATTGTCCATTTGCTGGACCTCCAACCTTCCAATCTTTTGGCTTCATTGATTTGCTAATTCATGTGCAATGTGAATGGGGACCAGTAAGGGAGGGGGGAGCTTACAGAGACAAGACAAAAGCAACAAGCAGCTTGTTGGCAGAAGTGTTTCCAGGAGGGAGCCTGGGTCGTGGAGACGTGGGGGCATGACCCAGTGCCGGGCTCCAGCCGGTGGCGACAGCATTCATTTGCAGCTCTTTCAAGGTTAACAGATGGCAGAGACTCTGGGAACTAAAGAGGGAGTCATTTTCCCAGCTCTTTGGTATTTTATTTTATTTTTTTCTTCTTCACTCTTCTTTCCATCTGGCAGTGGGGGAAGAGGTGAAATTGAAGGAGGTGAGGGGGTCTTCCCTCTCATCATGACAGCAATAATAATAACAAACACTTACGTGGAGGTTGCTATGTGCCAGGAACTGTTTTGAGCATTTCATTTTAAATTACTGAAATAATTATGCATGAGATTTGGATGTGGATATTTGTCCCCACCCAAATCTTATGCCAAATTATAATCTTCAGTGCTGGAGGTATAGCCTGGTGGGAAGTGTTTGAATCATGGAGGTGGATCCCTCATGGCTTGGTGCTATCTTCATGACAGTGAATGAATTCTCACGAGACCTGGTTGTTTAAAAGTCTGTGGCACCTCCCTGCCTCTCTCTCTCTTTCTCTCTCTCTCTCTCTCTGTCTCTTCCTCTCTTACTCCTGCTTTTGCCATGGGATGTTCCTCCTCCCTCTTCACTTTCTGCCATGGTTGAAAGCTTCCTGAGGCCTCATCAGAAGCCAAGTGTATTAGTCTGTTTTCACACTGCTGATAAAAACATAGCCGAGACTGGGTCATTTACAAAAGAAAGAGGTTTAATTCAACTCACAGTTCCACATAGCTGGGGAGGCCCCACAAATGTGGCGGAAGGTGAAAAGCATGCAGCAGGCAAGAGAGAGAATGAGAAACAAGTGAAATGGTTTTTCTTTATCAAACCATCAGATCTGGTGAGATTCATCCACTACCACAGGATAAACTGCCCCCATGATTCAATTATGTCCTGCCAGCCCCACAACACATAGGAATTATGGGAGCTACAATTCAAGATGAGATTTGGGTGGGGACTCAGAGCCAAATCGTATCACCAAGTATACCTGGCATCATGCTTCCTGTACAGACTGTAAATTGTGAGCCAATTAAATCTCTTTGCTATGCATTACCCAATCTCAGGTGTTTCTGTGCAGCAATGCAAGAATGAGCTAATGCAATTTACTTCCACTTGTGAAATGATGATGGAATCGGGGCACAGAGATGTTAAATAACCAGCCCAAGGTCAGCCAGTTGTTATTCGGTGGAGCCAGGATTTTATCTCCATCAGTTTGGCTCCTGGGTCTATTCTCTTAACCACTACTTCAAGAGCCACACTCTCTTATGCTAATGACATATTCTTTTCTTCCTATTCTGAGCAGTATAATTTTCTATTGATATTAAAATATTTCAAAAGGCTCTTCCATAGATACCAAAGTGATTTTATGTAATCTCTTTTGAAGTTATAACATTTTAATAGATTTGTTCATCTGGAATCACCCTTGTGTTTCTGAGATTTATCCTATTCTATCATGGTGTATAGTTTCAATGTGTTGCTGATGTGATATATTTGAGGTTTTGGTTTTTATGATCATAGGAAATTTAGATTCTAAAATCTCAAACATTTGCATGCCTTATTATGAAGGGGGCAATGCTAATCTTTTATAATATTATACCAAAGTGAGGACACAAGTTTCCACATTTCAGATAAAAAAACAAAACAACGAATATTATTAAATAAATATTCTTCTGCTGGAAGTTAAAGCCTGAGCTTTACCACTGGGAAGACCTCCTATAAGCTTGTATCTCTCTGACAGTCAGCAAATATTGGACTGGCATTGACTAGTTACAGAAACGACATTGGTAGCTACACAGAAGGTTTTAACATTCAGGGATGGTTGAATTTGAGGATTAATTTAATTTAGCAAAAGCAATGACTTCAGGAGTTGGAATTTGACTCATATTGTTTTTATATAGCTGAAGAGCGTGTCTCTTCACAGAGCATCTCTGGATGTTTTTGTTAATGGCCTGATGTTTTCCAGGAGGTCTCTGGACACATTGGTAGATCAAGGGGAGAAGCCAGGGAGTGTACATAGCAATGTAACAATACTTAACAGACAGGCAGCACTTGGTGGATAAGCCTATTTAAGGCTTCAAATAACTGTGGAATTATTCTAAGACTCAGCAATGCCACTTCTAGGTGTACACTAAAAGAATTGAAAGCAGAGCCTCAAAAAGATATTTGTATGTTCATGTTCATAGCAGCATCACTCACAACAGCCAAAAGAGGAAGCAACTCAGCATCCATCCATGGATGAATGGATAAACAAATTATAGTGTCTTTTTTGTTTGTTCGTTTGAAACAGAGTCTTGCTTTGTTGTCTATGCTGGAGTGCAGTGGTGCAATCTCAGTTCACTGCAACCTCCACCTCCTAGGTTCAAGCAATCCTCCTGCCTCAGCCTCCTGAGTAGCTGGGATTATAGGTGCATGCCACCATGTCTGGCTAATTTGTATTTTTTTAGAAAAGAAACGGGGTTTCACCATTTGGTCAGGCTGGTCTCAAACTCCTGACCTTGTGATCCACCTGCCTTGGCCTCCCAAAATGCTGGGATTACAGATCTGAGCTACCGTGCACAGCCTGTAATGCCCTTTTATTGAAATATTATTCAGCCTTTAAAAGGCTATCGCATGGCTGAATCTTGGAGACATTATTCAGTGAAATAAGCCAGTCAGAAATCGATAAATACTGTCTGATACCACTTTTGAGATACTTAAGGTGGTCAAATTCATAGAGACAGAAAGTAGAATGCCTGGCTGAGAGGAAGGGGACATGGGGAGTTAGTGTTGCCTGAATGTAGAGTTTCAGTTTAAGGAGATGAAAAGAATTCTGGAGACGGGTGGTGCTGATGATTGCACAACAACGTAAATGTATTTTGCAACCGAACTGGACACTTGAACATGGTTTAGATGGTAAAAGCTTAAATCACCACATATCATGCATTGTTTATTTTACAAGTGAAAAAACTGGGTTGAGAGTTTAAGAGTCCACAGATAAACACAGCCAATAGCAGGCTGGTGTTGAAATCTATGGCCTCTCACCATGGAACGTGAGGAAACAGGCATCATGTTGAGAGCAGCAGGAGATGGCAGATGCCTAGGAAGATAGGGGCGAGTCCTCGGTGAAACCCCACCTTCAAGCCAAAGACAGTTTAAAGCCTGAAAGCCAAGCTACAAGTTAAATTCTTGGACCAGATTCAGAACTTATATTCCTGTCTGGCATGTTTTCCTATGATGGATCCCCACCCTTCACCTATTTTACATATACCTACCCTTTCCTAATTGGTTTTCTACACTGTCATGCCCATTTTTGAGTGGTGTCTTCACTATAATCTTTTTTTTTTTTTTTTGCATACTTACAAACCAATCAGCACACACTCCCCACACTTCCTATTCTGAGTCCATAAAAGCTCCAGGCTCAGCCATATTAGGGAACTTTTCCTGCTTTGGGACAGGGGAACCACCCACCATATTTCCTCTTTGCTGAGAGCTTACCTTTCACTTAGTAAATTCGTCTCCACTCACTCTCTGGTGTCTCTGCACCTAATTCTTCCTGGCTGTGAGACAAAAACTTGGACCCAGCTGAGCTAAGGAGCACAATAATCTTGCATTAATACTAACCAGGAAAATCCACTCCTTTGCAGTGTGTTTGTTATGAAAACTAGAAGACAGATGCTGCGGGATGTAGGGGCAAGCTTATGGACTGCCTTTCTTCATCTCTGCATTACAGTTCGTGTCCCCTCAAATCCAAGATTCTTCAAAAATGGAAACATGGAGTGCTGGGAAAATTAACATATGTGATTGTCTTATTGCATTCAGGTTGCTATAAAAATAACTTAGAATGGGTAATTTATAATAGACAAATATTTATTTATCATAGTTCTGGAAGCTGGGAAGTCCGAGGTCAGGTGTCTGCTGACTTGATCCCTGGTGAAGTTTGCTCTCTGTTTCTAATGTGACACCTCACTGTTGCTTCCTCCCATGACAAAAAGCAGAAGGGAAAAAGGACCAGGGTGCTCCCTTTAGTCTCTTTTATGCTGGCACTAATCTCTTTTAAGAGGGTGGAGTGCTCAGACTTTATTACTTCCCTAGAGGCACCACGTCTTAATGCTATCACATTGGACATTAGGTTCCAACATATGGATTTTGGAGGCACACAAACATCAAACCAGGACAGAAGTCCCTCAACTCAAGAAGGGTTCCATGCCAGCTGCATGGAATGCTGGTCTCTTCTGACCCTTGTCCCTCCAGCTCCCAACACAGAGTGGCCTTCGTTTCTCATCTCAACTTGTCTCCATGTGAGAAGCTCTGCATTTCACAGGTCCTCAGGAAGAAAAGGATGCCCAGCACAAAGACGCCAGTAGCCTGTGTACCTGTGTGAAGACTATGGCATCTCCAGAGTGACATCTGGAGACAGGGGCTTTACTGGAGCCCTTGGCCTTCATTCATTCCAAGCAAAGCTACCTTGGGACCTCTTCAAACATCTCCCCATCTCTCCCATCTTCCCTCCCAATCCCCATCAGATTTAAATGTTTTAACAACTTTTTGTTTTCTACCTCTCCAGAGACCAGTCTTCTAGAAACTTCCAGTTCACTCTAGGGTAACACTCTAAGCTCCCCTCTTCCTGCCCTCCCTCACAAAAACAGTTTTATCTGACTGTGAAGGCATCAGTGCCTCCCAAGAGAGAGTTTCTCTTCCAGTGACTGAATGTGGGACCTTGCTTGATCCACATGTTTGTTTTCCAGAATGCTCCCATATTATTGCAAATGGAAAGAAGAACATTGAATAGGAAAATACATTTTAGATATTACAGTGTTTAAATATTAATATCATACCTTTTCCATACCAGTTTATGTATTTAGGGTTCTTGCATTTAACTTTGGTGTGTATGAAACAATAGTAATCCGAACAAAAGTTTATAAACTCCAAGTAAGTTATATATTTCACATCTCTCCTACCAAGAAAACTTATTTCCAGAATAATCAGAACCAACCTAAGCTTTTTGTTCTTTTTCCCAGATGGTGGAAGGAAGGAGATGAGTCTGACTGATCACTGGGCTTCTGTGGGCTTTGGCTCTGTGTTCCCTCAATGCCAGTTCTGGTGTCATGGAACACACAGCTGGGCTACAGATGATGACATACATGACAGAAGGCAAACGAATATTGTCCTGTCATATATGGGCAGGGACAGTGAAATATGGGCCCATTCTGTGGCTTAATGCTGTAGAAAATTTTAAGTGATTAGTAACTGATAATTTATATTCAGAGTTGGATTTGGGGGCACACTGTGGAAGAAAAATATGGGATGTTAATTAACCATTGCTGGAGATAGATGAAAAAGGCCTCCAAAATTGGAAATGAGAAGAGAAGAGCAAGGAGAGCAGGACGAGGAGAGAACAGGGACAGGGGGCAAGGAGAGAAGGACAAGGATAGAGAGCCAAAGAGAAGGGGAAGGAGGGAAGGGCAGGGAGGGAAAGGTATGGAGGGAAGGGGAAAGAGAGAAGGGCAGGGAGGGAAGGGGAAGGAGGGAAAAGTAGGGAGGGAAGGGCAGGAAGAGAAGGGCAGGGAGGGAACGACAGGAAGGGGAGGGAAAGGAAGGAAGGGCAGGGAGGGGATGAAAAGGAGGAAAGGGGAAGGAGGGAAGGTCATGGAGGGAAGGGCAGGAAGAGAAGGGGAAAGAGGGAAGGGCAGGGAGGGGAGGGGAAGGAGGGAAGGGCAGGAAGGGAGGGAAAAGGAGGGAAAGGAGAGGAGGGAAGAAGAAGGAGGTAAAGGGAAGGAGAGATGGGGAAGGAAAGAAGGGGAAGGAGGGAAGGACAGGGAGGGAAAGATAGGGAGGGAAGGGGAAAGAGGGAAGGGCAGGGAGGGAAGAGCAGGAAGGGAAAGGGAGGGAGGGAAGGACAGGGAGGGAAGAAGAGGGATGGAAGGATAGGGAGAGGAGGGGAAGGAGGAAAGGGGCAGGAGGGAAGGGCAGGAAGGGAGGGGAAAGGAGGGAAGAAGAAGGAGGGAAAGGGAAGAAGAGAAGGGGATGGACAGAAAGAAAGAGAGTATGGCAGGGAGGCTGTGCGAGGCCATGGAAGACAGGCTTTGCCATCTTGGTGGAGTCCCGTCAAGTCAGTGTGAGGTGCTCTTCTCAGTTTGCCCAGAACACCTTTCAAGACCAACGGTCCATGGCCAATTTTGTTATCAAAGTGTAAAAGAGTGGACTTGAGGCAGGCAGTGAGCAGTCTTGGCGCTTCACCTCCACGTCTCCCGTGAAAGCGTTGGTGTTCTTTCAGCAGCCTGTGTGTGTGCCCTTTCCCGCTGCATTCCCTAACCTCTCCCCGTCTCCTTTTCACTTCTCAGCCAATCACTCTGTGGATTTATGGTGAGGTGTTGCAGC
Organism: Sapajus apella; assembly: GCF_009761245.1. Classification (NCBI taxonomy): domain Eukaryota; kingdom Metazoa; phylum Chordata; class Mammalia; order Primates; family Cebidae; genus Sapajus; species Sapajus apella. Next base: position 36,528,346 of record NW_022436951.1, read on the forward strand.
CCTGCTGTCATTTTATGATGGTGTGCACTTCATGAACTGAGCACTGGGACAAAGGGGACTGGCTTTCAAGGAGGAGACACAAGTGCAAGGAGACACACAGGGCATCCCCAGGAAAAATGACAGCCCATCCCTAGCCCCTGACACACATGGGATGCTATAAGGAGGAACTTAGGCGCTTGTTTGAGATCCTTGTAAAGCAGAGCCCTGTCTACAGTGCTTGCACCGTGTGTGTGTATTGATTGCCGCTTTTCTGTGTTTTATATTTCAGGGTGATACTGTTGATTCCATTTTCAAGATTGGGATCCATATATTTTTGGAAGCCAGCTGCTTTTAGGAACTAAGTAAAATGTTGCACATTTTAAGGAGCACTGTTGCAATAAACGCCAAATATTTAAGAAGAACAGTCTGTTCTAAGATGTAGGGCTCATGTTTCAGGTAAATCTCTCTCTGGATGAACAATTGAACAAAGTGCATGCCCCTCCCCCCTGCACACATTCGCTTCAGTTTAGGGCTGCATCATTTCACCACTCTACCATTTATGTGAACAGCTTCGTTAACCTGTCAGCTCCCCGACCCGCTCTTAGAGTGATACATGGCAAGGTCCTCCCTGTGCTAATAAGACCCCCTTGGCCATTATTAATAATACCACTGCGATTCAGAACGTGAAGCCATAGAGCAGTAATAAAAAGAGAAACCGTCATTATTTCAACCACAGGGCAGAAAATGAGGGGATCTTCATAATTATGGACATTTGTAGCTGCCAGGCTCCAGCCAGAAGGGAAGATAGGGAACTGCACCAGCCCAGCAAGCTGCCCTCATGGGAAAGGGCAGGGAAAATGAGTCCGACCTTGAGCTTGGCAGAGCCACTGTGCCCAGGGAAATAGGTGCAGGTTTGGCCTCACTCTGAGTGTTCTGCCTTGATCTCTCTTGGCCATCTGGGAAGGAGTATATTTCATATCTATACTTCTATTTCATCATCATTCATCCAACTGCACATTATGGCTGTGGCTGCATGTACTACTGCAAACCCTGGTCCTACAAAATATTTCTTCATATTTGTAATTTCTTAGCAAGTAACAGCTGTCATCAAATTTACTTATTAAGGCTGTATTGTTGAAGTGTAATTTGATTCAGGAGAAATGTTCTCTTTTCACTAAATCCATTGGTGGCTTTTGAATTGAGTTTTCAAGTTGGGTACTGTTTAAAATCCAGTTTGCTTTGCAATATTAACCTGATATGAAGACTAATTTATAAAAAAAACTACTTTCTAAAATCAGGGCCTGAGGTGTACCACCAGCTTCAGAACTAGGATACAGGAAGAATACAAAGTTTCTTGAGACAGTTTTGAGTTTATGTAATGTATAATTCACAATAAAAACCACAGGCATGGAATAATTGCTGAATTTGGTGAATTTGCTAATTCCTTCCTACTGCTTTAGTCCAACTATCGTATTAGTCTATTTTCACACTGCTGATAAAGACATACCTGAGGCTAGGTAATGCATAAAGAAAAGGAGGTTTAATGGACTCACAGTTCCACATGGCTGGGGAGGCCTCACAGTCATGGTGGAAGGCAAAAGGCATGTCTTACATGGTGGTGGTAAGAGAGAATAAGGACCAAGTAAAAGGGGTTTCCCCTGACAAAACTGTCAGATCTCATGAGACTTATTCACTGTCACAAGAGTGTAGGGAAACTGCCCCCAAGAATCAATTATCTCCTACCAAGTCCCTCCCACAACACGTGTGAATTATGAGAGTTACAATTTGATAAGAGATTTGGGCGGGGACACAGTCAAACCATATCAGGTACTTTGTACTGGTAATTGCCCTTCTCCTGCCCCATTCTGCCCCATGCATTTACTATGATCGGGTAGATTTGCTTTAACGTCCATCTGCCTCAATTCTTCATCTGTAAAATCGGCATATCTAGTACCTAGCTCTTAGAATGACTGGGGGTTTTGAAGGAGGGGATACAGGGTGAGGCACTTAGATATCGCTGTGAATTCTAGCCCTATGGGTGCACCATCTATTGGTGCTGAACTCTATAGTGGGCGTGTCAGAGTAGAAAGATGGGGCAGGTGTAGTATGCTCCCTGAACAGGACCTTCCCCCTGAAGCCAAAGCTCAGGCCCTGGGTGGGGACAGCTGAGACAGAGCATCTGAAAGCACGGCTTACAGAGATGAGCCGGACTCATCGCACAGGCTCAGAAGAGGTTTTGGGCAACCAGCAGAGCCTCTGCCTCCCTCTAACTGTCCCTGAGGGGTACACATTGGTCCCAGCACTGGCACACCCACCCCAGGGCCACTTTCTTCCAGAATTCACCAGTGTTTTTCACAGGCTCCTCAAAGCTTGCTCAGGTCCACAGGGATCATGCTCTGGAGTGTAGTTAAGACAAAAAAGTCATGGTCCAGGATGGCAGCAAAAGGAGACCATGGGCCCTCTCCCCAGTGACACACAGTAATTGCTGAATATCATTAAACAGCAAGACAACAGTGATCATTTAAAGTTGGAAAACTGTCCTCAGGACATAAAACAGCAGAAGAAACATTCAGTCAGGAACATCTGCTAGATTTTGGCGAGAACAGTAAGATCTGTGCATTTGAGCCACCAATTACTCTTCCCTGGAAAGCTTGATGGAACCTCCACTCCAGGAAGGTGTGGCCATAAAGATGAGCTTCCTTGGCCCTCAGCCCTTAAACAACGGCTGTGGTGTCCCCCTGGGAGGGGAGGGCCATGAGCATTTCTCATCCCAACTCTGAGATGAAGAGGCTACATTTGTGGTGAGCATCGCTGAGTGGATGGGGGCTCCCATCCTTCAATCCACCTTCACGCGTGGGAAAGCTGTGCTGCCACATGGAGGGCCCCCAACAACCCTCAGCACAGTGTGTCCACTAGGCAGGGGGTTAATTCTGAGAGTAAGCTGAGGATACCATAGGCTACCACGCATGATCATAAAGCAGGAATGCCACTCAGGGAAAAGAGGCCACTGTCCCTCCGCCAACTCCAAAGCAGAGGCTCAGAGACTTTGCCCACAGAGAAGCACTGTACAGAAGAAAAGATAGCTTCAAACTCTTGCCAAAGGAAATTATTTTATGTGATTTTTTAAATTTGTTTATTTGTTTGTTTTTTGAATGTAGAGAAGTTCAGGCCTAAGTGAACTTGTGAAAATAATGGAAGTTTTGGTGGGGAGCCTGGTAGCTCCTCTTGGTTAAAAACCAGATGGGTTATAGGCTAGATAGTTCATCATAGAGAAACAAGGGAAGAGACAGATGAAAGGAGCCCTCTTGGGGTCCGAAGAAACCTAGAAGACTGGCTTCAAAACCACATTGCAGACATTTGATCGAATCAGACTGTGGAACAATGTATGCACTTGTCCACTGCCAAAAACAAGAGCCATCAGCTGGCAACTAGGGGAGTTCAACAGCTGGGTATTACCCAAATGAGGCAGACAGCTTGACAGAGAGATGAGAATAAAAAACAGGCAGTGAAAACCTGTTAAAGCCACTGTTATCTGAGGGTGACAGGGTGAGTGTCCCAGGCTCTAAGGACAAAATCAGAGCTTAGCTTCACATCACGAATGAAATAGATGTCACTGAAATAGTCTAGCTCAGACCATAAACAAACAAATAAGGAAATGATAGCAAAAATATGCCCAGAAGTGAGAAGGAGTTGCTGCACTATATTACCTAAAAAGTTATGTTTTCAATTAAAAACATGGGATGCAAAGAAAGAGAAAAATATGACATACACAGAAAAACAAAAGCAAAAAACAGGGAACAAAATACTGTCTGATAGAAGGTCTAGATGTTAAAATTAATACACAGAGATTCTACAGTAGCCTTAAGCACTATGTTCAAAGAACTGAAGTTAACCACACTTAATGAATTAAGAAAGCTATAATGGCAATGTCTCATTAAACAAAAAATATAAATAAAAAGTAGGAATGATATTTAACAAAACAAGTAAAAATTCTGGAGATTAAAAGTACAATAACCTAAAGGAAAAATGAATTCGAGGGGCTCAAGATTATTTAGAACTGGCTGCAAAAAGAATCTGTGAACTCGAAGATAGATTGATAGTGATTATACAATCTGAAAAGCAAATAGAAAAAAGAGTGAATGAAATTGAACAGATTCTGACAGACATTTGGAGTATGATTTAATAAACAACACATGTGTAATGGGAGAACAAAAAGGAAAGAGAGAAAAGAGCAGAAAAATTATCTGAAGAAAGAAGGACTAAAAACATTTGAAATTTAATAAAAAGCATAAATGGAAATATTCAAAATCCCAATGACCTCCAAGCAGGATAAGCCCAAACAGATTTATACCCAGACATATCATAGCAAAAATTCAAAAAAAATAAAGGCAAGGAGAAAATCTTGAAAGCAGTAGAAGAAAAATGATTTCTCAGGTGCAAGCAAAGCCCAGTGAGGTTGATAACTCACTGTGCATCAGACATTGGAAAGACTAGAAGACAGTGAGATGGCATTTTAAGTGCTGACAGAAAAAAAAAATTGTTAACCAAGAGTCTTATGTATGGCAAAACTCTCAGACTTGAAGGTAAAATAAAGGCATTCTGAGATTAGCATAATTGTGAGAACTCATCACTAGCTGATTTGCCTTCTAAAAAATACTGAAGGAAGCTCTTCAGGCTGAAAGCTAGTGAACCCAGACAGTAATTGACTCTCTCTCTCTCTTTCTCTCTCTCTCACACACACACACACACACACAGAACATTGTTAAAGTTAATTATTTAATTATAATAGACAACATAAGTACATATTTCTTGTCCTCTGAACTGATTTAAAAACCAACTGTACAAAGTAGAATGTATATAATTGCATTATTGGGTCCGTAACATACAGAAATGCAATAGCTTTAATAATAACAGCTTGAAAGGGGTGTATGGGAACAAAGATGCATTGTAGTAAGGAAATAATACCAGACGATAACGTGAGCCCACAGAACAAATGAAGAGGTCCAGAAATGGCAAATGAGAAGGGAGATTTAGCAAACTCTATAATACATGTGCTCTCCTTTCTTGTCCCAGCTTCTTAACAATAAATATAAAATTATTTAAAGCAATAATTTTAACAATGTATTGTTAGGTTTGTAGTATAAATAGATGTAGGATATATAGCAATGATAGTACAATAAAAAAGAAGAAAAATTGGAGCTATATAAGAGTAGTATTTTCCTATCTCAGTGGAGTTATGTTAGTAAACATCACAAATAGACACTCATAAGGTATATATGGTAAGCTGTAGAACAATCACTGAGAACATAACTAAAAATGGTAAAAAGTAATCATTAAATAAATGAAAATGTTACACTAGAAGCCGTTCACTCAGTGTGAAAGTATTAAAGAAGGAATAGAGTAATAAAATTATGTGTGACACAGAAAACAAAAGTAAAATGGTAGACATAAATCCAACTATATCAAGAATAACAAGAAATGTAATTAGAATAAAACCTTCAGTTAAAATCAGAGAATTTTAAAGGATAAAAATTATTATCCAACTATATGTTTTAGATAGGAAACTTTAGACAAAATGACACAAATAGGCTAAAAGTATGAAGAAAGATATACTATCAAAACAGTAACCAATGGAGAGGTGAAGTGGCTATATTAATATCAGAAAAAAAATAGAATTTAGAACAAAATTGTTAATAGAGACAAAGACATTTTATAATGATAAAAATGTCAATCCATCCAGAAGATAGAACAATTATAAACATATTTGCACCTAAAAATAAACTCTGAGTTACATAAAGCAAAAACTACCAGAATTGAAGGGTAAAATAGGCAAGTCAACAAAAATAGTTGCAAACTTTAATGCCTGACAATGTATAGAGTTCTAGACAGAAAATTACCAAGGAAATAGAAGACATCAATAATACTGTTTACTAACTAGACCTAATGGAATCC